>NC_077242.1:61838846-62157596 GCF_947179165.1 Solanum dulcamara
GATTCGAAGAAGAAGAATTTGGACCACCATGGCCCAATTTGAAATGCAAAGTAAAGATGAATTCATTCGACTCATTGGAGGGAGTTCAAGAAAGAAAGATGCTAAGGATTAATGTCAAAATCTAAGTTCGTACAATCATAACTTAATAAGGGAATGATCATAATGTATGTCAACATATCTAGTGCAAATATACAAGGGTGGATATTTTAATATCAACAATTAGTATTTAAAGCAACGAGACAAATACACCACGTGATTAAACGTAGAAGTAATGAATAATTCTAATACGTGGATGCATTCAGTAATTTTCAAAGTAATATCCAAACATCCCAAGCAAAACATATTAACTTAAGAAAGATAAGGCATTTTAAGAGAGAACTAAACCAATAATCATAATATTAAAACAAATAGTGATACATGTAACCAAATAGCATGTGAAGTCTTACACAAAATTCATTCCTGATTAGCAAAAGAGGAATCTCTCACAACTTTAAGACTAAGGAGACTTCTACAAATGTAATGACCCTCTAGGTCATTTCCTTCTTTTTTCTATCTTTTCATTGTTTAGAGCTTTCCTGTAGCGATCCCAAGTCCTTTATGACTTGATGAAACTGACAGTTCGGTCTCCTGGTCGTTCGTTTGGGTTTTATGCCTATTTCCCTATTTTGGAACTCTTGGAGATTGAACGGTTGACTTAGGTTAAAACTCCAGGAAAATGACCTCAAAATAAAATTCTGATGGTTCTATCAGCTCCTCAATGGTCATTTTCGGCTAGTATCATGTTCGACTCGAGTCCCGAGACTTTCGATGCGAGTTTGAACCTTAGGCCTTTTAGCTTTTTAGCATTAGCCTAACTTTGACTTTGGTCAACATTCTTGGTAAATATGCTCAAATTAAAATTACGTCAGCGCGGTTAGCTCTGGAATATTTAGTTTGGTCTTGAACGACCTTCTATGCTGTTCTTAAGGCTTCTGGTCTTATTTCGAGCCCATTGTGTATTTTGACTTAAAATGATAATTGGGTGTGGGATTCACTTTTTTATTAAAATGACCTCAGATAGAAATTTTGAATGTGTCGTTGAGTCCAAATTGTCATTTCCAAGTGGTTTGCACTTTTGGTTTGCATTGTTCCGTTTGAAGTTTGAAACTCTAAGCTTAAAAGTTGGTGTAGGGCTTCTGGTGACATGTCGCTTTTGCGAACATTTTTTTGCTTTTGCGATATCCGCTTTTGCGAACATTTGTTGGCTTTTGCGATGTCCACTTTTATGAACATTTGTTAACTTTTGTGATGCCCGTATTTGCGAATATTTGTTGGCTTTTGTGATGTCCACTTTTGCAAACATTTATTGGCTTTTGCGATATCCGTAAAAAATATTTATTGGCTTTTGCGACTCCTAAGAACTTATTTGAAGTCGATTTTTCAAATTTATTCCCCAACTTTAATCCCTCATAACTCTCTCATTTCTTAGCGAATTTGAGTGGTTCAATGGTCAATTTGTGGGGAATTACTTGGAGAAGGTGTTGGAAACTTCGAAAAGTTGTTAAGGACTTTCAATTGAAGTAAATTCAAGCAAGAACCTACTGGCTTTTTGTGTTTTTAAGCTAATTTGAGAAAAATCCTACATGTCCTTGTATTTGCTGACCCGAGCCCTGAATTGTGTTCCATTGCGTTTAGGAACTTTTTACAACGTCGATTTTGGGATTCCTAATATAGGTCCCATTTTTCTGTTTTAGACTCAATTTTGGGTTCGTCTCCAAAAAATGTGAGTTTGGTGTCAAAACGTCTGTATTAACGTCGTGATCAATATTTTGTTAGTGTGGCAATAAATTGGAGGTGATTCAGAGGTAAAAAGCTTCGGATTCATAAACTTTGGAGTGCGTGTAATTAGTTTCGAGGTAGGCAACGGTCTCCCACTTTGATTGAGCTTTATTAGATATTGTTTAGTATATATACTACATGTGATTTAGGTTGATATTTGCCAAGATTAGAGTTCTCCTCATTCTATTCTATTTTCTTGGTTCTCGGTTGAGACTTTGACTAGAATAGCTTCGTGAAATCCTTAGTTTAGGCTATATGCCTCTTTTGGGATATTGCCTTAATATTAGTATCCTTTTTAGGATTTACATTAATGTACTTAGGCTAGGTTGAGCCTTACGTGCTTTAGTGTATTCTTTGTTGCCCTTATAGCTAGGCGTAGCTTCAGTAGGCTTGTTTCAGATGATGTACATTTATGCTAGTGCCTGAGAACTCTGTGGCTCATCGTAGCCATAGGTTTGTCTTCGCTGTGTTCATTGGAGCTGAGATGTCATATTTTAGGGTAGGACATCGATCCTAGAGATATTTTTCCCCTATCTAATTTTGAGTCATTTCCTGATTACTTTATTTATATTTAGTGGTAGGCTTATAATGCCATTATATCTATTATCTGTTGTTGGGCCCAAGGCCGAATTCGAGGAGTGATTGGATTTCAAGTTAGTTCCTTTGCCTTGATCATATGGTATGACTTGATGTTACTTTTCAAACTGTATGTATCTTGTTTGGATGATGGTGATGGCATGCTTATATTGATTGAGCATTTTCACATTTTTTGTGGAACAATCCTGATTTCTTCATGGACTTTTACTACTATTTTTGAGAATACATTCTCACACTTTTGCCATATTTTTAAAATTGGTTTTTAACGGGAGTCGTACCACCTTGATAATTGAGATACTGGTTTTGAGACTTATGAAGCATCGATGACGTACTCTTTTTTCTACTAGAATTATCATAGGCATCGAGGATGCGCTTATATTTTATTGATATCTAGCGCGACATCGCCCATTTATACATTGGCTGATCTAGGATGCCTTTAGCCGCGGCGTCGCCCTTTTCTACATCGACTTGGCTACTCACTCTCCAGTATCACTACGGGGATGATATATATTTATATAAGACTTGATTCAAACCCAGGTAGTATATACAAACTTCCCGCATTCTCTATGGGACTCTTTAGCCAGTATACCCTTGAACTAGATGAGAGAGCTACATGGGTCCCACCTGGCAGGCCGAGGGCTGGGGTGGGGCTATACACTTGTTATTGATGATCTTCGAGATCCACCGATGATGTTACTAGTTTTTACTACATATTTACATTCATTAGCATCGCCTATCACCAGCATACTTGTTTGTTGTTTGGTCCCCAGATTTTTTGGGGGTTTTGGGTATGTTTTTCATTGTGCGTACCTTCTGGGGTATGGGTGTCAGGCGATTATTATCTGATTATACTTGTACTTATCCATTGTTGTATATGCAGTTGGTTAGAAATGGGTCTTAGTCTCTAGATAGCTATGTGATTAGCGGTGATAGTCAGTATTCCGTTCTTGTTTAGTTGACTCATATAATGCCTTCTCATTGTAAATAGGTTGTTGGCTTGTGCTTTCAGGTATGTTTCTTAACTCTATTCTTTTCTCTATGTATCATATCTCTTTGCTCCTATTTTCTGTACTACCTTGTGTTAGCTCTTGATTATTTACTTGTGTTGTATTTACCTTGCTATATATTATCTATACTTGTTTTATCTATAGATATCAGTCGGTCTATGTCTACTGAGTACCATTCATTTGGTACTCATACTACACTTCTGCACCCTGCAAATCATAGTATGATTATCGCCGGTGATTGGAATTGGTGTGAAGCAGCTTGCATTTGGAGATCGGGTGAGCTTATGGCATTCAGAGTTGCCAATTTCATCTATTTTGGACTGGGACTAGTTTTTATTTGCTTTCAAAGACTGTCTATATTCATCTTTTGTATTTGTAAAAGTCTTATACTTCTATTTTGGTTTAGATGCTCGATTACTGACTGGTGCCAGGTCTTGAGGTGGTTACTTATGTATTATTCATATTATTCTCCTCACTATTTATTTTCTGCTTTATTTGTTCATCTTTCACTTGATAGCTCATTGCCTCGAAACCAGGCTAAGGGTTGAGGGTTAGGCTTACCTACTGGTGGGTGTTAGCAGGTATCATCATGACCTAAGAAATTGGATCGTGAAAAGTTGGTATCAGAGCTCTTTATTGACCCACATCGTTGGTATAAGGGCAATGCCTAGTAGAGCCATGCGTATCGGCATCATTGATATAAGAGCAATGCCTATAGTTTATTAAGGGCTGCCAGAGGAGTTCGTTGCCTTCTTCACGCCAGGCTTCATATTATAGAGGTTTCTATGATTGTAGGGAGTTTGAGCATTGGTCCCAAGAGTGCCCCAGGTGAGAGTTAATCTTTCAGACATTTCAGAATTCTCCTTATCCCCATGCTAGAGTAGTTGGACCTTGTTGTATCTATGAAGAGCTGAGCCATCAATCTAAAGAGTGTCCCTGGTGTGGGACCAATGCGCAGTTTGCTCATCTAGGTCAGTATCATGGGTTTACGACATCTTCAATCAGAGGTAGTGCTCAGCGTGTTGCTAGTGATACTTCAAGTGTTCAGTCTGAAGTCGACACAATCCATTATATGCTCCTACAAGGCATCCAGAGGCCGAGGGTCCAAGTATCGATTATATTTTGGTGCATTAGTTGTTTTGTTATTCATTACCTATATTATGTGGTTTTGAGGTTTTCACACCCATACATGCCTATTTGTTTTGTTATTTGTCCCATAGCCTTACTTGGACTTATATGTATATGTTTCAATATTGTAGCTGATTTCTTTTAGTAGTGGATCGACTAGGTTGAGGTTCTATTTTGAGAAGTGATGGTTGAGCAACTCCGCGTGCCTTTGCCTTGGAGGTTTGATATGAGTTTGTGTTTGGTCTAGTTAGTTGTTCTCTTTTGTCTCCATTTCCAGTTGTTATTGTTGTGGTGCCGACCCTTGTTAGATAGGGAGCTAGACCAACTTTGTTAGTTTTGGGAGTTTTGGTGCTGGTGGATAGAATGGCTCTTCTTACCTTTGTGCATAGCTAATATTGCCTTGATTAGTATTTCTCTCTTGTCATTCCAATTTTCTTTGCTTAGATAATTATCTTCGTTGCTTGGCATTGTTTGGTTCATAGTTGAAATGGTTATTGCCAGAGTTATGAGAAAGGTAGTATAGTCTTCGGTGGTATTGCGGTAATCTTAGTTGTTCATCTCTTCCCTTTTTGCCTTAGTCTTATCCTCAGTTGTGAAGTGGTGGCATGTTCGTTCGATCTTTTGAAACCATCTCTCTTGAGGGTTTTGGTGATGACGATGGTTAGTTGGGAATTTGGAAGTGTGATCTCTCATTGTGCCTTGTTGTGGTTGTTGTCGGTTCTCTGCGGTTGTGTTTATAGCTCTCGAGGCTTCAGTTTCCACTTGGACTTAGAGTAGTGGTGTTCGATGGTAGTTTCAGAGGTAGCCTAAGCTGGAGGATGGAAAGTTGGTTAAGAGGTTCATCTACCGAATAGATTCAAGGTAATTCGTAGAATTTGTAATTTTAAATTTATTTAGGATGCGAGGTTTGCTTGTGTCATATTAGGTAGCTTGTGGTGTTTTTTGATGGGATTTGGTGCCCTTGGACCATTACCAATCGGTTTTCCATGTTTGTATGCTGCCTAACGGCTTGGTGTTCCCTTGGGTTAAGATTCTTTGCTTAGATTTGAGGTGGCACAGTGGTTTGTTAGAACATGGTGTTGACTTTTCAAAAGCTTATATGGTAAGGGTAGGCCACTAGACCTGACTCAGTACAGCCTTGTCATTCGCGAGATAATCGACCTTTGGAGTGAAGTGTTCCATTGCAGAAGGTGAGTTTCAACTTGGATTATTGGTTTTTGAAGTCGAGATTAGAATTTTGGGCTTTACCTCGAGCTGCTTTCCTTGTTTTTGTTGTTGTCATCCCTAGAGGTTCAGTTGAAGTATGTGAATCCTTCGAGGTTTTATTGCATGGTTTTGTAAGCAAATTTTAGATAGTGTTGGAGGTATTCAGGATAGCTAAGGTCCGGCAAAACACCCTTGGTGGCTAGGAGAAGGTGGGGCTGGAAGCTTAAGGCAAGTATCCTGAATTATGAGTTGACTTGCATCTGTCATGGTCTTGTGTCCTTTTTGTCGGTAGTTTCGGTGTAGTTTGGTCTTCCTCAGATGAATTTGGTATTTTCGGTCAAGTTCGAATTTATTGAGCGAGAGTTGGATCCCAAAAATAAATTGGAGAAGTTTTTGGAGTTGGAAGTGAATTTAAGGATTTTCTTCTCGGCCTAAGTTTTGTGATGGCGTTGTTCGACCCAAGAGGGTGTCTGAGGGTCTGGCGGAGCATGTGGTCCTGGTACCCTCATCTTTTTATGCATTTAGGGTGAACTATACTTCTACTTTTGCGGATGAAAGTTCTTTTAATAGTGGATGTTGTAATGACCCTCCAGATTATTTCCTCTATTTTCTGGTCTTTTTATTATTTAGAGTTTTTCTGTAGCGACCCCAAGTCATTTATGACTTACTGGTACTAATAGTTCAGTTGCCTGGTCGTTAGTTTAGATTTTATGCCTATTTCCCTATTTTGGAACTCTTGGAGTTTGAACGGTTGACTTCGGTCAAAACTCCAGGAAAACGACCATAGAATGGAATTTTGATGATTTCATCAGCTCCACAATGGTCATTTTAGGCTAATAGCATGTTCGGCTCGAGTCTTGAGGCTCTAGGTGTGAGTTTGAACCATTAGGCGTTTAGGCTTTAAGTTTTAGCCTAAGTTTAACTTTGATCAACATTCTTGGAAAACATGCTTGGATTGAAATTTCATAGCAAGGTTAGCTCTGTAATGTTGAGTTTGGTCTAGAACAACCTTCTGTGCGGTTCTTGAGGCTTCTGGTCTTATTCCGAATCCCCTTGTGGATTTTGGCTAAAAATAATGCTTGGATGTGGGACTCACTTTTTATCGAGATGACCTCAGATGGAAATTTCAATTGCGTCGTTGAGTTTGAAATGTCATTTCCAAGTGGTTTGCACTTGATTTGCATTATTTGGACTTCGATTAATTTTGAGGGTCCATTTGAAGTTTGGAACTCTTAGCTTAAAAGCTGGTGCGGGGGTTCTGGTGCCATATCGCTTTTGCGAACATTTATTCGCTTTTGCGATGTACGCTTTTGTGAATATTTATTGGCTTTTGCGATGTCTGCTTTGATGAACATTTGTTGGCTTTTGGATGTCTGCTTTTGCAAATATTTGTTGTCATTTGCGATGTCTGCTTTTGCGAATATTTGTTGGCTTTTGCGATGTCTGCTTTTGTGAACGTTTATTAGTTTTTGTGACTCCAGAGTACTTATTTGAAGCCCCTTTTTCAGATATATTTGTCAACTTCAATCTCTCATAATTCTCTCGTTTCTTGGTGGATTTGGGTGGTTTAAAGGTCAATTTGTGGGGAATCACTAGGAGAAGGTATTGGGGACTTCGCAAAGTGGTTAAGGACCTTCGAATGAGGTAAACTCGAGCAATAACCTGCTGCCTTTTTATGTTTAATTTGAGAAAAATCTTGCATGTCCTTATTTTTGCTGACCCGAACCTCGAATTGTGTTTCATTTTGGAATACAAGTTCGGGGAGGTGTTTAGGACCTTTTAACAAAGTCAATTTCAAGTTTCCAATGCGGGTCTCATAATCCCGCTTTAGACCCAATTTTGAGTCCATCTTGAAAAAATGTGATTTTAGCGTAAAAACGTCTGTATTAACGTCGTGATCAATATTTTGTTAGTGTGGTAACAATTAGAGGTGATTCGTAAGGGGAAAGCTTTAGATTCGTATACTTTGGAGCGAGTGTGATCGGCTTCAAGGTAGGCTACGGTCTCCCACTTTGACTTAGCTTTATTATATATTATTTAGTATATATTGCATGTGATTTAGGTTGGTATTTGCCGATATTAAAGTTCTCCTCATCCTATTCCATTTTCTTGGTTTCCGGTTGAGACTTAGACTAGAATAGCCTCGTGAAACCCTTAGTTTATGCTATAGGCCTCATTTGGAGTATTTCCTTAGCATTAGTATCCTTTTTAGGATTTATATTGATGGACTTAGGCTAGGTTGAGCCTTAGGTGCTTTAGTGTAAGCTTTTTGCCCCTCTAGCTAGGCGTAGCTTTCGGTAGGGCTTGTTTTAGATGGTGTACCTTTACGCTAGTGCCTGAGACCTCTGTGGCTCGTAGTAAACGTAGGTTTGGCTTAGTTGTGCTCATTGGAAATAAGATGGCATATTTTGAGGTAAGGCGTCGATCCTAGAGATATTTTCTCCCCCTATCTGATTTTGAGTCTTTTTTCTATTACTTCACTTTTTGTTTAGTGATAGGCTTGTGACACCATTATATCTATTATCTGTTGTCATGCCCGAGGCTGTATTTGAGGAGCGATTGGATCTCAGGTTAATTCCTATGTCTTAATAGTATGGTATGACTTGATGTTACTTTTCAGATTGTATGTGTCTTATTTAGATGTTTGTGATGGCATTCTTGCATAGATTGAGCATTTTCACATGTTTTATGGTACGATCCCGATTCCTTCATGAAAGTTTACTACTATTTTTAAGAAGACATTCTCACACTTTTGCTATATTTTTAAAACTAATTTTTAACGGGGAGTCATACCATCTGGATCATAGGGACACTAGTTTTGAGGCTTATGAGGAGTCGAGGAAGTACTCTTTTTTCTACTACTAGTATTAGAGGCGTCGAGGATGCGCTCAGATTTTATTGATATCCGGCATGGCATTACCCTTTTTATACATTGCCTACATTTGAGATGCCTTTAGCCTGTACTTGACTATGCGGTGCGGCGTCGCCCTTTTCTACATCGGCTTGGCTAGTCACTCTCCAGTACCACTACGGGGATGATATATGTTTCTATAAGACCTGATTTGGGCCTAGGTAGTGTATACTAACTTCTCGCATCCTCTATGTGCCCATCTTTCTAATGCACCACTGAACTAGATGAGGGAGTTGCATGGGTCCAACCTGGCAGATTAAGGGGCGGGGGTGGGTCTATACACATGTTATTGATGATCTCCAAAAGCCACCGATGATATTACTAGTTTTTACTATAGATTTGCATTCATTAGCATCACCTATCACTAGCATACATTTTTGTTATTTGGTCCCCTAATTTTATAGAGATGGGGTATGTTTGTCATTATGTGTACCTTCTGGGGTTATGGGCATCCCGCCGGTTATTGTATGATTATAATTTCAACTATCCATTGTTCTATATGTAGTTGGTTACACGGGGGTCTTAGTCCTTATTTGTTTATTGGTACTCCTTATTAGGTTGAGTTAGGTTAGTCTCTAGATAGCCATGTGACTAACGGTGATAGTCAGTATTCTGTTCTTGTTTAGTTGAATCCTATAGTGCCTTTTCATTGTAAATAGGTTGTTGGATTGTGATTTCAGTTGCGTTTCTTGACTCTGTTCTTTTCTCTATGTATCCTATCTCCTTGCTCTTATTTCCTGTACTACCTTGTATTAGCTTCTGATTATTTACTTGTGTTGTATTTACCTTGTTGTATGTTGTCTATACTTATTTTATCTGTGGAGCTCAGTCGACCTATGCCTACTGAGTACCATTCATTTGGTACTCATACTACATTTCTGCACCTTGCAGATTATAGTACGGGTATCATTGGTGATTGGACTTGGTGCGGAGAAACTTGCATTCAGAGATCGGGTGAGCTCCTGGCTTCCGGAGTTGTCGATTTTCATATTTTGGATTAGGACTAGTCTTTATTTGCTTTCGAAGACTGTCTTTACTCATATTTTGTATTTGTAAAAGTTTTATGCTCCTCTTTGATTTTGATACTCGATTACTGACTGATGTCAGGTCTGGGGTGGTTCCTTGTGTATTATTTTTGTTATTCTACTCACTATTTATCTTTCAATTCAACTATTTTCAAGCAAGGGTTAAGGGTTAGGCTTATCTGCTAGTGGATGTTAATACGTGTCATCATGACATGAGAAATCAGATTGTGACAACAAAGGACTAATATTGGATTACAAAATCTAGTAATTAGCACATGTGACAAGAAAAAGAAAATAAATAAAAAAATACAAGGCTCCATTCTTTGGAGGTAAGCATCAATAAGGTAATGAACTCATCTAATCACATTTACACATCAACGACACCAAATTAAAAAAATCAATATGAAGATTAAGATATATGTAAAGCATGTAATAAAGTAAATAAGGTAGCTCACTTAGAAATATGCATGGTTTAAACTAGTAATATCATAACACTGACCTCTAATCCAACAAACAACTATCATATGCACCACATAATAGGCATAAATCACAATGGATATTGGTCAAATATCATGAGAGCTCAAACTAAAAAAAATGTCTAGCCCCTAAAAAAAGGGAGCAACTTAATTCAAAGTGTTTTGACCAAATTATTTCAAACAAACTAAAGCTTAGCAGCCAAACTCAAGCCATTAATATGCATAACGATATAAGGAGAGAGTCGATGAGAAAAATTTGAACCAAAATGCTAAACTAAAAAGATCCTCTTTATCTAAAGCTCTAAGACATGAAACGGTGCACATGAAAACAGCGATTAAAGAGGTCTAACAAATGATATTGAGCTAATTTAGGATGAACCAAACACGCATCCTTTAAGCTTCATCAGACATGCACATCAAAAAAATAATTACCTGAATCTCCCAAATTCAATATGAAATGATGGCTTATAACCCTCTAAATTAGGCAAATAAGAGAACATCAACAATCTCTTCCATATCTTTCGACAAAAGAAACAAAGTGTAGAAATCAGATGGTAAAAAAACCTCACAGATGGACTCGACTAAATAAGCATTTAATGAACTTAAAACGAGAAGACATGCATCAAGGCAAGTAGAAAAAAGATGGCCCAAGGTTTAGACGATCATAAGAATCGAAACGTTTATAAATTTAACACATGTTATAAACCTGAGAATCTTAAATAATAAAACAAGAAAATACGTTGCAGAAACACCTAGTTACGCACCTTACACTCCTCAAGGAAGTTACGACGTGAAACAACAAACAAATACGACTTGATATCTCATTATAAACAAGACTTAACAGAAAAAGGAGAAAACTAAAGATCTTAAACTCAAACCTATATCAGCAGCACAACAAGTCATTTTATAAGTAAACTCAAACCTATATCAGCAGCACAACAAGTCATTTTATAAGTAAAGAAACAAACTTTAGCTATATTCAAATACTATAACAATGACCTCTTATCAATATTAAGACATGATTCTGAAACTATTTTTGACTTGTTAAAAGGAACATTAAGAAAATTCAGAAAAATTAACCACAAACAGTAGCTACATAATCATGAATCACAAACTTTCAAAACACCAAAAATATCATCTCAAGAATAAGAAAATGAAGAAGAAACGACTATAAGGGAAAGGGGTTACCTCTTTTTCAGCAGCGACTGAGACATATCGAGATGAGCAACAATTTCTTCACCAGCGTAAGAGAAATTCCCATGAGAATCCCGATGCAATGATGAACGGAAAAAAAAGTCGAGGTTTAAGACCTGGACATCTTGAGATCAACATTATAAGACACATTATTTTTTCTTCTGGTTTTTTCACTCTTTTTCGTCTTTAACCTTTATGTTCTATCTATTTTCATGACCCACAATCCCTATTTTTTTCCTTCAACCTATTTAATGAAGGGGAGAGGGGTTTATAAAGAAAGGGATTAAGGCCCAAAAAAAGAGGGGAGAAAATCTAATAGGAATTCAAAATTCAAAATTCAAAATTCAAATATTTGAGAGGATAAGGAACGAGCTGGCTAGAATCGTATGAATCCCCAAAGAACTGAGAATGGGGTCCATCTGATTTGAAACAAAGGACAATGGATACACCAGATAGAACCAACAGGTGGGTTCTGGAAGATTCTTCATACAAATCTCGTACTCACTACGTGACGGAGATGTACGAACGAAGGAGAGACAAGGACAACAACGTCATTCTGGTGGTTTAGGCTTTTGGTTCTTGAACGCTGAAAGAAGAGAAGGGTGAGAAAGTGAGGAGTGTGAGAGAAAAGAAAGAAGAGAGAGGAGCGCATAGGGTGAGTGGGGGAATATAGGAGAATGTATGTATTGTATGTCTGTAGGAATTGGGTGTTATGTCGGAAAAAGACGGTTTAAGATTAATTTTAGCTTTTTAGAGAAAAAGATTAATTTTAGAAAACAGGAGTCGCCACTTAATGTTTTAAGGAAAATCAAAAAAACCTTAATTTTAAAGACCCTAACAGATTCAAGTCTTAAAAATTCAGAGAAAAATATACGAAGTTCTTATTTCCACTTTGAGAAGATGTTAGGCATTCAAAGTGACCACTAACGCATGATTATCCGGCGATTTAAAAATTATTTAACTAACTTTTAAAAATATTGATTTAAAAGAAAATAAAAACTTTAAAACTATTTTTGAAAAAATGATCAAGCTTGTGCATTGGAAATAATATTAAAAGAAAGTAAAGTTTATTAAAATGGCTAAATAAAGATGGAATATCATTTAAAAAATAAATTAACATAAAATAATTTATCTTTATGGCAATTTAATTAAGTTAAACTATATCTAAGCAATCATAAACAACATAAGTAAATCAAATATTACAAATCGAATCAATAAAAATAAATAATAAATAACATATGAAAATATGGCTCAATATTTAATTTTTGTACGCTTGGACTAAGTTGTTGGGTCACCTGCGTTTTGAACTTTTGGTCCAATTCTGTTGTATATAACAGTTGTATATACACTGTATATCGGTTTATATACTATCACCAATATTCTTGTATATCAGATATACATGGACTATATATCAGTCGGTTTTGCTCCAACACCTGTAAAGACATTTAATAAACGTGTTAATAATGAATAAATAATAATAATAATAATAATACAAAAATAAAACTCGTCTTATTAACATGGGAGGCCTTGAAAATCGACGGTAATTTCTTCATCGGCCAATTTCAACTTGTAATATATAATATCTAATGTAAACTTAAACTAAAATTTCTGTCTTTTAAAATAGAGAGGCCTCAAAAACCGACGAAAAGATTTTTTCATTGGTCATGGGACCTACAAACAGTTTAAAAAGAAAACAAATAAAATTGAGGTAAAAGAAAAATATTACAGACGTCCAAATTAACAAAAAAAGTCGAACAAAATGACCCAAACGAAAATAGTAAACAAAACTTAACGGAGAATCGTGAATAATTACCGGAAAACATGAAAACACAGAAAACAATGGCTGGAGTTTGAACCCCTCTGTCCAGATCTGAAATGGAACTAAATATACGTGAAAATACAACAAAACATAGCAATAAGAACAACAAAATTATAAAACAAAGTGAAGCAACAGTTCTGTCTAGTTATATTTGGGAGTGAAAGCTCAAACCTCACAAAAAATGAAGTGTGTTTGGCTGAAAAAGAAGAGGATTTTGATGGTTCGGTGGTTGCTGGTTGGTTTTAATGGAGAAATGTGAATGAGAGCGATCAAGTCCTCAAGAAGAGTTAAAATTGGTGTTATTTATAGTGAGGGTGAGGGAAAGAGTGAAGAAGAAGAATAAATATTATGAGTGTGTCGTTTAGGAAGAATTACAGAGGAGGGAAAAAAGTTTGAAAATGATTGTATAGGTGTAGGAAATTATATTGTATAGGTGTTAGACTTTTATTGTAGTTGTTGATGGGTGTATTTTTTTTTAGGAAGAATAAGAGAGGAGAAAGAGAGTTTGAAAATAGTTATATATGTGTAAAAAATTGTAGTGTATAGGTGTTGGACTTTTGTTGTAATTGTTGATGGGTGTGTATTTTAGGAAGAATAAGAGAGGAGAGAGGAAAAGTTTGAAAAATGGAGATTTGTATGAGAAAATTTGTGTGATTAGTGGGGTAGGTAAAATTATAGGAAAAATTTAATATTTATTTGTATTTTAATGTATTCCTAAACTATGCTAAAAATACTAAAATGAATATGAACAAATATAATAAATGACATGAAAAAATATAAATTAACAAACTGTGATAAAAAAAAATAGCTATAACTAAAATCTTAAAAAAATAAATTGATAAAATCCCCATCTAAGGATAATTATTAATAAAATTGATTTAAAATTGTAAAAATATACTTTTGAACTATTTAACAAAAGAAAAATTAGAAGTATTAATTTTACAAAAGTCAGGCCAAAATTGGGTGTCAACAACTGTCATTTTCTATAGATAGGATCGATGAAAGAGATCATGGATAAAGAAATTGATCAATCCAAATTTGGTCGTAGTTATGTCCTTCAGATAAGGGTGTGGTTTGATTGAAAGGACAAAACAATATCCATCGACAGGATATTTGGCAAAATAAATGCAGATTCATTGGTAGGACATGTGAGAATGATCCATCGGTAGGATACTAATACATGTCCAACAATAAGATGAATGTAGATCCATCGTGTAAGATTCCGCATGGTTTAAAGGTGGGATTATGTCATACTAGGGTAAAGTAGGGGGAAATGGCTTCGGAGGACCCTTTTCATCTCAAAATCAATGACATATAATTGTACATGTGAGTGAGGATCAATTCCTAAATGGTTGAATTGTATTAGATGTGTTTTAGGGTCATAAGGGATCTCTAACACCAAGCCAAGTCCAAAGAATTCCCCTCAGCTAAGTTTTCGGATGAGTTCGTATAAGGGTAAACTTAAAATGACCATATATCCTATAATATAACGAATTGGATATCCTATGACCTATCAAATTAAAGGTCTTTCAGTCTTCTTTCCGACACCACCAAGATTGCAATTTTTGGAGTTCGGATTCAAAAGTTATGACCATTTTGCTATAGACTATCACTGCAGAAATTTCACGCCTGGGGCTATAGTGGTGCCCGGCGCCACTATAGCGCCCGAAACTAGCCTCAGTAGTTTGGGTGCTGGCGCCAGCAGGATTTTGAGCCCTTTTTCCAAATTTTGAGGGGAATTTTAGTCTTTTCTTGTATTTAACCCAAAGTGAGGTCGTTTTGAAGGCATATTTCATCAATCTAAGAGACCCCTAAGTCTTCTACACTCATTCACTCTCATCCACACTCTAAGAACAAAAAAAAACCTAACCTCTCAAGTTCCTCTCAAGTCTTCTTCCTCCATCTCCAAGAAGATCAAGCCTCTATTTCTTTTCAAGTTTTTCATTCAAGAGTTGACTCTTCAAGGTATGTGGGTTTTCATCCATGGGTTCTTCCACCCATGGAGCCCAAATATTTTCTCAACTTAGTACTTCAATTTTAAATGATGAAATCTTATGGTATTTTACATGATGTCTCCAAATGCATAGATTATGGTATATTTTAAGTTCATTTACTCCTATTGATATATATGTTTATTGACTCTTAATTTCAAGTGATGAGTTTTATGAATTTTCATACTACGATTTCAAATGTATAGATTCTTGAATATTTGAAGTTATTTATCTATATTGACTTATGTTGATTCTTATTTACATGAAATAGATGATTTATCAATGTTCTTATATGAAGGTTTGAAAGGTAGTTTTAAAAGTGCATATGGTGGGTTATTTTTAAGATGTTTGATTTGATACATTCATATCACTCTCATACATACAAGTATTCTTTAAATGTATTTGAAGATCCTTTTGAAATGAACCCACCTAGTTTCTTATGATAAAGCAAAGTTGAAATGAAGTTTGACACCAAATGAATGTTTGACAATGTCTACAAATGAGTTTAAGGGTGTTCTTTACAAATAATTTTTGTGAATGATGATTCTATAATGTTCAAGTAAGTTGATGATAGGGTGAGTTAAGGCCCTAAAGATATTTTATGAATAAAGATATGTGATGATGAAAGGTCTACACTCACATCACATGAGACAAAGTTAAGGAGATATTTTATGATTTTGTTCTTATGAAGAGTGGATGGGTAGTAGATATGGCCCCTCCCAAATGATGATTGAGTTTATGTTTTATGGTTTGTCTATTCCATTGAGAGTTTACCTAGCACCGAGTGGACCTTGGGATAGGCATTCTCTCCCGTAGCAAAGGCAAGAGATCCGTAGAAAGATCCCATTATCCCATAACTATGTGTCACCATAGAAAGAAGGATCACCCGTTAGTAGAGGCTTGATTCCTTAGAAAGGGTCACCCATTAGTAGAGGCTTGATTCCTTAGAAAGGGTCACCCATTAGTAGAGGCTTGATTCCTTAAGTAGCTTAGTGGATCCACTTAGGCATAATGGAGTCTACCTTGGCAAGTAGTCTCCCTTTTTTCTCCGATGTAGAGGTAACATCGGGACTCCATGTTATAGCTCACATGGTTTATGTTGGTTAACGGTCGCTCTCACAAAGGTACAAGGTCCCTCTTCCAATGTTTAAGATATATCATATGATGTCTACTATGTCTATCATAAGGTAAAATATGTGCTCTCACAAAGCTAATAATCTTTCAAAAGGTTTATGGAATACTTATTTACTATTAATGGTATTTTGCAAGTATATGGTTTCTTATAATGACTCATGGTTACCTCTATAATTCTCAAGTTTCTTTTATGATTCATAATGGTTTCTATATTTCATTGACTAAGCTTCATAATTCTAAAGGATATTTCAAATGATCGCAATGTTTTAGCATGGTCCATTGCATCACCTTATTGTATAATGATATATTGCATTGCATACTCACATACTTAGTACATTCAAAATAATAACGCATACTTTTACCTACATGATATCACCATATAGGAACCGACGTCACTCCTCGACCTCCTCCACGTGGCTAGCTCGAGTTAGTTGAAGATTGCTTGTGGTGAGTTCCCATGTTCCGGGAACAACATCCTTTTTATTCTAAGTTTATGTTATGTAGAATAGTAAGACTTTTATTAAGGTATTTCTTGACACTTATTTTGAGGATGAGCTACGAACATGTCTTAGCCCCCGCCAAGTCTATTAGTAAAGGTATGTTTGGACACAAATGGAAAAATATTTTTATTTTCCGCTTATTATTATTTATCATTACCAATGAAATGCTAAGAGGTTCGGGTGAGGTACCTCCGGGTGTCTCATTCGCTGTGTTACGTCTAGGCCCTAGGCTTGGGTCATGACACATCGGTAAGATGATATTGCATTTCCATCGATACGATGAATGAAGGTGATCTATTGATAGTATATGATGCATGTCCATTGGTAGGACGAATAAAGGTGATCCATCGGTGGATATTTAGGCAAAATAATTGTTGGTCCATAGATAAGACAAATGATGATCTGTTGGTAGGATGATATTACGTGTCCATCGATATGACGAATGAAGGTGATCCATCGGTAGGATATGATGCATGTCCATTGGTAGGATGAATGAAGGTGATCCATCGGTAGGATATAAATATGTGTCCATCGATAGGACGAATAAAGATCCATTGGTAGGATATGTTAGTCCATCGATAGGACAAATGAAGATCCATTAGTAGGATATGTTGGTCCATGGATAGGACGAATGATAATCCATTGGTAGGATGATGTTGCATGTCCATAAATAGGATGAATGATGATCCATTGATAGGATACTTGGCAAAATAAATGAATGTCCATCGGTAGGACGAATAAAAATGATATTCTATCAAAAAGATAATGTTGCTCCATCAGTAGGATAGTGATTTATTGGTAGGATATATGTTGCTCCATCGGTAGGATGATGATCCATTGGTAGGATTCTTGGAAAAATAACTTTATGTCCATTGGTAGGATGAATGAAGATCCATTGGTAGGATATAAATGTGTGTCCATCGATGGGATGAATGAAGATCCATTGATAGGATATGTTGGTCCATTGATAAGACGAATATGATCTATTGGTAGGATGATGCATATCCATCGATAGGACGAATGAAGGTGATCCATCGACAGAATATGATGTATGTCCATTGGTAGGACAAATAAAGATAATCCATCGGTAGGATATACATGTGTGTCCATCAATAGGACAAATGAAGATCCATTGGTAGGATATAAATGAGTGTCCATCTATAGGACGAATGAAGATCTATTAGTAGGATATGTTGATCTATTGATAGGACGAATGATGATCCATTGGTAGGATATGTTGGTCCATCAATAGGACGAATGATGATACATTGGTAGGATGATGATCCATTAGTAGGATACATGCTGCTCCATCGGTAGGATAAAGATTCATTGGCAAGTTGCACTGCAAATCTTCTCGGATATTTGATGTGTCTTACATATGCCCTTCATGCATTTATAATGTTGGAAAATCTTGATGTTTTGCTTCAACGAGATCAATATACGATGGCCCTCTCGGCAATAATATTACCACTTCCGGTAATATAATATGAATGGCCCTCTAAGCAATGATTACCACTTCTGGTAATATAATATGAATGGGCCTCTTGGCAATGATATTACCACTTCTAGTAATATAATATGAATGGTCCTCTTGGTAATAATATTACCACTTTCGGTAATATGAATGGTCATCTTGGCAATAATATGCAATGTCATTCTCTTGGATAATTTGAATGATGAATGACCCTCTTGGTAATACAATGAAAATGAAATGGATCTCTCGGCAAATAAACATGCAAATGACATCCTCTTAGATGATTTGAATGATGCACGACCCTCTTGGCAATCTAATGTAATGAAATGACTCTCTCGGCAATGAATATGCAATGTCATCCTCTTGGATGATTTGAATGATGCATGACCCTCTTGGTAATGCAATGAAAATAAAATGACCCTCTTGGCAATGAATATGCAACATCATCATCTTGGATGATTTGAATGATGCATGACCCTCTTGGCAATGCAATGTAATGAAATTACCCTCTCAGCAATGAATATGCAATATAACAACGTGGATGGCTCGATGATTGTGAAAGTATCATCCTCTCAATGCATTCACATATTCCTTCATTTTTTTATCTTGAACAATTTGTATTCATTGGGACTCATGTCTTTAATGGAAGTTTATACGAGGCATCGGTGGCTCGCATCTTGAATTTGTGTTCACTCTATTCTAGCAATGTTAGAGATCATTTGAAGTTGACTTCGAACTTCTGACAATTTTTGACGGAATTTTTGAGATCTTCCTCAAAAATTATGTCCCAGTTAGATCCCTCGATAAATCTCTAACTGTTGAAAAAGGAATTTTGTCATTCCTGTGGAAGTTTTGAGATCTTCTCAAAAATTCTGTCCTAGTTGCATATACTAACATGATCTCCAATCTTGACTTGCTGGAGATAGTATCTTCTTATGAATTTTTGAGATATTCTAAAAAAAAATATCCCAATTTTTATTGTAAGGGAGAAACGAAAATTTTACGGGAAACATGATCAAACCATTGTGGCGATGAATATTGCAGAATATGAGACAAGACCATCAGTAGACACATGTGTAATATGAGCATAATTAAATGGAAAAATGTATTCCTTGTAATATTTTTAGCTTAAAAACACGAGATATGCTACCCTTTTGATATGGATGAGTTAATGAAGTAAAATAGGCATCTCAAACCAATGAGATTAGCCTAATGTCACATTATTTAGAGCAAACTATCCAATTTCAAAGGACAAATATAATTTTTTTTAGAGAATGTAAAGAGATAGTCAAATTTTGACTACAATTGGTACCAACAGTTAGGATTGCATAGAAATATTTCTCATTTTTTTTCTTATAATTGAGATTGACTTCGAGTTAATTCCTATAGTTTCAATTAATACCTCAAACATACTTGAGTATCAACAAGATTTGTTCGTCTTGCTTCAAATAAAGGTTTAGAATTGTACAAATCCTCATGTTTCAAGTGCCCTCACAATAAAAAAAGTCATATTTCACATGTATCTGAATTATTCGATTTGAGGACATTTTCCAAAGCGCACTCACACTCTCAAGAATGTTCAATGCATGCAACTGTGATACCATATGCTTAGCCTGCATGTAAGTCTCCACTAATGTGAGAATATTTGGAATGAGATCATGTAGGATTTTTTATTGGCTTGTAATGTAGGTTAGGGATGGGTAGGATATTTATTTGGGATAAAAGTGACTTAACCTCTCCTGGAGCATCACACCAAAATTTTTGCTTTTGATGATTGATACGCATTTTGACGCCTGATCCTCTTTATTATTTCCTTCTTTGATTTCGACTTCTTTTTGAGTCTTTATTTTTAGAGCTTTTTTCTCTTTTCACCCCTTCCTTTTGAGGTTTCTCCTCTTTTGTTGGAATATTTTTATTTTTGTCTTACATCGACCTTGTAGGAGTATTTCTTTTTAATTTCTTTCGAACTCTTTTTTTTAAAGTCGTCTTTGCTTTCTTGACTTTGAAGACTTTTTGTCTTTTTCCTTTGACAATTTCAAAGTTGGATCTTTTTCTATAATTTGCACGTCTTCGTTGCACTCAAGGAGGTTGGGCCAAGAGAAGGATAGTGCATGTAAGCACTCAAAAAGGAAAGGCTAAGAAGTGGTTGTCCATAGAAAAGGCTTTAGGATCAAAGTGGGGAAAACTATGAATTAATGTTATTTGGTAGGCTTTGAAATGCACAATCGGGTCAAACAAGGCCTGCAATCCTTTCTCAAACCAAAGATTACTCAGGATTTTACTTCAACAAACATTCAAGTCAAGTTCTATATCAGCAGTGCGATGCAATTGAATTTTAATCTAAAGCTCACCACACAATGCACATGAAGCCATGAGGTTGGTTTATTCTTACCTTGAATGCCTGCAAGAGATTTTCAATCATCACAAAAGTACAAATGAAAGATACCAACAGAAGCTATGGTTTATCACAAAGCCAATCATTTTCATCATACCGAATATTTTGCATGCTCCTAACTGTATTCGCCCCAATCAAGAAGATATGGCTCTTAAAATATGTATACTATTTATTATTTTTTTATTTTATTTTATTTTTGTTGAAAAAAAATACCGAACCCAAGAAGGACTGCCTACGTATCTCACTAAGATAAAAATCAGGTGTGTGTAGTTCTTGCAGGTATGATATATAAAATAATTTAAAAATTTAGACAAACTCAAAGTGATGTCTCGTAAGTTTGGTGCTCGTTGACATCTTCAGTTGGGGATGTCTTTTGCCTATTTGCACCAATATGTTTCGTATCCTCTCAACCATTGGTGAGGACTCCGATCATTATATTATTTTTAAAATATTCCTCAGAGATTATACGTTGCTGCGTTCTTCCAATTTTTCTGCAGGAATCAGTTGTTGTTGTGTTCTTTTGAAAATTTTCTCTTATGACTTGAATTCTTCCAATTATTCACGAGAACTATACATTGTTATTACCATCCCCGACTATTGTCGGAGATGGTTTTCCTTCAAAGATATGAGAAAAGTGTGAAAGTGGGCCATTATAAAAAATAAGTAAAAAAATATAGGAGTAAAACTTCACAGTCAAGACTCTCCAAGACTTCACAGTCAAAGACTCCACCGATTTATCTTTCAAGCTGTGTATTGGTGTCTTGTGAAATTCAAGGCCATAATGTTATTTTCCATTAACTCTTTGTTCCTGCAAGATCCACAAGAGAAAGGGCTATGGTTCCTCTTAGATTAAATAATTGAAAAGACTAGGGTTAGAGTTTGTGGCTGAATATCGCAATAGATTTGGGATTGTTGTGATTCCCTCTCTGGAAATAACGTTGTCTCTCTTGTGTACAAAGAAAACTTCTTAGTTAAGGAGGGGTCTTGACTTCTCAAAATTGAGATTCAATTATTTATTGCTTGATGTCCTTTGATAACAGCCTCTGCAAAGGAAAAAAAATTAACTTTGTTGAACCGTTGATCTTTGAGAAGTAAGCAGGTTTAATTTCCGACAAATATCAGTCTCTCCCTGAAAAAGAATAACTCAAAAGCCAAAGTATTAGTTCATATTTGTAATAATTAATGCAAAATATCACACAAAAAACTAAATATATAAATGTTGCTTTGTTTGAAGACAAACTAATTCATGGGTGAAGAAAGACTAAACGGATAGAAATTAGCCCGTTTAAATTTTTAGAATTGATGTGTGAGAAAGGTTGACTTGTGTTGAATCAAAGATTTCTTGCGCTTCAACTTTTATACTCTCATTCTACTTAGATGTAGAAGAAGTTCTCAATTTCTTTGAAAGAATGCGGAAAAAACTAAAATCTTCAAAAATACGGACCGAGCCTTGAAAGGAGGCCTACGTATCTCACAAAGGAGAATTCAAGTCCTACGTAGTTCGACCAACTTGAATCTCTTTCCAAATTAAAAAGAAATATCAAACTCTTCTCAGATGAGAGAGTGAGATTTTAGAATTTTGATAATGGAATTCGAATTTTGTTGGAAAAACTCAAGACTCAAAGATTGTTTGGACGGACTTTGATAGTGACTTGATATTTGTATGTTTAGAGGATTCTAAAAAATTATTCTGAAAAGGGGTGGAATAGAATATCTCCAAACAAAGCAACATATTCATACAACAATGACGGTATATAACACATAAACAAATATTGCGCATCCTAAATAGGTATGTGACCCTTTTGTGCCAAGGGTAGAACTAACGATTTGAAGGATGTATAACATCATTTTAAATGTTTCATTTCCCCAAAACTCATATTTGTACAATATTATGAATAAACTGAATGGGATACATAATGGGGAAAAAAGGATACAAATAACCAGTCTCACGCAGGGGTACAATCCCAAACTAAGGCTTCGTGGAAAATCTTTCATTCTTGACCTCTTGACATCTCCGAACGCCAACGCCTTTTGGATGAAGTAGCATCTTGTGAAGATCCTTCTTTCACTAGACTAAGCTACTAAAATAAACTCTCAACCCCGAGGGACAATGATTTGCCAAACGGCATATACAACCTTCAAATTTAAATACAAAGGCATGAACGTCCATTTAGGTCGAGGGACGTTTTGGACTCAAGGTGGTATTTCTAATGGACCCAATACGTCTTGGGTATTGGGTCGTCTTAGGCCAATGCGCTAAATCAAGAATTTGGCTTCGCTCTACGCTAGGTTGACTGAGAATGGGCTATATTTTGAAGTGTACCGGTGACTCAAGCAGACAACTCGGGCTAGGGGAAGTTAGCGACCGTTGACCATCTAGTGACCAACTCATTTTACTAGGGTACCCCCGAGGAACATTTTGGATTCAACAGCTGCGACCCGCATAACCGTCATTTAAGTAAAAAAATAAAAGGCCAAGTGGCGGAAAATATGTTATGCATGCAATGACAATTTAATATTCGAAATTTGAACACATAAAACACAAATAAAGAAAAATAAATTACTAATTATTACATTCTCAAATAGTTAGTCAAATAAGTCAAACAAATCTAATGTTTAGAACCTAAAACATATCCCCAGTGGAGTCGTCATTTCTGTTATGTCGGAAAAAGACGGTTTAAGATTAATTTTAGCTTTTTAGAGAAAAAGATTAATTTTAGAAAACAGGAGTCGCCACTTAATGTTTTAAGGAAAATCAAAAAAACCTTAATTTTAAAGACCCTAACAGATTCAAGTCTTAAAAATTCAGAGAAAAATATACGAAGTTCTTATTTCCACTTTGAGAAGATGTTAGGCATTCAAAGTGACCACTAACGCATGATTATCCGGCGATTTAAAAATTATTTAACTAACTTTTAAAAATATTGATTTAAAAGAAAATAAAAACTTTAAAACTATTTTTGAAAAAATGATCAAGCTTATGCATTGGAAATAATATTAAAAGAAAGTAAAGTTTATTAAAATGGCTAAATAAAGATGGAATATCATTTAAAAAATAAATTAACATAAAATAATTTATCTTTATGGCAATTTAATTAAGTTAAACTATATCTAAGCAATCATAAACAACATAAGTAAATCAAATATTACAAATCGAATCAATAAAAATAAATAATAAATAACATATGAAAATATGGCCCAATATTTAATTTTTATACGCTTGGACTAAGTTGTTGGGTCACCTGCGTTTTGAACTTTTGGTCCAATTCTGTTGTATATAACAGTTGTATATACACTGTATATCGGTTTATATACTATCACCAATATTCTTGTATATCAGATATACATGGACTATATATCAGTCGGTTTTGCTCCAACACCTGTAAAGACATTTAATAAACGTGTTAATAATGAATAAATAATAATAATAATAATAATAATACAAAAATAAAACTCGTCTTATTAACATGGGAGGCCTTGAAAATCGACGGTAATTTCTTCATCGGCCAATTTCAACTTGTAATATATAATATCTAATGTAAACTTAAACTAAAATTTCTGTCTTTTAAAATAGAGAGGCCTCAAAAACCGACGAAAAGATTTTTTCATTGGTCATGGGACCTACAAACAGTTTAAAAAGAAAACAAATAAAATTGAGGTAAAAGAAAAATATTACAGACGTCCAAATTAACAAAAAAAGTCGAACAAAATGACCCAAACGAAAATAGTAAACAAAACTTAACGGAGAATCGTGAATAATTACCGGAAAACATGAAAACACAGAAAACAATGGCTGGAGTTTGAACCCCTCTGTCCAGATCTGAAATGGAACTAAATATACGTGAAAATACAACAAAACATAGCAATAAGAACAACAAAATTATAAAACAAAGTGAAGCAACAGTTCTGTCTAGTTATATTTGGGAGTGAAAGCTCAAACCTCACAAAAAATGAAGTGTGTTTGGCTGAAAAAGAAGAGGATTTTGATGGTTCGGTGGTTGTTGGTTGGTTTTAATGGAGAAATGTGAATGAGAGCGATCAAGTTCTCAAGAAGAGTTAAAATTGGTGTTATTTATAGTGAGGGTGAGGGAAAGAGTGAAGAAGAAGAATAAATATTATGAGTGTGTCGTTTAGGAAGAATTACAGAGGAGGGAAAAAAGTTTGAAAATGATTGTATAGGTGTAGGAAATTATATTGTATAGGTGTTAGACTTTTATTGTAGTTGTTGATGGGTGTATTTTTTTTAGGAAGAATAAGAGAGGAGAAAGAGAGTTTGAAAATAGTTATATATGTGTAAAAAATTGTAGTGTATAGGTGTTGGACTTTTGTTGTAATTGTTGATGGGTGTGTATTTTAGGAAGAATAAGAGAGGAGAGAGGAAAAGTTTGAAAAATGGAGATTTGTATGAGAAAATTTGTGTGATTAGTGGGGTAGGTAAAATTATAGGAAAAATTTAATATTTATTTGTATTTTAATGTATTCCTAGACTATGCTAAAAATACTAAAATGAATATGAACAAATATAATAAATGACATGAAAAAATATAAATTAACAAACTGTGATAAAAAAAAATAGCTATAACTAAAATCTTAAAAAAATAAATTGATAAAATCCCCATCTAAGGATAATTATTAATAAAATTGATTTAAAATTGTAAAAATATACTTTTGAACTATTTAACAAAAGAAAAATTAGAAGTATTAATTTTACAAAAGTCAGGCCAAAATTGGGTGTCAAATGATGTTGGATAATAAGAGAAATGAGATTTGGACTGCTGAATGGTAATAAAGGGCATTGGGCCAGTTGAGTTGAGCCCAAATGTTGGTCTGAAAATATGGGTAAAGGGCAGAGATAAATGTGGGTAAAATTGCAATTGGAGAAATGACCAAACGTGTTTAAATTACAAACAATCGAGTTACGAATATAGCCAAAATGAATTTATTTAGTGAATTCATCTAAAAATTAAATAAGATGAATTAACACTAAAAAATCAACAAGCTTCTTAATTCTAACAAAATAAACTAATTAGCTTAATTCTTAATTAATTAATTCAAAAATATAAATTACTAATTTATGAAATAATTAATTAAAAATAAACTATTTTTGAAATCATTTTTTTCGAACATTTATAAAAACTAACAATTATATACATAATTATATGTAACTATATATATCATTCAAACTTTTTTATAACAACGACATGGTTACTCAAAAATAACTTGAAAATATTTAGGATTTTTAAAAGTAATTATTTCAAATTGTTTAAAATTGAAGAAACTTGATAAATAATATGTGTTGTGGAGGATCAAAATTGGGTGTCAACAATAACGTAACTTGAGTTTATGGGGACTCATCTTTTAAACTATATTTAAATGGTTTATACTTATTAAATGCTTGTTTTCGGTTAGTCGCACGTCGTAGTTGGGTTAGTATTGGTTCTCTCATCGAATGGTTAGTGTGGGTCGCCATTCACGACGAATCAGGATCGTGACAGTTAAACTTCCTTCACCTAGTTCATGCGTTTATTTATCTATATTTTGAAAACCCTTAGTGTTATTACTGACTCTGTCACTACTCTCACTCATGTATAAAATATATGATAAAACTCTATTACTAGAAAACTCATAATTTTGCATTTGCTTCAAATTTGTTATTTCATTTCTTTCTAAAATTATTTAACATCTCCTAAATTTATATGTGTAATTTAATGTATATAAAATTAATATATCAAAGCATAAAGATTTGAAAAAGCCTAACCTACGAAGAATAAAAAATGTTAGACATTTTTCTTAAAAAGCATGTTCAGATAATGAATTAAATAATTACTATAAAAAAAATTGTAGTATTAGAAGGAGTAAATTGCTCAAGTTATAACTATTATAAATTAATAATTATAAATTTAAAATAATTATTAAAAAGAAACAAATTAAGAAAGACAAATGTGATAAAGCAAATTACAAACAAAGTTAGTGGTATGAAATCGAACGTGAAGAGACCCTTTGAAATTATCTCTAAAATCTTTATTGGTTTTAGTAAAATTTCTAAATGATTTTTTAAAAAGTGAGGCAGCAAAATGTATTGTTTGAAATATCTCTCAATATTATTATTAAGCATAATAGGGATTTAAATATCCAACTTTGAATCATAATCTGCAGAAAATCTACATAACGGAAATTAAAAAAATGCTAAATAATCTCAACAACTAACACAATCTAACAAAAATTTAAAATTCAATTTCATCCTAAATTTAGGTAACTTATTGTGCTAAAAAAATCATTGTAGTAACTAAAAGCAAATTCAACACTACTCATTTGCTTTAGATATTGCAATTTTAAAAAGTTGCTCCTCCTCGATTTCTGCTTCTGCTGCTTGTGCTTGAGGATTGTTTTTAAGTTTGCATATTTTTTTAGCATGACTCGCTAGTTTGCAATTTTCATATATTGCATCAGGTCTTCATTAATAATAAAAAAAATTCATGTGTGTTTTTCTTTTGCAATATTTGCAAAAATGATAATTCCCCTTTTCTTTTCTGTTTTGCACGAAAAAGCACCTTTAATAACATTGTCTTGTCTGAAGGCTCTTCTTTGCTCTTGTGCATAAAGAGCATTTATTAGTTCTTCAATACAGATAGTAGAGAGGTCTTTAGACTCTTTGAGAGATGAAATTTTAGACTCAAATATTTCTAGAATTGTCACAAGAATTTTTTCTGATATTTTGTTAGCTTTGAAATCCTCGTAAAATAACCTGAATTTATCAACAATCAAAAAAGATTTGTCGGAATACTTAACAATAGTTTCATCGTCTTAAATCCTAAGAGATTCAAAATTTGTATTTGTCGGACTAGGTCACTTTCTTGATATTTTTTTAAAATTTTTCGTAGCTTCTTTTGTTGTCTCACAAGCAATGATTTTAAAAAAGATCGAATCCTCAACTGAATTTTGAATTATAATTTTGACTTTGTATTTTTTGTTTTTTTCATCAAAATGAGACTTAATCGGGCTAAGTGTAGAATTTGTAGGGCGAGGTTGAAAGGATATATCTTCCATTAAAACTTTCCACAGATCATAGGCTTTGAGACATTATTTCATTTTCACTAACCAAATCTGATAGTTTTTGCCAGTGAAACTTTTTGAAGCATTTAAAGAGAGACTGCTTCTTGTCATTTTTAGGTTAAAATTGATTGAAAATAATATGTGCTTTGAAAAAAGCACGCATTGAAATATCCTTAAGGGTTAAAATGAATTGAAAATAGCCCTTACGGTTTAAAAGTAGCTTTGACGAATTAAAAATAGGTTGAAAATGATTCTTTAGAAGAACTCGCAGTTTTCGTAAGATCAATGAGGTTCTGATACCACTATTTAGATTTTTAAAAAGTGGAGTTGTTGACACTCAATTTTGTCCCACCTTTCTTCCAAATTATTTCTTTGTGCTTATAATGATTTTGAGAACTTAAGAATGTATATAAGTTACTTTTCCAATAATCATCCTTAATTTTCAGTGACATAGTTTGTTATATTTTATATAATAAATATTAGAATCATTTAGCCAAAAAAAATATAAAATATATCATATTCGTTGCATTTACGCGAGTATTCCTATATTTTATGAAAATTATTGCTTAATGTTTACGGTGTCATATAACTTTATTTAAATATTAGTAATTTTCTTGCAGTATATAATTTAATTACTTAAATATAAATTAATATATATTTTACTAAGAGTTTCCTTAATCTTGAATTAAAATGCCCAAAGAAATATAAGGAAAAAGTATTTTGATTAATTAGCCCAAATTTTTAATCCGTTAAATCAGCCATGGCACAATAGTGTTCCGGCATGCTCATAACGATCCATTAGATTGTTTTGACAACTAGAACTTTTTATTTTATAAAAGACTCATACCATAAATTTTAGATGGAATTTTGGACTATTCGATAACTACGGTTATTAAGTTGAGGGGTAACTTTAGATAATTAATTTAGTTAGTAATAAAATTGATAATTTATTTTATACCCTATACCACTTATCTCATATTTATTAAAATAAAATGGAATAAAATTTAATATTTTATTTGTCCACTGCTATGGATAACTGAAAAGAGAAAGGGAGAAGACAAACCTCACCTCTACGGACAAACACGGAAGAGGAATTGTGGATAATTTGTGCGGTTTCAGGTGAGATTTCACTCCAATTCCACCATTAAATTATTAGCATCAAATTATAACATATATGTGTGATAAGAATAGTAATATTTAATATAAGTTATATAGTGGAGGAATTAGAAATTGTTGTTGGAAATTGTGAGGAGTGGCGGCAAAGTGCGTTCTTGGGATTAGGGTATAAAGGATATGTATGTATATTATTATATTGCTTTAGTTCAATTGTATTGGTTGAAAGGAGTTGAGAATTGGAAAGAAAACAAATGAATATTGGCAAGTTGGGATTATATGTTGCTGCTGCAACGTTCTATTGGTGGAGGCAAGGTCCTAGTGGCCATCATTGTTAATGATGGCCAATGATTAGAGAAGTATAGATTTTTCCTGCAAATTGTAGTTTCCAGAGATAAGTTATTATTTCGTATTTGGCCTTATTAATTCTTTCTTTCCAGACCCTTCTCATAAGGATCACATTATAAGTTCATATTTTGATATATTGAGATAGGTAATTAAATAATATTTGTATTGTATTATACGAATATCATTAGACTTGAATTTTAGGGAATTGATTATAGAATTTGTGAGTTTTTGAGTCTAGGCTAGACATATAGTGATATAGGTGTCTACGGACTCGTTCACTTACGGATATTTATATTTGATAGATTGCAAACGTTCTGAGATGTTGAAGAAAAGAAAAGCATTGTGAATTAGCTTGCTTGATTTCGGTTCTTCGGTCGAGGTAGGTTATGATTTATTCTATATCATAGATAGACTCTTAATAGCGATTGATAGTCATTGAGTAATGTGTGAAGTCACTATGATTTAATTATTCTGGTTTGGATGGTTGATATGTCGTTGTGATTGGTCTAAAATCCCGAGACCGTAAAATCCATAATCTTGAACTTGTCCTATCAAAAATGGTGTCTTGAATAAATAAGGCTTGATAAAATATTGTTAATGAAGTAGAATGTAATAATAAAGAATAATAAATTAATTATATTTGGATCTGGTGTCATGAGTCGACACGGTATATTTGGATCGGGTGTCATATTTTGATATGAATATTTGGATCGGATGTCACATTCCGACATGGTATATTTGGATCGAGTGTCACGTTTCAGCACAATAATATTAAAAGAAAATAAATTAAAATGACTTAATGCTACCCAATTTCCAATAACTCATTTCCCAAAAGAGCGTGATGTGGAGGCCTGAGTCCTCATGTATGATCTTGATATTATTGACTGGTTATGAAATTATTCATTGTGTTGTCACTTGATCTTGATCTTGTTGGTTTCCACCTGTTAAGTGCTATGACTGATTTCCCGCTATTACTTTATGCATATTAATTTCTATTTTGAGCCGGCGGATGATACCTACTGAGTACATATTGTACTGTACTGACCTCTACTTGTACTTTTCTTTGTTTTATTTTGTGAAGTGCAGCGAGTGTTCCATCGACTTCGACTCGACCTCAGCTTTACCCAGTGTCCAGTGCATCAGGTTCTAGGGTGAGCTATTCCTTCTAGCTCGTGTTTAATTCTCTCGGGCATGTTCTGTTGGATTCCTTCCACCTGTTAAGTGTTATGGCTGATTTCCCGTTATTAGTTTATGTATATTGATTTCTATTTTGAGCCGGACGATGATATCTACTCAATACACGTTGTCATGTTCTGACCCCTACTTATATTTTTCTTTGTTTTATTTTATGGAGTTCAGCGAGTGTTCCATCGACTTCGACTCGATCTCAGCTCTAGCCAGTGTCCAGTGCATCAGGTTCTAGGGTGAGCTATTCCTTCTAGCTCGGTTTGAATTCTCTCGGATATGGCCTGATGTCCTTAGTTTTCGGACACATTAAGTTATTTATTTATTCTGATGTTTGATATTTTTAGACTTAGTATTTTAGAATTAGATTCCTTGAAGTGATGACTTTCAGGTTTTGAAAAGACGTATCTAATAGATTTTAGGGGTTTTATTATCTCTTACTCTCATAAATTGAGCTTCCGCGTTATTGTCATATTTTATAAGTTGGGATTTGTATCGTTGGTTCTCTCACCTAAGAGTTAAGTGTGAGTGTCACTAATGGCCCATTTTGGATCGTGATAATGTTTAGGTAAGAATCAAGACTTATGGTGTCCTTATCTCTTCTCTAATTTGGTCAATATAAAAACAAAATCACTTTTGAAATTTTGTAGAGATGAATCACAGTTTTTCAAAGATGTCATTTCAATTTCTTGTATACAGAGGAGCAAAATAGAATCTCAATTAAGGACTCTCGCAAAAATAGAGTCTTATGGACTCGACACTGTCATACCCACACATGAAATCTTCACTACATCCTAGACTATCCGAATATCAAGCAAAACAAGTGGGCCTCGCTTGTAGTTACTCATGACTACTTCTATTTTAGCATTAGTTTGTTTATTTATTTTCTTTATATGTTAAACTTGCTTTTGTGGCTTGAATATGCTCTTTTTAAAAAAAATTCTCAAATAGCTAATAGAATATATATGTTTGGATCTGGGTACCTCTACTTAGAAACAAATCATTTAGTTACAGTATTTTATTTTTTTAATAAAGGGCATCACCATTTTATTGTAAGTTTAACCCACTCATAAAAAATATTTTTCAAAGCATGCACTTATTTCATGTACAAGGACCACATTTTAATGCATTTCGTGCAAAAAAAAATTATTCAACAATGTTATTTTAAACAATTGATCATTTAATATTTTTTAAAAGAGAAGCACAAGTCATTTCATTCCAAATACCTAAGAGCTTTCAAATGTTAAAATCTTTTCCAACTTACTTACCCAACTTTTCAAATTTTTTAGCACTCATATTTAGTTTTAATTAATTAACCTAAGTTTAGTTGGTAATCGTTTTTAACGAATCTTAAAGGATGCTTAAGTTATCCCTTTCTTTTAGGATAACTAGAACTCTTACATAGTATCACATAAGTTAAGTAGATTATTAATTAGAGTTAATTTTAGCATTACATTAGTTAAATATTTAAGTGTCTTAATTACCTAAAAAATAATTAGATGACGACTTTAATGTTAATTAATTTAGGAATTATCAATATGTTGTACACTAATTTGACCGAGGTTAAAATAGCGTATAACAGGGGCAACAAAAAATATTGATTGAAATATCTTTCAATACTTTTATTAATCATAATAGGGTTTAAATAGCCAACGTGAAAACATAATCCATAGAAAATCTACATAACAAAAATTCAAAAAAGGCATAATAATAATCTCAACAACTAAAATAACATAACAAAAATTTAAAATTCAAATTTATCCTAAATATAGATAACTTATTATGCTATAAAATTACAATAGTAACTAAAACAAATTCATCATTAAATATCAAGACTTCTAATAAAGCTCGATAAAAGAAGAATGTAACAAAATAAATTTTAATTGATTTCAGCATCGTAGATAATAGGAAAAAAATAAATACTACTACTAATTTATTCTATAAAAAATATTTTTAAGGAGTGAAAAGATTGATCAACACTTTATGTTAGACCTTCGTCCTTTTATAATACTTTCTTCATTTTCTTTCACTTGTTCAATTTATATTTTATATTATTTTTAAATAATAAAAAATCATTTTATTTAAAAATAATTAGTTTATTAAATTATCCTTATTTGTGATACATTAAAAATTTAAATTTGCATATTAGTACTTTAATTCATCAGAAAAATAATAGATGCTTGTAGGTTGATGGGTCAGACTTATTTATTTTTAAAAATAAGGTGTTTGACCAAATATTTGAGAGAAAATAAGTATGTAAGTAGTAGAAGCTGTTTTTCTAGAAGCTAAAAAGAAAGAAGCTTTTGCGCCCGTTTGGATTGACTTATTTTAGATATTTTTAAGACAAAATAATTTTTAAGTAGTTTTGAAGTGTCCGAATAAAGTTAAAAAAATACTTATAAACGCCTAATTCTAAGACAAAATAATAAAAATAACCAAAAATCATAAATTAGAAATCCTAGCTTATATAAGCCAAAAGCTAATACAAATAGATCCTAAAAACATTTTTTTTGAAAAATGCAATTAAAAATATTTTTAAAAAATACGGGTTAAAAATGCCCTTAAACTATGTAAAATGAATAAAAATGTCTTCCGTTTATAATTTGGTCAAAAAATGCTCTAGTCGTCAATATTTTGGTTCAAAAATGCCCTAACCGTCAATACTTTAAAGGGTCAAAAATGTCCATTTTTTAAATAAATATATTATTTAGTTTCTCTTTGAACACATTGTTTACACACAATTTTGGCCTGATGTTTTTTAGTTCTTTAAAATTTCAAAATACATTTTGTTCAATTTTAGAATAATTTATCGATAGTTTTTCTTATTTTTTAAAATATTAGGATTATTCATTAATTTATTTTGAATTTTAATTAATTTTAATTATTAATACTTTTGTCAGCTTCTGTTAAATTTTTGAAATTGTCTTATTTTGTTAAATTATTATTTTTCATTAAATTATATTCTTTATACGTCGTTGATTACATTTGTGTCATATTTATTTTAGTATTTCTAGCACAATTTAAGAATACATTGAAACACATGTAAGTATTTAATTACTCAAATATTTAATTAGTTCATGATTTTGGGCCCATAATTTTGTAAAATGGGTAGGTTTTAATTGGGAAAACTAAACAAAATGAACCCTTTAAACAAACTATTTACCACTTCATACCCCTTCTCTAAATAATTCCTTTATTGATCCTTTTCGATCAAACTAATTACCCGTGTACCCCCTTTAATTATTTTTAAATTCGCGCGCTGACGTCATGCTGACATTAGCGTCCACCGTACATGATATCGATAGGGTATTACATACCGATGGAGTATCACAGAGGATTAAGCTCAGTTCTATATGATATCGGTATAGTATCAACATACTAATAGAGTATCACAAAGAATATATTTACTAATTAATTTAATAAATAAGATTGTGATTTTAATAATTTTCTCTTAATTATTTTATTTTTATTTCTTAAAAAAAGAGCTTAATCATATATGATACCGATAAGGTATCAATATATTGTTATGATATCATTGAGGATTTTAAAAGTGTCTCATAAAGGATTTTCAAAATCATTATAATATACGAATATACTGTATTAATATCAATTATGTAATATCGAATGACTTAGAAAAATATTTATGATATCATCACAGTATATATATATATATATACAGCGATGGTATCATTTAATATTTATATGAAACGATCTTTAATAATACCATGCCAGTATATGATAATTTTTATGGAGATATAACTGAAGGATTGAAGTAGACATCAATGATACCATAACAATATATAGATATACTGTGGTGGTATCATTAAGCACTGAAGTAGTCTCAATGATACCATGTCAGTATATTGACACAGAAGACAGTATCTTGCTCGCGAATCTCATGCCTTGGGGGTATGAATTTTAAAAGGTTATTTGTTTGTAATTATTTTATTTGGGACATGAGCTTAGTTTTCCCTTTTTAATTTTCTTTATAACCATTTTACTTGGCCTTAAAAATTGGGATGGTGGAACAATTTTAGGGTTAGTGGTGTAAAATTTTAAAATTGGCAAAGAGGCCGTTTGAATTGACTTATAAGGTGCTTATAAGCTGTTTTCAGCTTTTTTGAGTGTTTGACTGACCAACTTAAAGTCATTTTGTGATTAAAATAAGCCCTAATAAATAGTTGAGTTTATTTGGATGAACTTATTTTAAGCAGTTTACAAGTTGAAAACAACTTATAAGTCAAAAAAAAGTTGGTCTACATCTAAATTTTTTTTAAACTTATAAGCAGTTTTCAACTTATAAGTTGCTTAAAAATAAGTCAAATCCAAACAGGCTAAAAACTTAGCTTTCCACTTTCATTTTGTTTTCCAAAAAAGGCAGCCGCCTACCACCACCCAAACAACACCATCACCAATTCTTCTTCCTCGCTGGAACAACACCAAATAACCAACAAACCACCACACCATGCCACTATTTCTCCTTCAATTCACCAGCGAAAATAGCTAGCAGAGGAGCATCACGAAGCTTGAACTCTAGCAAATCATTAAAACCCCAGTGAGCTTCGAGCTCTAATAAAACATGATCTAGCAGCCATAGACTCCGGCGATCTCCGAGCTTTCTCAAAGGAAGCTGCCAGTCTTTTCCTCTTTCCCTTTATCGATGTTTTGGTTGTTTAGCAAGTTTTCAGTCATTCATCGAGCTTTTGCTCTAGACAAACTCGCGAGCCTCGCTTCTCTCTGTCAGCTTTCGTATTCGGCGAGCTAATCCCTTCCCCTTTACTCCATTGTTTCTAGTGAACCACCACACTACCAGACCTCGAAAACCCCAACCATAACAACTCCAAACGAGAGTCAAATAACAACCAATCACAACCAGACTCGCAACCACCGAACTTTGAGCTCCATTTTTACTGAGATCTGATCGGAAAGATCTCATAGTCAGCGAACAACATCAACAACAAGCTACCACAACAAGGCATCTATGGCGAAGCTGTTGGGGAAAGGAAGCACCACAACTAAAGTTTGATATGATAATAAATAATGAAAATAAATTGAACACGAGAATTTTACGTGAAAACCCCTCAAACAGATAAAGGGGAAAAACTACGGGATAGAAGGATTTTACTATTATAATATGGGAGTACATGTTCTCAAATACAAGGAGAAAATAATAATTAACACTCCACTCTTGTAAAAGGAATAACTCACTAAAGAGGACACTCAAGACTATAATTTTTATCTTGGTGTATAACTCTCTTTGTATTCTTTCTCTCACTTTTTGAGATGATATAAATGAGGGCAAGAGGCCCGCTATTTATAGTACAATGAAAAATGCGAAAAAGAATTCTACGCATTTTCAAAATGCATAGTGATGCTGCTGCAATTGCTTTTCAACAATTGCTGCTTTACTTTTTCCTTTCTTCCTTTTTTTGATTTTTCCATTCTCAAACGCGTAATGAGGCTGCTGCAATTGTTTTTTCAACAATTGCTGCTTTGCTTTTTCCTTTCTTCATTTTTTGACTTTTGCATTCTCCCACTTGAAGATTTAATTGAGAATCAATTAAGTCTTCACACCATCCTTTCTATCCAATTACTGCAATATTACATTTCTGCTAGGCCAACAGAAGATCGACACCATATAAACTTATTACTGTTGATCGACTTTGTAAACATATTTGCTAGGTTGTTATTAGTGTGAATTTTTTGAATATCCACACTGCCTTCTTCCACCTTCTCACGAACAAAGTGATACTGAACTCGTATATGCTTTTTCCTTGAATGAAATGTTGGATTCTTTGCAAGATGCAAAGCGCTTTGACTGTCACAAAATAGAGCAACCTTCTCTTGTTTGTACCCGAGCTCCTCCAGTAACATCTGCATCCATATTGCTTCTTCGCTAGCTTGTGTAGCTGCTACATATTTTGCTTCAGTCGTAGATGTAGCTACGATAGATTGCAGTTTTGAAACCCAGCTTACAGCTCCTCCAGCAAGAGTAGACACATAACATGTGGTGGACTTGTTTTTATTAAGATCACCTGCATAATCTGAATCAACATAACCTTTAACAGTAAAGTATGATCCTTTATAACACATTGCAATATCTGAGGTACCCTTGATGTATCTCAGGATCCTCTTAACAGTATTCCAATGCTCTCTACCAGGATTGGCTATGTATCGACTAATCACTTTCACTGTTTGTGCAATGTCAGGTCTTGTATATACCATGGCTAACATTAAACTTCCCACTGCTGATGCATATGGTACTCGAGACATCTCCATCCTCTCTGCTTGATTGCTAGGACTCATACTTGAGGATAACTTGAAATTAATAAGAAGTGGGGTAGAAATTGACTTACAATCTTGCATCTTGAAGAGTCTCAAGATTTTCTTCAAGTAGTTCTTTTGAGAAAGCTAAATCTTCCTATTATTTTTGTCTCAGTGAATTTGCATCCCTACAATCTTATTTGCTGGTCTTAAGTCCTTCATTTCAAACTCCATAGCCAACTGTGCCTTTAAATTTATAAGACAATCTTTGTTGGGTCCTGCTATCAACATGTCATCAACATACAATAGTAAAATAACAAAATCTTCATCACCAAATCTCTTGTAATAAACACAATGATCTGAACTATGTCTATTATATCCAAAGCTTATAATGAAAGAATTAAATCTCTTATACCAATACCTCGGCGCCTGTTTGAGACCGTATAGAGATTTGTACAACCTGGAAACCAAGTTCTCTTTTCCCTGTTCTTCAAAACCTTTTGGTTGGAGCAATAAATTTCTTCTTCAAGTTTTCCATGAAGAATTAGAGTTTTGACATCTAACTGCTCCAAGTACAAGTCAAACGTAGCACACATCGCCAGGACCACTCGAATTGTTGTGAGTCGAACCACCAGAGAAAACATCTCATTGAAGTTTATACCTTGTTTCTGAGCGAATCCTTTTACCACCAATCTTGCACGATACTTCTCCACTTGATCATTACCATTGTATTTGATCTTGCAGACCCATTTATTTCTAATGGCCTTCCTTCCTTGTGGTAATTAAACAAGATCCCATATTTTATTTTTATGAAGAGCTTCAATTTCTTCTTGCATTGCTGTCATCCACAAAGATGATTCTTGGCCTTTCATAGCCTTGTGAAAAGTGAAAGGCTCTTCCTTTTCTATTAATAGACAGTATAGAACATTGCCCTCTATAGAATAATCTAAGTGCCAAGTGGCTCTCTTCTCTCTCTAGTTGACCATCAAACTTATGGAGATTCTATTACACCCCATACTTTTGTACCTTGAGAGACTTTTGTATCTTGAGAGGTTTTTGAGTTTCTTGAAAGATTCTTAAGCTTCTTAAAAGATTCTTAGAAGTTACCATGTGAGCCGGATAGGCTATAACGCTATCAAACGACTCTAAGGAAAGGAGAATGCAATACCCTATAGTAGAGAAGATTGAAAATACGGTTATAAAAATCCGGAAGGAGTTGGAGGCCAACTAATAAGTCTTAGGACTCGACTTACTTACGTAATCTACTAACTTGGAAATCTTACATACTTAAGTTACTTGAGTACGTACCAAGCTTACGTAGCAAAGATTACATAGATTTATAAAAGAAGATGAGATTACAAACCTACGAGGGAGAAAAAAGTGACACGTGGCAGTATGGGAGAGTGCCACATGGCAGAAGCTGGTTGTGCCACATGAAAGTAGCTGGAGCAAGAGGGATGGGGCCCACATGACACGTGGAAGCCTCATGATTGGAGGAAAGGGGTCTGTTGGCCTAATAGGGGCTTGACACGTGTCACTACTTAGGGCTTGACATGTGTCACCACTTAGGGGTTGACACGTGTCACCCCTAAGGTGGCCTATATATATATGTGTGTTTTATGATCATTCTTATCCAAACAACTATTCTTTCTACAAAGTTCTAGAGAAAGAAAGAAGAGAAGAAACCAGAGAGGTAGAGAGAGAAGGTCACAAATTTGGAGAGGAAAAAGGTAAGTTCTAAGATTTTGTTCCGTGAATTAATTATCTAGGGTATACCATGATGTTATAAAGGTATTGGTAACGTAAATTTATGGTTTTGAGCAGCCCCAAAATGTTAACAAACAGCCCTGAAGTTTTAGCTGCGCTAAAGGAAATTCCGAGGCGAGTTCCGACAAGTTTTGGCGAGTTTCAGGTAAGGTAAAGTTTTATCTTTTGAACTAGAGTTTATGATGTTGATATGAGGTATATGACATGTCTTGAATAAGGTTGGAAGTGGAAAATTGCATTAGAATGATTGACGTTGGAAATAAACTAAATTGAAGTAGTTATAGCTAAATCGAAGTCGAGTAGTGAGTTGTCATTGTGGTGCTGCGGGTGCAGCTGGTTGGGTTGCGTGTTGCAGGGATTTAAAGTATTTTAAAAAAGATGTGGGTGCTTCTGTTTGTATCCACATGACCCCCCGTTTGGTATGGTTAAAGACATTACGAAATAAAGGTTAAAAACTCTATTTTGGTATCGTAGTTTTGAGCTAGTTGTTTGGGATGGTATTGAGAAATGTTGAAACGATTTGATTGCATATATAGCTGCTGGTTGTTGTTGATAATATGGATGCTAATATTAGCAGTTGGATAGGGCAAGTTATAGGAGAGATGTTGCCCAATTTTTGGTAACCTCAAAACTAGTAATAAACTAGTCGAGGAAAAGGGACAAAGGAATGATTCCTATGAATACTTGGTTGTAGAGTTGGAATTGGAAAGTGAAAGGTTATTAATCTTAGTATTATTTTCATGTTAAATAGGTTCAAGAGACGACGAGGCAAACGTATTAGGAGTAATCCGTAAGAGGTATGTAAAGCTTGCCTTTTCTTCTCTTGGCATGTCTTTGGCATAAGTATGTGAAGCCCTTTCTTCTCTTGACATGTCTTTGGCATAAGTATGTGAAGTCCTTTCTTCTCTTGGCATGTTTTTGGCATAAATATGTAAAGCTATCTCCTTTCTCTTGGCATGTATTTGGCATGGGTAAATAGAGCTATCCTTCTTTCCTCTTGGTATGCTATCGACATAAGTATGATGCTATTATTCTATAATTATTCACCGAGCCCCATCATGGATCGGGTACGTTATATGGTGATATGGTAATGTATAAGAAAGTTATAATACCGAGCCCATGATGGGCCGGGTATGATATATGCATATGATGATTCCATGAGGGAAAGTAGAGAGTATGTAAAGCTTATTCTTCCTCTTCCTTTAGCATGTCATAGACATAAGTAAAAGGTGATACGAGCTCTAGGGTAACTCTACTCTTAAGTCCTAAATATAATTCGTATCTCTTATTCACTTCTGAATGTCAAACTGTTGTAGTAAATTGAACTACTTTCCTTGAACTCTATATATTGAGAAGTACTGGATGCATTAGTTCCTAGTGCTAAGGACTATATGACGACGGATATCCCTGGTTCTATGAACTATCAGTATTGCTTTAGTACATGTCTAGGGTCTCCGAGATTCTAAGTAATATAGGCTCTAATGGTATTTAGAGGGAACTCGAGATGGCTACTCCACTACTCTGGTCCTCAGACGATAGCTTAATCTTCTTACATGGTCGAGTCTCTGATAATGATTTAAATTGCATATGGTTAATCACTGCTCTGCTTGGGCATATGGTTAATATATCTTCCACCGAGACCCATAAAGGGTCGAGTATGACCGAGTCCCATAAAGGGTCGGGTATGAACGAGTCCCATAAAGGGTCGGGTACACTATGTGAGAACATGGTAATACAATGACATGAATAACTCACTGAGTCCCCCACTAGAGGGCCGGGTACATATGTGTATATATGATGATGTGAAGTGATAATGGCAAGTTGGCGCTGGGCCTTATGATGGTCCTACAGTTATATGATTCACCAAGCCCTTGAAAGGGCCGGCTATATTGTATAATATTAGCATGCATGTTTTATGATTCACAAGGTACAGGTACAGTGTTTTCTTAAGTAATGATTTATTCCCCTGACTCTCTTTATTTTAGTTATGCTTTACATACTCAGTACATATATCGTACTGACCCCCCTTTCTTTAGGGGGCTGCATTTCATGCCCGTAGGTTCAGATACACGCTTTGGAAATCCACCAGCATAGGAGTCCCGTTCAGCAGTTCAAAAGCGCTCCATTGTACTGGAGCCTAAATTTTGGGTACTAACCCTCGATGTATATATTTATGTGTTCACGGGTACGATGGGGGCCCTGTCCCACCTTATGTTACTATTCTTACTCTTAGAGGTCTGTGGACATGTATGTGGGTTGTATATATATGTATGTACAATTGTCCTTATACATTACGACAGCCTCTTTGGCTTGTGTGTTACCATGCCTGTCGATACATTATAACTCAAACAGGGGACGGGTTTACTTATGGTTATCAGGACTATACACGAGTGTCCAGTTCGGGCACCCGCCACGGCCTACGGGGTTGGGTCGTGACAGATTCGATCTTAGCTTGCTCTTGTTCTTCGTGCTCTAGTGCTGCTTCAGAAGAAATTGGAACTTCTTTTATTTCTTCAACTTCAACTGTAGTACTCTCTGATTTTTCTTTTGAAGTGCTACCTTCTTTTGCTTGTATCTTGTTTTTAATAAATACAACATCCCTGCTGATTACCACCTTGCGGACAGTGGGATCCTACAAGCGATACCCCTTGACTCCATCAGCATACCCTAAGAAAATGTATTCCTTGGATTTTGGATCCAACTTCGATTATTTTTGGGTGTTGTACATAACATAAGCAAGACTTCTGAATATATGTAAGCGAGAATAATCAGCTGGTTTTCCTGTCCACATCTCCATTGGCGTTTTCAGATCAATTGTGGTTGATGGTGACTGATTGATCACATAACAAGCGATTTGACTGCTTCTGCCTAGAATTGTTTTTCTAATCCTGCAGTTGCCAACATATCTCTTGTTCATTCCAACAAGGTTCTGTTCATCCTCTCTACTACTCCATTTTGTTGTAGAGTATATGCTACAGTGAACTGCCGTTTAATACCTTCTTGTTTATAGAAGCTATCAAATTCATCACCACTGTATTCTCCTTCATTATCTATTCTCAAACACTTTATCTTTTTCTCAAATTCAAGTTCCACCCGCACTTTGAACTGTTTGAAAACTGAAAAAAATCTGCCTTTCTCTTGATTGGATACACCCAACTTCTCCTGGAGTAATTATCGATAAATGACACGAAATATTTCGCTCCTCTTAGAGACTCCACCGGTGCTTGCCATATATCAGAGTGGACCAGATCTAATATTTCCTTGCTTTTAGCAGATAAAACTGTTAAATTTCAGTCTATTTTGCTTACTGGTAACACAATGCTCACAAAAGGATAGTGAAACCTTTTTGAGCCCTAGAAGAAACTTTTGCTCAGCAAGAATCTTCAAACCTCATTCCGATATATGGTCAAGTTTATGATGCCATATCATCGTTGATTCTTCAAATGAACTTGCTGACTGGTTTATGCTTCTTCTTCTTGGTGTGTTTCACCTTTAAGCACATATAGATTTGCAGCAAGTTTTTCCACATTCATCACTACAAGCGCTCATTTGGATATTTTCATGACTCCACCATGAGTCTTATATGAACATCCATTATCATTTAATTATCCTAAAGATAATAGATTCTTCCTCAAGTCTTTTACAGGTCATACCTCCTGGATGGTGCGTATCGTGTCATCATACATTTTTATTTTGATGGACCCAATACCAATAACATCTTAAGCATGATCGTCTCCTACGAACACAGACCCTCTTGAGATAGGCTTATATTGATGGAACTATTCTCTCCAGAAAGTCATGTGCCATGTTGCTCCTGTGTCCATGATCTAGACATCAATAAAATATTTTCTGCCTTCATTATTTGATATTGCTTCACTATTAAAATATCGCCATTATCCGAGGTACATGCAATATTCCCTTGAGCATTTGATGGCTCAGTGTGTTCACTCTTCTTTTTGAACCGACAATCTTTCTTGAAGTACCCTTTCTTGCCACAGTTGTAGCACTTGATATTCTTCTTACTTATTGATTGAGATCTACCATGATTGTGACTCCCACTGGGCCACATTATGTTGGTCTTTCTCTCATCATCATCAAAGCTTCAGCTTCCTACGAACTTGCTTGTCTATCTTCTTTATTTTTACGTCAATTTTCTTCTTCTAAGACAGCGGCTGCAATTTTATCGAAAACTAGACTGTCTGTATTGTTCGTCAGGTTGATGATGAGTTGATCATACGAGTCAGACAGACTTTGAAGTAGAATCTCCGCACGTTCAGTCCCCTCTATTTTACAACCCGTTGTTGTAAGTTGCAAAAATAGAGTATTCAAAGTATTGATGTATTCAGTAGCTGACATGGACTCTGCCATTCGAAGAGTATACAATCTTCTTTTTAAGAAAAATTTATTATGCAAAAACTTGGCCTCGTACAATCCCACAAGAGTATCCCATATTTCCTTCGTCGTCCGCTTTTCAGCCACACTTGATCAGCTAGTGTCAAGTATAGATCAGCAATTGCGTTGCTGTCTATGTCGTTCCACTTGCTGTCATTAACAAAGTCTGTGGGCCTGCCTTGAATTGCAGCTAAGCAATTGTCTTTTCTCAATATCGCTTTTATTTTCATTTTCCACAATGAGAAATTAGTTTCATTGAATTTCTCAACATCAAACTTTATTGTATTTGACATTGTTATTTGCTTCACACCCTTTAAGATTGTTTCTGAATATTTTTGCGAACAATCGTGACAAACTGTACCGTCACCAAAATTTACTATTCATGTGAATAATACTTTTTGCCGAATTTTACTATTCACAAATAGTACCTTCGCATAAAACAAACAGAATAACCGAGGGCTCTGATACCACTGCTGGGGGAAGAAAGCACCACAACTAAAGTTTGATATGATAATAAATAATGAAAATAAATTGAACATGAGAATTTTACGTGGAAACCCCTCAAACAGATAAAGGAGAAAAACCACGGGGTAGAAGGATTTTACTATTATAATATGGGAGTACACTACTCTCAAATATAAGGAGACAACAATAACAACAACAACAACAACAAACCCATTATAATCCCACAATGTAGGGTCTGGGGAGGGTAGAGTGTACGCAGATCTAACCCCACCTTGAAAGGTAGGGCGGCTGTTTTTGAAAGACCCTTGACTTTAAGAGAGGAAAACAAGATAAAAAGTCAGATAAAGACAAGCATATCAAAAACAAGATGAAAACAAGGAATAACAAAAAATGAGAAAGTCATGATAGAATGGTACGAGGAGAAAAGGGCATTAACTACTATAAATAAATAAGATAAGATAAGATAAATAAGATAGTCAATATACAATGGCGCCACAACTATAAACAGTAATACAATGCAGAAATCAAATGGCAATAAACAATGAGCCAAACTACAACTACTATGTTGCAAAAGATGAATCACCTAGCCTTTTATCCTAATCAGAGTCCTCCACAAAGGAAATTATAGTGCTCTAATGTGCCTACGAATAAGGTAGGATAACGAGACTATGTACTAGCCTTCTACCCTAATATGGATCCTTCAAACACTCCAATCTAAGGTCATGTCCTCGGTAAGCTGTAACTGCGTCATGTCTTGTCTAATAACCTCTCCCCAATATTTCTTCAGCCTACCCCTACCTCTTCTGAAACCATCCATGGCCAGCCTCTCACAGCTCCTCACTGGGGCATCTGTGTCTCTCTTCTTCACATGTCCAAACCACTTAAGTCGCATTTACCGCATCTTGTCTTCCACCGAGGCCACTCCTACCTTGTTCCGAATAGCCTCATTTCTAATCATGTCTCTCCTGGTATGCCCACACATCCATCTCAACATTCTCATCTCTGCTACTTTCATATTTTGAACGTGAGAGACCTTAATTGGCCAACACTCCGCCCCATATAACATAGCCGGTCTAACAACCACTTTGTAGAACTTGCCCTTAAGTTGTGGTGGCACATTCTTGTCACAGAGCACCCCGGAAGCGAGCCTCCATTTCATCCACCCTGCCCCAATACGATGTGTGAGATCATCGTCAATCTCCCCGCTGCCTTGCATGATAGACCCAAGGTACTTGAAACTACCTTTCTTTTGGATGACCTAGTCACCAAGCCTAACTTCTACGTCAACCTCTTGAGGTGTCTCACTGAACTTGCACTCTAAGTACTCTGTCTTGGTCCTACTCAGCTACTCTCAAATATAAGGAGAAAACAACAATTAATACTCCTCTCTTGTAAAAGGAACAACTCACTAAAAAGGACACTCAAGACTACAATTTTTATCTTGGAGTATAACTCTCTTTGTATTCTTTCTCTCACTTTTTGGGATGATATAAATGAGGGCAAGAGGCCCTCTATTTATAGTGGAATGAAAAATGCGTAAAAGAATTTTACGCATTTTCAAAACGCGTAGTAAGGTTGCTGCAATTGCTTTTCAACAATTGTTGCTTTGCTTTTTCCTTTCTTCTTTTTTTTGACTTTTGCATTCTCAAACGCATAATGACTTTGCTTTTTCCTTTCTTCCTTTTTTGACTTTTGCAGAAGCTCCAAACCTCTGACAAACAAGAAACTCTAAGCTCCGGCATCAGGTTTTTTTTGGTCTAATTTTATTCTTGGTCATATATATTTCATATTAAAATTGGCCAATGATAAAATCTCCCAGATTTTGAAGTCTCCTCATTTTAACAAACGAAAATTTTAGTTTAAATTTACATTATACCTTATATTTTGAAGGTTAAAAATGATCGATTAAGAAATTATCGTCGATTTTCAAGAACTCTATGTTCATAAGACAAATTTATTTTTGAGTTATTATTTCTTTTTTATTTTATTTTATTTTAATTCATTTTATCCATTACTAACACTTTTACCAAGTTTCTTTGCAGGTACCTAATTCAGAGTTGCTTTTCGAAAAAGCTATTGGAATAAAATTTGAATAATATTATTGATTTAATATTATGTATATAGCGACGTTAGACAAATATTAGGTCATTTCTTATATTATTGATTTACTTTATTTTGTGTATATTTAATGTTTCTTATATTTGTTATATTATTTATCTCCTCCTCAATTTAAAAAAAGTGAGTTCAAACAAGACCCCACAGTTGTGGATTTTGAAGGGTGTTAATACCTTCCCTTCGAAATAACTTGAACCCTTACTTATAATCTATTGGTCTCGTAAACATTTTTAAATAATTAATCAATTTCTTAATTATCCTAAAATTAGGTTACGACTACTTAAAATTAAAATTTTCTTTAAATTCTTTAAAAAAAAATTGATTTTTTATGAGTCTAACGACGTTGCATCTTCTTTGCAAAAAATAGGAATGTTAACACACATTCTTTTCCAAATAATATTTTTATTAGCAAATATTTATCCTACTTCAATTTGAAAAAAAACTATAAATAAAAATATTTTTTTACTTTATTATAATTGTTTTATCATTATCTAAATAAAAATTAATTATGAGTTTACTATGATCTTATATATATGACATATACAATCCGTCAAAAGGGTACATTATTCTATTTTAATTGATAAAGTGAGATTAAGAAGAAAAAAATATTATTTTTCTATATTTTTATTAGTTAAAGTGGTTTAAAAAAGAAAATAAGAAAATGGTTTTTAAAAAGTAATATTTTCACTAGAAACATGTCACGATCCGATTTAGGGTCTAGTCGTAAGACGACGATTGGGGTGCGAAGGATCCCAATCATAAGTCATCTTAGCATACATTGCATACATAAGGTAAAAAACAACATAAACATGAGAAGAAGTAATCATTAAGTGAGGAAATGGGACTAAGGGAGATCAACTCTATAAATGTCCAATCGGACTACACCATAATATCATATATACATGCCTCTAGTCTAATTTTTGATGGGGCTTATGACAAGCTCCTAGTTCACCCTAACAATAGAAGAAAGTGTAAACAATAGTGACATAAATAAAAGTCTTTTCCTCGGTAGAATAAGGACTCACCAATTTTTTTGAAGTCTAAAGCAAATCTCTAGCCACGAGCGGGGTGATCGTGAGTGTCGTCCGTCCCTACATTATGAGATAATGTAGGCAAAATATGCGTTAGTACGTTTGAATGTACTAAGTATGTGAGGTATGCATGAACAATTAAAGAACATAATCAATATGCCATAGGATTCATGACCAATCATAATGAACATGAGTATAGTTTAAAAACAATTTAAATCATAAGAAACTCTTGGTCAATGCATATTATAAAACTTTATCATAAACTCATAACTTGACATCTTATAGCTTTAACTTGAACTTGTGTGGGATAGGACCTTTAACCGACAACTAAGACCATGCGAGCTATTACATGAAATCCGATGACTCCTGCATCGAGACAGGCCGATGACTCTTGCCTCGAAACAGAGGAGGCTACCTTGCCAGGGCATACTCCAAAAATAACTCAACTCAACTCAACTGTGCTATATGAGGATACACTAGGCACTCCATAAAGGCAACCTACATGGACAACGTAGTTTGAGACTTTAGGTTGCTACTACGATTCCCTTGGGTAACTAACTACGTTATCGGACCACCTAGAAGCCCTCTCGGTGCTTAGTCAATATTCCAATAAAAACTCATAAAAATGATCATAACATAGTAGAGAAAGATAGTAATTGTCTACAATCCATCTTTAAAATATATTAGGAATATCTCATCTACTTGGTGATTCATAAGAATCCATAACTTCGGTGAGAATTGTCCTTATCACCATCTTTAAACAACTTTTGATCTTAACTCTGATCATCATCATAACTTTAACTTTAGAATCATAAATCTCAACTTTAACTCATATAAAACTTTCATTGAAATCATTTAACTTATGATCAACTCATAAAATCATCTTAAATTCATAATCATAGCTTGAAAATATAGATTTGTGCATGGGCATCTATAAATTAACTTGAAATCATGCAATTCATATGAGAACATGCATATAAAGATCATTGATAACATTTAAAAACGAAATTAAATCAGTCCAATGCAATTCATCAAGATTAGGATTTATAATCAATTGTAAATTGGATGAAAACTTGAGAAATCTTTGGGACTTAATGGGTGAAAAGAGCCCATGAATCAATCCCCATCCTTGAGTGAGAAGACAAAAGAATTTGGAAGAATTTGAGAATTTTGATGGAGAGCTTGAGTGAATTTTTTAAAAATCTCCAATGGCATCTTTGAGAACCTCTCGTAGAGAGAGAAATATTTGAGTAGGTGAATTATAGAAGAATTAATGGAATTAAGGGTATAAGGTAGTTTATAGAGTAGAATTAGGCTCTAAATAACTAGGGAAAAGTTTAAAGTGCCCTTACTTAAAAACTAAATTCGGACGAAAAACTTCTCCCAGTTCTGCCACGCAGAGCTGCTTCCAGATAGGTCAATTTTTAGCGAATGAGATTTTGGCCAGATTTTGACTCAGAAAAAAAATACACTGAACGGGAACAAGTGGGCGACACGAAGCTGCCGCACACCTTACTGTTTTGTGCAATTTTTGACAAACTTCATCTTTCGATACACGAGTCCCTAAAAATTCTCCGAGACCATTTTTCAGTAGGTTTTGACCCCTTGATCGACATTTCGGACTCAGATTTGCCAAAAAGAATAAGGAGAATGCATTACGCGAGCGACTTATTCTCAAGACATTCTTAAGGCACTTATTATCATTTTGAGGAATGTTCCAGAACATGATATGTTTAAAAGGAAAAGAAACAATATATATTTTCGAAAAAAGATATTTTTGACTCATTTAGTAACAATAAAGACATTTCTGGATCAAACTATCAACATCAAGGACATCTTTGGACTAAACTATAAACATATGACATTTTTATTCATTTCACTTAGTTTAAAGACATTTTTGAACCGTTTTCGTTAATAATAAGCTAATGACATTTTTGACCCTTTTCCGTTAAAAATAAGCTAATTTTAAGATGCTGACCAAACAAGCTATTAATGTAAAATTATAAAAGAAATCAACTGTCTTTTACTCCTTTCATCCATTTTTACTTGTCCATTATACTAAAAATAGATATCCAACAATACTTATTCAATTTATGAAATCAAGAGATAATTTTAATTTAGTTATAATTTACTTAACTTAGTTCCTAATTTACCCATATTATTAATTAGTAGTCATTTCTCTATTACATGTTTTAACACATTATATTTATTATATTAAAAGAAAAATATGGTAAAATTACACTTTTATTTATAATTTTTTTAGAATTGTACAAAATTAATATTGGACAAGTATTATTGGACGGAGAGAGTATTTAATTGGCCCTTTCTCTCTCTCCTTTTTTTTTTTTTTTTAATTTTAACAATGAAAGAGAAATGGTGAATTTTCTTTTTCAACTGTTAAAAATTCTCACACTGGATTCAGACTTTCAGTCTTCCAAAGACCATCGAGCCTCACTCTCGTAAGTCTTCTTCCCCGTTGAGTCGAATTCGTTTCGAATTTAGCTCAAATTTCTATATATAATTTCTTTTTATTGATTTTGTTGTTGCAGAAAATGGGGAAACTTTTAGGAATTTTGATTCTAGCGTTGTGTACATTGATCTGTGAAGCTGCAATTTTCAGACCCATTTCAGATTCTCACCGATCTGCTGCGTTAGAGTTGCTTAAAGCCAAAGATGGATCTTTTACAAGGTTTTGATTAAACCCTCACTAAACCCCTTCTTTCTCAGCTTGAAAACTATTGATCTTGGATTTGTGGAGTGTATCATATAATAATGTTTGAAAAAGGAGTTATAGTTGAAGGGTTTCTGAATTTTTGAATATTGGCTTGTTAATTGTACAAATATGATGATGATGATTATAAAGCTAAGATTTTTTTTTTTTGTGCCAGATCTTGTTCTCTTGTTGACTTGTATTTACTCTTCCAGTTTGAGTACCATTGCACCCCAATATCGTGATTTCTTCTTTGTTTTTTGATAAAGATTTTTGTGTATACTAGTTTGCTTCTAGTTTTTGACGGAGGTAAGTTGTTGGGGCTTGTTATCTGAAGTGGACAAGGATAATTCTAGGAAATGATCATCTACTTACAATCTGAATAGAAGTAAATGACCCTACAAAGATATCTTATGTTTTATTTACGAATCACTTTTGTTATTTTTTACTGATCTTCTGTTGAGAAGGTCATATAACTAAATAGCATTTATAATGGACTACAAAATCAAATCTCAAGGATTTTTAGGATTATTGAAATTAAGTGCCGGACAATGAGATCAAACAAGAGGTTCAGAATTACGAACTTCATCTGACTCTCTATTTCTTTTTAAATTGTGTGTATGTAACATCTAGATGCATGTTCAATCTAAAGAAGAAGAGAAAAAAAAACAAGAAGAATTGTTAGAATCTTTGTGACTCAGCCACGGGAGCACATATGGAAAGTGAATATACCTTACAAAGTTGCACGTTTCACAAGTCCGAATAATTTATATATATGCAAAAATTTAGTCCTGAGTCCAGAAGAATTGTGAGAATATATATTTCTAAGTAATATATATAAGTTATTGTGAGAATATTAATTAACTGTGAAGGAATTGCTTCACAAGTCCAAATCCTAACTTGTGAACCAAGTCTAGTATTCAAGTGGAGAAGGTTAGAGGGGTGAGTGCGTTATCGACCTAGTTTCGAAGCTAGTAGTAACGTATTTCTTGGTTACCAAAAAACTCAATTGAGGAGGAATAGTTGGTGTTAAGTGTCTTACATTAGTTGCGGGATGGACTATTTGCTTCCTTATATGGTCTTGGGAAATTCTTACCTCATAAGCTAGCTTCGGGCGAGTTAGGCCAAAGGTCCATTTTCTTAATATGATATCAGAGGCAGACCCATTCATATTATTAGTTTGGTCCCCATGTTAAATTCTCCATGCTCCAAACTTCCGACCCTCATTGGCAGAGGCTGTAAAGTGTCCTACATTAGTTGAGGGAATGAGTTGTCTCCGTTTATGATCTTAAGAAATCCTCTCCTCAAGAGCTATCTTTTGGAGTTGAATTAGGACCAAGGTTTGTTTTTCTACGCAGCTTGGTTATTGGCAATCTCGATATTTTGCTGAAAGGCATCTGTTAAAACTCTTCTTGCAGCTCCTCTACAAAATATACAGGGGTAAAAAGGAAACAATTATTGGCACCTCATTATCCAATTCTTATAAGAATCTGTGATAGCCGGGGTTGAACACAATTGATGTTCGCTGTGCTCTCTATGTTAAAATTTGTTGATAGTCACCAATTGCAAAAACGTTAGTTGCACTCTTTGTGCGTTTACAAACTTATAGTCATAGCTGATATTTGTGATGTATCTTGAAATTTCAATTGCATCTATCTAGCGGTTGATTATTTTATCTCTCTCCAGCCTTAAAGACACATACGAGGCCTTAAGGACATTTAAGGTTCTTGGGATTGGACAACAGCCTGACATCAAGGCGAAGACATGTAAATCAGTGGTGGATACCGTTCGGTCTCCATCTTCCACATTGAAGGATTTGTACCTAGCATTGGAAGTAAATGTGCTATTGAAATGCGAGCTTAATAAGGAGACTTTTGCTGTATGTTTAAGCTTACTGCTAATCTGATTTATGATAATTCTTTTTAGTACATTATATTTACTTATATCTTCCTTTTGTATGCGTGAAGGGCATAGCTTCAAGACTTAAGGATTCTGTGAACACTGCCAGCTCGCTTCTCGACTACTACTATTCAATTGGTAGTTTAGTTCTTATCAAGGTAATGCAACAGGGAGAAATGTCTCATACTTTCCTTTATATTGTACCTGACTTAACTGATGCTCCTTCCCGTCCTCTCAACCCCTTGAAAGAATGTCAATAAAACCAGATTCGTATAAAGAAAAGTTGAAGCTTCTCAGTAATATATAGTTGGCAATATCTGTGAATTTCATATCTGTTTGTGTTTCTGTGTGTTTCATATGGCAATTGGATTTTGCCAATATTGTTTTTCTGTTTTTACCTTGTCATTTGTTCCCTCTGTAGGGCCAGACCTCTGAAGTTGATGTACATCTTGGAGGTGCTGATTCAGTTTTCCGTGCCATAAAGGTTTCTAACTGCACTTGCTGTTATCATTTACATGTTATTACTCAATATTTGTTTCTGTAATATTTGGTATAAGATTGCTTAAGGGACACTTGAGAACTCTTGGCAGGCTCTTAGCCAAAGTGATGGAAGATGGCGCTATAGCTCCAATAATCCCAAGTCTAGTACATTTGCTGCAGGTGATTATTTTCTCTAGAAGACAATAGTTTTGCATTATATTACGAAAACAATTGGCTAGCTGTAAACATGAGTCCCTAAGGTGCCCCCTCTTCTTGCTTGAATGCTAATATCTTTTGTTATTTTTTTATCCTGGGTTTAAATATTCTTTTACAGGAATTGCACTTGAGAGTCTGGCTGGTGTCATTTCATTAGCATCTTCTGAGATTGATCATTCTCTGGTGAGTGAAACTTGTCCTTTCTATTGATCAATCCCCAAGAACATTAATTTTACTTTGGTCACCGGTATTTCATGTAAAATCCTTCACTTCAGTAAGCACTAGTATCCTCCTTATCACTGTTATTAAAGGCTCGCAAAAGCGCTGAAACTAGGTGTGGTATAGGCTGGGTGCTTTTCATTGCTTAAGGTAGCTCTGTGTAGATGTCAAGGTGCTAAGATGCGTGTTTCAGCACTATGGATATGAAATTCGAAACTTGTATAATAACTTGTAATTGAACTAAATATTTAAATTGTTTTGAACCTGATGGCTTTGGTCTTGAGGTAAGAGCACGTCGTGTGTGGGTTAGGTTCACACCACGAGTTCATTACCTTCTATAAACAAAAGCATGGTATTTAAGCAGATACGAGGAGGGGTGGAGTTATCGTCCTTGATGATTCCATGGCTGCCAAAAAGAATATTTCACTTAATTGTAGTTTTTCAGTTCTTTTGTCTATAAAATGAGTGTTTTTGTTGTCATTCTTTATTTCATCGAGATTATATATTTATGTGTATAAAAAAGGGCAGCCCGGTGCATTAAAGCTCCCGCTATGCGCAGGGTCCGAGGAAGGGCCCGACCACAAGGGTCTATTGTACGCAGCCTTACCTTGCATTTCTGCTATAGGCTGTTTCCAAGGCTTGAACCTGTGACCTCTGGTCACATGGCAACAACTTTACCAGTTACTCCAAGGCTCCCCTTCGATATATTTATGTGTATAATGCGTATTTAATTATGTATGCGTGTGTATGGTGCACCTAAGTATGCATGCATGGATGTATGTTGAGTTCATCTGTATTTGCTGGAGTGCCACTTCAATTGTGCTTTTTGTTAAACCCACAACAGATTGTGGTGCAATTTGATACATTTCTATGCTTTTATCCTTTGAAACATACATTTCAGGGAAACCCCTACCATATTCATGTGCATACCTTTTTTTTTTCTGGATAACTGAGAAATTCCAAAAGGTAAATAGCACAAGGTTCATAATTCGGTGGATAATAGGCCCATCCTCTACCCTGCACCCTCCAAATACCATACACGAACGTCTAAAGTGCGCCTAAATCACGGTCCACACCTCACAAGCTACGCTTTTATAACTACACCAAAGTCCTGGAGGCACATGCATACCTCTTTTGATTGAGCATTTTGCTTTGTAAATATGGGATCCTGGTGTAATTCTTGCTATTTAGATTCACCTAGCTGTTCAAGTTTAGCTGTTTCTTTTACAACATAGTTGTTTATGTTTCAAGTACACTGCTCATATTGTTTCAGTTCATTTGATGATGTTAAACATGAGATTGCTTACTGCTATCATTGGAGAGGTTACTGAATGTGTTATTGCATATATTTCATTTTGCTTTCCACTTTTGTGCCACTTAATGTGCATTTTAAATGTGCCTTTTAAGTTCACATAGAACAAGGTTTGGGAATATGGGGTGATTGACTGAGCTGTTGGGTGATTTTCTAAGGGGATCAATCAAATATTATGACATCTCTCATGTGATACTAATTATCTGAAGCCTTATGTTTTTTCCCGCTGTTGTCCCAAAAAAGATGAGTGTAAGAATATTACATGTTAGAGCGGGTCCACATAAAGGAGATAAGCAGAGACAAAAGATTGCGGGCATTTGATTTAAATCTGCATGTCTCTTAAGTGTGTCTAGGTAGTATTGAGTTTGGTGGACCAGTATGTTAGCTTATGTACTAAAGTTGTGTTTTGCTTCACTTGGAAGTACATCATATGTCATCAGTGTTCTGATTTTTCTTTTGTTTTTTCTAACTTCATGCATATGATTTTATGTGATAACTAGTTTTTACCTCTTATGTCTTTGTGTTGGCAGATTAGCCTGGTGAAAAATGACATATCAAAGCTCCTAGATGGTGTTGAGAAATATGGTATCAACCTCTTTTGTTCTTTCGTATGTTCTCCTCATTTTCTTGTTCACTCCGGTATTTTTTCTTTGTTTTCTCAGTGAGGTTTTCAGTAGCTTCTAGTAAATTTTGCTTGAGATTTCCCTGTTCTAAGATCTGAACTTACAGGGATATACACGGATGTGCTTGTGCTAGATAGAGTATATGACATTGGCTGGTTTTAATTGCTTTGAGTCTGTGCTATTCATTTGGATGTACCAGATAAAACCATCTTGTCAAAGTGCAGCTTTTAGATACTGGAAAAAAATATAGTATTCTAATTTTTGCTTGCAATAGTTTCCAGCCAAGAAAAAAGAAATATATAGTCTTTAAAAATATTGTGAATGTTTCTGATTAATCGCCGGAGTAGGTGATACTGAATTACTGATGCTTGTTAAAAAGGTATTATTGCTCTTTTCCATAGTTTTAATTTAGATGAAATTTGTTGTTCTTGCTATTTTATGTGGTTATTGATATTAGTGTGGTAGAAACGAAGGATTGACCTATCTAAAAGTGAAATGAAGGAATGAACATGATCTGCATGCTGTTTTTCTTGATACTGAAAGTTCAAGTGAAAAGTGTTTATAAGTGGATGCTGCAAGTTAAAACAATGTGAAACATGTTAACATCCCTCCTTATGTCCCTCATCTGATAACGTAGTTGCCTGAACTCCTAATTTTAGGTGCCGGCCAAGAAAATTAAGAAATCATAAAGTCAATAAAAATATTGGGAATTTTGTGATTTGTTGTTGGATTAGGATATATTGATGTATGTTAAGAAGGTATTATCTCTCTTGTCCTTACAATTAATCAAGAAATAAATTAATATTCTTGCTTTTGTGTATTACTCCCTCTGTTTCAATTTGTTTGTCCTATTTTGACTTTACGGAGTTCAAGAAAGTAAAGAAAACTTTTGAATTTTGTAGTCTTAAATTAAAGATATGTCAAATGTATCAAAATGCTCTTTAGTCTTGTAGTCTTAAATATGCCATGTGGAAAGTTGGAATTAAAGAGTTGCCAAAAAAATGAAAGAGACATTTTTTTGAAACGAACTAAAAAGGAAAGTAGGATAAACAAAAATTGAAATGTGTTATAAAATAAAGATAATGTACTAAAATTAAGAGTAATGATAGATGAGAAAATTCTAAGTGTAGTATTTTCCTTTTCACTTGTTCTTTCCTTATTCTTTGTTAAAAAAAGAGGGGTATATAAAAATGTATATACTTGGGCACCAAGTATATTATATGGATTTCTAGTTTACAACACATAGTATTTTGTGTGTATATCCATCTTACAACATAATGCATATTGTGTGTACATGTATGTTACACCACAAAATATATTGTGTGTACATTAATGTTACAACAAAGTATATTTGTGGACATCCATTTTACAACACTCACTTCTTGGATGTCCATGTAAAAGAAAAATTCTATTGAAAAAAAAGTGTAATAATACGCATTGCTTGCTGCCTCATTAAAAACCTTTATCAGGAAAACCCAGTGGGATAAAACCTTGATTAAGGAAAAAAGAGTGCAGTGCATATTTACTCCTCCGATGAAGACATCACTTAACATCTCAAAGATGATGCATTCCAATCTTATATCTCAACTTGACAATGCCTTGGCGAATATATCTGCTAAATTATCACTTGAACGAACTTGTTGAACATCTGTTTCATCCTTCTTTTGAAGATCATGAGTAAAAAAGAGGATTTTGGTATAATGTATATTGTTCTGTCTCCTTTTACGTATCCTCCTCTTAGTTGAGCTATACATGCAACATTGTCTTCATATAATGTTGTTGGAATATCTCTTTTCAAAGGAAGACCACATGTTTCCTGGATGTGTTGAATTATTAATCTCAACCAAATACATTTTTGACAATCACTCAGTTCGTGATCTTGTTGGCTTAGACAATTTGCTCGTCCGACTTGTTCGTAGAAGCAACCAAGCACTGACAGATACTTTCATTTGCATGGCAATACAATTGATTGTCTTGTGGAATGATTTAGAGCTCGTTTGGATGGGCTTAAAAAAGTAACTTTTATGTATGAAGTGCTTTTAGAACTTTGAAGTGCTGAAAGTTATTTTTATAAATAAGCAGTTGAGTGTTTGGATAAAAGTTCCTATGTTGAAAATAAGTGTTTGAATTTTAGGGTTAAAAGAATAAAAATGGTAGTTTGGGAATTTAGTTTAAATATAAGGGATATAAAAGTAATTTTTGGTCAAACAAAATGGGTTTAAGCACTTAGAAAAAAAGTTAGAAATCCTAACTTCTCATTTTTGACTGACTTTAAGAACTTTATGGCTTAAAGTTAGCATTAGACAAACACGTCCAAAAGCTAAAAAGGGGCTTATAAGTTGGTTTGACTAACTTAAAGCCCATCCAAATGGGCTCTTAATATGACAGTATACCCACATGAAAACAGATAACTTTCTTGAGATCAAACTTCATATAAATCAAATAATTTCTTGCAATTTCATAATCAATAAATCTTGACACGACCGATCAAAATAAATAATTTGTATCAATATTTGATTCACGCTAATATCTCCACCGATAAGATTGATGTTATATTTTGCATGCACATTAAAATTATTATACCATGAATAGTAATAGCAGGATGGGTAAGTGCATGAATTGCACTATGACATATTGACATGGTACTTGCTAACCATTTTAATGAGAAACTGATCTTTATGTTAAGTGTTCTAACAACCATTGGGGTACTATTCACTGGAATTGCTTAAAACCTTTTAAATCCTTCAGGGATTTTCATATAATCTTTACTGCCTAAGTAGATATGATAATTATTTATTATACTTATTCAAATTTTTCATACATTGTAACACTAAAAGATACTTCATTGCATCCACCATAGGAGAACACATCTCCTTGCAATAATGTCAGGACTTTTGTGAGAAACGTTTATGCCCAAGGCACAAGCTGTACTTTATATCTTACAATCTTACTTGTCGCAACTCGCATAATAATTTATTTGTACCCAACTGACATTATGCCTTGGAATATGAACTATAAGTCCAGAACATCACTTTTCCAGGTGAAATAAAATATACTTGAATTGCATATTTTATTGGCCAATCACTGATCTATCCATACTATTAAAAATTATTTGATTTATATTACTACACTTTTTCTTTCACTAGAATTTTTCTTTTACATGGACATTCAAGGGGGAGTGTTGTAAAATGGATGTCCACAAATATACTTTGTGTTGTAACATAAATGTACACACAATATATTTTGTGTTGTAACATATATGTACACATAATATGCGTTGTGTTGTAAGATGGATATACACACAAAATACTATGTGTTGTAAACTAGCTATAGATATAATATACTTGGTGTCCAAGTATATACATGACAAATAGATATTCATACAATATACTTGGTGCCCAAGTATATACACGGCAAATAGATATCCATGCAATATACTTGGTGCCCAAGTATATACATGTATATATACCCTTCTTTTTGTAACAAAGAATAAGACAAAGAACTAGTGAAAAAAAAACTACACTTCCAATTTTCTTCAATTTATCTTTCCTCTTAATTTTAGTACATTATCTTTATTTTATAACACGTTATCAACACGAAGTTCTAACCAAACTCATCATCTCTAAGTTGTGTTTATTCTCTTCGTTGGAAGAAGGTACGTTTCTTTTAAAAGTTAATTTTAGTATCGACGCTATGCATATATGTATAATTCATATATACTTTATTACTCTCTTGTGACTTTGCTCACTGCTACAAAGGGGAAAATTGGATAATTCTACCAATGAATCACAAACAAAAGGAAAAATTTCGACTAACTAGATTTATCAAATATTTTATTCTCTGTCCTGTTCTTATTCTGCTTGGCCCGTTAATGGATATTAATTTACTATAGTAGTAGACTAAATAATCTGCATATTCTAACCTTTTCAAGTTTCATGATTTTTGTTTGTATAATGATTATACATAAGATTGAAAAATACACTCAACAACAACAACAACAACAACAATAACAACAACCCAGTGAAATCCCACAACATGGGGTCTGGGGAGGGTAGAATGTACGCAGACCTTACTCCTACCAAGGTAGGACGGCTGTTTCCTAGAGACCCTCGGCTCAGTCTGAAAAATAAATAAATTATTGTGGCAGAAATGCAAGGCAAGGCTGCGTACAATAGACCCTTGTGGTCAGGCCCTTCCCCGGACCCCGCGCATAGCGGGAGCTTTAGTGCACCGGGCTGCCCTTTTTTTGTTTGTTTGTCTACTTTACTGGTATTCTTCAAAGCTGCACTCCACTTCTTATGGGTTGTTCAAATACCAAAAGTCTAAAAGGTGCTGCAAATTTAGCACAACATTAAGAGTGAACGAGAAGTTAGGTTAGAATTTCATGCTGATAACGTGTTATAAAATAAATATAATGTACTAAAATTAAGAGGAAAGATGGATGAGGAAATTGCAAGTGTAGTATTTTTCTTTTCATTTGTTCTTGCCTTATTCTTTATTACAAAAAGAGGGGTATATATACATGTATATACTTGGGCACCAAGTATATTGCATGGATATCTATTTGCCATGTATATACTTGGGCACCAAGTATATTGTATGAATATCTATTTGCCATGTATATACTTGGGCACAAGTATATTATATCTATAACTAGTTTACAACACATAGTATTTTGTGTGTATATCTATCTTACAACACAATGCATATTGTGTGTACATGTATGTTACAATGCAAAGTATCTTTGTGGACATATAACAAAATGGATGAAGTATTGGTTTTTGTCAGGATAGATTTTTGATTGCCTTTTTTCTTGATATTGAATGTTCAGGTGAAGTGTTTATTAGTGAATGCTGCAAGCTATAACAAAGTGAAATGTTTGGTGTCCTTATATTTCCTCGTTTCAATTATGATGAATGTGTTTATGCTTAGGAAATGATCTTCGATTTAGAGGTACCTCACCTATTTCTGATATGAATGTTCCTTGCTTATTCATGAGGGAAATTTATTTACTATTCCATAAAAAGCTGAATTTACATTTCACTCAATCAATTGATCTAAGAAGGGCGAAGGCTGGAACTCGGTGATACCTTCTTAATCTGGAGACATACATGATTCATAAATGTATTTTCATGTGTTTGACTCGAAAATTTTCGTGGTTGATGAGCTGGTTGAGAAAGAGGTAAGGAAAGGGGGCAGGAGCCAAGTATGTTTATTGGGATGGTCTAACTGACAAATGTGAAAATAATTACTGCTGTTAAATTTATCTGATGCTTGTTGATTGAGAAAATCTGATTTGCTTGGTCTTTGACACATTCACTAGATGTTACTTGTGTCTTTTATTGTTTTTTTTTTGAGAAGGTAACATTTTTTGTGTAACTATTTGCTGCAGCATAAAAACTGCAGCTGTCCATAATTACAAGGGATGTCTTTTGTAGTTTTCAATAGAAGATGATATTGAAGTGGTTCATGAATTAATTCGATACCGTTCTAGCCTATTTACAGATGATGCTGCAGTTTGTCTAGTCATGCTGGGAAACTCAATGTCATTCTAAAAATAATTGTTGTCATGTTACAGATGATGGTGCCTATTACTTTGATGAAAAGCTTGTTGATGCTCATGGACATCAGAGTCCCCTATCAGCTTCATCAGCAGTGATACGTGGTATCACAGCATTTGCCACAGCATCTGATGAAGATTTAAATGTACGATAGTGTAATCGTTGACCCTTTCCTTTTTTTCCAACATCATATGCAAGCTTTATAATAATTTTCCTGTATTATATGAAGCTACCAGGTGACAAAATTTTAGGTTTAGCAAGGTTTTTCCTCGGTGTTGGAATTCCTGGAAATGCAGAAGACTTGTTTTATCAACTTGATGCATTGGCTTCCTTAGAAAACAATCGGTGGGCCTGGCTTTGATTTACTCCATTTTCCCTTTCCCAAATCCAATATCTCAGGGAATTTGTTTGTCTGTAGTAAATTTCAGATGAAGCCCCTTATCAGCTAGCAACATTATTTACTTATATATGTCAAGAACTTATTTTCAATACAGGGTCTCCATTCCATTGATTTTGTCGCTCCCAACTGCTGTGCTTTCATTGACTAGGAAAGACCAGCTTAAGGTGCGTCATGTTGATCCCTTTTTTCCTTATCTTTTGATTAGATGGTATTGCTTATTTTCCTTCATACATGTTTATTCTAACCACTCATTTTGGATTTAAGTCTCATTCACATCATTTGCTTGTTTATTTCTGTTTCTTTGATGATACTGTACAATAAATCAAGAACAATGGCTTGAAAGACTCGTTTAGAGTAAAATAAAATGATGGCTTGAAAGGGGTTTCTCTCAACAAGGTTAAGGTGCCTTAATTTACATGTGCAAGTGTGATCAGCATTATTGCTTGCGCATAGAATTTGGTTGTCTTGTTTTTTTTAAGTGCTCACCACTAGATTTCAGTTGTTGACATTTATCATTCTTAAAATTAGGTGAATGTGAACACTGTTTTGGGCTCTGCTGCACCTTCTCTGTCTGTGAAACTCAAGCAGATCTTCAGCTATGGTTCAAAGGATGCTTCAATCATTGATCAGGTGCATAGGGTTTTTGTTTGTGATCTAATCCAGCCGATGGATATCTTGTAGCAGTTAAAATGATTTGATTAAAATAGTGTAAATATCTTTGCTCTTATTGAACTTAGTTTGTTCAAATTTGTGCTCTGCAGGATCTCAAATTTGACCCTGAAAATGCTGTGCATTTCTTGGATGCATTGCCAGGAAACATTGATGTTGGCAGTTACATTTTTTCTTTGGAGGTATGGCCTAGCTCTCTTTTCCTTATGAATATGTTCATCTTCCCATTCTCCCTCCCTTGGAATCCCTCATGCCTTTAAGTTGATACTTGATCTCCTATCTTTATTTTCTGGATGATCTTCTAGATTGTCCTTCACAATCCAGAGGATAAAAAGATCTATGCCACTGGAGGACGAACGAAAGTACCCATATATGTGACGGGATTTATCGAAGTTGACCATGAAGATGTTGCTGTTCTCGACAGTGATCTTGGTAATGTGGAAACTCAAAAGAGGTATGAGCTTTTCTGCTCTTCTTTTACTATACTTTTGCCACATATATATTAAAGACTGATTCTGTTTTAATCTTTGACTATTTATTTGGTCTTTCGTCTTCATTTACTAATCCTTTGTTTTGATGATTATTGTTGGCTTGTTCTCTGTTATGGTAAATGCAAATACTAGGGGTGGCAATTGGGCGGGTTGGGTCAAATTTGGTCGGGTCATAATGGGTCAAGACAATAAACGGGTCAAGACCCAACCCAACGTAAATTTGCTTGGGTCAAAACGGGTTGGTTAATGGGTTATAGAATGGGTCAAGACCCAAACCAACCAAATTTTACTAAGTTTTAATTGTTTTATTTGTTCTTTTACAATATTTTAGTACATAATAAAATTATTTTTATCTTTATTATGGCTATCTATAACATATCAAATTAAAAAAAAAGTTTTTTAAAAATATTTTGACAAGATTTCTCTAGAGTCAATTTGGGTTACATATCAACCCAATTTTTAATGGGTTGAGCTAATAAAGGGCGGGTCAATAACCTGCCCAAACTTAAACAGGTTGGGCGGGTTGGGTTTGATTTTGCCACCCGTAGCAAATACCATGCCTCAATTATGAAACATAGAACACTAATAAATTCCTTTACTGTTATGACATTTAAGCATTTCATTTAGAAGAAAAATATTAAGCTAGCTAGATTCTTTCTACATGCTGTATCACGTTGCCATTAATTAAATTTGAAGAACTGGCCACTTTTTCTATTTAATGGTGGTATGGTCTTACCTTGCTTGCATCTCAATTAATCCACCAGGTGGCTTTCTACAGCCCAAAAGCATAGGTATTGGGTTGTACTGCCCGTTGAGGATAAATAGCGTGGTTTAAAATTTTTAGTTTTTGATAGAGATGTTCTGTTGAAGGTTTTCCTTTTGTATATAGACAATCAGTTTTGACTCTGTTTACATTGCGTTCCTATCTACCTATTTAGAATTCTAACACTCAGTCACTCAATGAAACTTAAAAGCTGATTCAGACCTTCAATTGGTTCATACAGTTTACCTTTATATAGTTCCTTCGCATCACGATTTCCTCGATTTTATGGAAGGTGCTATTTCACTTCATCTAATTATTATTATGATTTGAGTACTGTCTTGTTAACTTAGCTTTCATACTATTTATATATTATCATATGGACTATTCTGCCTACTGATACAAATTGAAAATTGTGCATCGTGTTCTGTGCATTCTCCACAGCGATAGTTATCGTTATCCATGTCTGTTTCCATACAGATTTGATTTGGCAGGGGAGAACACACTCTCTCTCTCAGCAAATCATCTTCAAAAGCTACGATTGTCATTCCAATTAACTTCTCCTCTTGGGAATGCTTTTAAGCCTCACCAGGTTGAAAGCTCATCTTGTCCTTTTAGTGTATTGTCTTCGGTAATAGAATATTGGTGGACTTACTGTTTTCCTGTGCAGGCTTTCCTCAAGTTGAGACATGAGAGCAAAGTGGAACACATCTTTGTGGTGGAAAATTCTGGGAAATTTTTTGAAATAATACTAGTTAAGTTTTCTTAATCGTTTTCTCTACATCTCTATGTCCTGTTAACATAGAGTGAACTATGGACATGCTTGTAAATTTAGCGCAAGCCTGTTAGATTGTTATTCTTAGAGTTATTCCAACCATTACCATATTTAGGCTCTCAGTTGATGGGGTTGGTGATCTGCTAATAAGTTCTTATGCGCGAGAAACATCAATAATTTCCCAGCGTCATGTTCCAAACCAATAAAAAACATCACTAAAATTTGTCCAATACCTACAATGATTACAAGAGCTAACCCTGCTATATTGTAAATGCATTTCTGTTTTGTAGGATTTTCTTGGACTAGTTGAGAAGTTTTTCTATCTATCAGGTAGATATGACATCCAACTTGCAGTTGGGGATGCTGTCATGGTAAGTGTTAATTTTTTAGCTCCATAAGTGTTCTACATATTGCGTCACATTTTGGTCAATTTTTAAGCAGAGCAGCAGCAAAGCAATTTCTTCTCAAGACACCTGGGCTTCTTTGAATTTTGATCTGGAAGCATTTTTAGTTGTATCTTAAGCAGATCAATTTTTCCTCCAGGAAAACTCGTTCTTCCTACAACTGGGTTCGATTGAATTAGATCTGCCAGAGCCTCCAGAAAAGGCAGCTCGCCCTCCTCCACAACCTATTGATTCTACCTCAAGATTTGGGCCCAAGGCAGAAATATCTCACATATTCAGAGCTCCAGAGAAAAGACCTCCTAAGGAGCTTTCTCTCATCTTTCTGGCCCTTGTTCTCTTGCCATTCATTGGATTTTTGGTGGGGGTATGCTCTTGAATTCTTCTTTTAATTAGTTGATTGTGAACAGTTGAGTATTCTCCCTTATCAAAAGAGATAATAGCCAAGTATATGGTTGGTTCTTCTCCCAATGATTTGCTTTGCCTTGAGTTTGATGCGGAGCTTTGATCTCGTCTTTCCAATAATACTTTTGTTGTGATTATTATTTTGTGTTTTCATGTCTCCACAGCTTTGGAGGCTGCAAGTGAACCTGAAGAACTTCCCAAAAGCATCAGCACCTGCTATATTTGCCATTCTTTTCCACCTTGGCATAGCAGCTGTCTTAACACTCTATCTTCTATTTTGGTTAAAGGTAGGTCCATGCTTTCTTTAATCTCTGGTTGTCCGTTATATGAAATTGATCAACTTCTGTTTTGCAGCATTTCTATTACTTGCTTTCTAATTTAGGAACAACATGAGGAGATGGAGAAAGAAATTAGTTCAACTTCCCTGTCCTTTTTCCTCCCATTCGTTGAACTAAACTTATTGTTGCCTAATAAAAAATCACCGGTGTTTCAGTACTGGAAAGTTAGAACCACGAATTCTATACGTCAACAAGGTTTTAGAATGTCTTGTTTCCAATTGACCATAATGATCTTTGACATCTGTCAACTGAAACGTACCCTCTAATGTGTTCGCCAATGCTCTAACTCAAGCCTAATTTAACTTGTCTTATATATTTGTTGAGCATGTTTATATTTGCTAATATACATACGTATTTGCTACGTTACGTACAGCTGAATCTATTCACAACACTCAAGGCGCTTGGATTTTTGGGGATCTTCTTGATGTTCGTTGGACACAGAACTCTTGCATATCTAGCATCATCATCTGCCAAGTTGAAATCAGCCTAATTTAGACGGTTTGCTTTTAATTATAGATGTGAGGAAGCTTTAAAGAGAAACGAGAGTTGGATAATCCAATTTTGTTGTAGGACAAGCATACATATATAGTATGTAACTGCACCAGATTATGTCTTCAAATTATAGTAAAAGATTGGATTTTGCTACTTTAACCTGGTGAAGTTGCAGTGGTTTGTCTGGCGGCATTTTTCTCGACATCATGAATGTATACGTACATTACTTTATATCTGGATTCATTACTTCTGTTCGCATCTCATGGTGTTGTCGAAATGCATGTTAAGTTCTTCATATATTGTTAAAAGGGTTAATACTAAAAGCATGTGATAGTTGTATGTAGAAATTTCACGGGGCGCCCAATTTTGGTTGCTCCATTTAATTAGTACCCACTTTATATTTTAGTTTGCACGAATATCCAACATTAGTCAACTTTAAGGCAAAGGTGCATGTTTTTTCGCTTCTTCTGCTTCTCCATACTAGGCACATGCCTGAAATTTTTTAGTCAATTATGTGTTTTTTTTTAAAGTAAAATTTTATTTACCAAGTAAGCTTTACAAATCAGGAAAAAAAATAGCAGGAAATAAGCTTCATCCCTGCTCTAGTTGACAACTATAGCTAAACAAGCTACATTCTATAGATAGATATGACTTTACTCCTTGCTGTATCTGTTGGAATATCCTGCTGTTATGCAACCAGCCATATGCAATAAACTGTACTAGCCATAGTCATTTTATACACAAGTGCTATGCTACTTCTGCCTTTCATAAACTTGACTGTCCAATGTACGTCATCTGTCCAGTTCATAATGTTTTAATTATATATGACTAAGCGCAAACATTCAAGAAAAATTTAAAGGGTGCTAAATGAGTTTACAACAAATTGCTAATTGAGGTTTGTTTTTTCTTGATACATGAAATTTATGTTTAAAATTTGAGCTTATTTTAAGTAGATTTAGATATTGAAATTTGATTATTTTTTTTAACAAAAAGATTTTAGATGTTCATACTGAAATTTCATTATGATTGAGCACAACCATACATAAAAAATTTCACTAACTGCCGGAAGGGACTTTGTCTACTAGATCCTCAGTGGTGAGTGTCTTTGATAGAGGTACCAAATATTTTTCTTCGTTCCTTGCTTTATTGAATTTGCCATAAACCAAATTTCTCAAAAAAATTTTCTTTGCACTTCGAAGCTGCTTTGCATTGATCAACAACCCTCTTCAGACTACTATGAAGGACCTGGTTCCTTCACTGCTTGTAGTACACTCTTGATAAGCAACTCTTTGTTGTAGACATGTAAAGAAATTTGTTTTAAATATGTAAAAGAATTGGTTCTCTTGTTGTACTTTGTTATGAACACTATTAGTTCTTTGCTGAGACCTATGACGACAGACTTGTCTTCATATATTTATTATATTTTGCTACTGATTTATTAATCATTAAAACTTCATATTGTTAGCCTTAACATATAACTCTCTAGCTCACACGGCATTTTCTAGCTCATTGCTCTTAATTCAACACCTTCACCCTTTGAAATGATAATTTGTAATGCATCTACTTGTAAGAGATGCTTGTGGAACTATTTTATATAGATCAATTCGTTTTGTACGTCTGTGAACGAACCTTAATTATATAAATAAATTTAAATCCTTTTGTTTAAGAAACAAAAGAACTCCTTTACAATGAATGTAAACCCGGTGATCATTTCTTGCAGTGATTCATCTATCTACATCTCATAGTAAGTTTATAGCATAACAACTCTGAACCTTCTTACTCGACTAGTTTCTTCATGAACATTCACCAAAGCGTCCCTAATTTGCTTGCCAGTTGTACAATCAAAAAAATTGTCATACTTATCTAAATCCTAGACCACAAACAAATATTTTTGAACCTTCACATTTTTTTTATTGAGGGAGTGAATTCAACCTTTTCTTTTTTAACATCATTTTCTTTAGCATATTTCTTCATGGCTATTTTTGGTCCATTAGTAACCCTATCTCATAATTCATAATCTTCAACTTGCAAAAAGTCCTCCATGTGAACTTCTCACCAGATATAATATTTTCCATTGGACAATGGAGGCATGGTGTTGGATTGACCCTCATTGTGTGTAGTTGGTGATGCAACATTGTGTCAACCTCTCAAAGTTAACCCTGTCTAATACTAATTGATAAGTTGCATGCCCTAATGACACAAGGGAGGTGAATTGGGTTATGCTTGATTTTTACTTTATATGTTCGTGTCACGCCCCAACTAGAAAGGGGTGGACATCGAGGATTTATAAGATTACCTGCTAATTATATGTACTAAACTCATGTTAAAGTTGTAGCCTCATACGCAATGGAGCATATACCAAGACACATACTAAAATATAGATAACAAAAGGCCCACTAGGCTACTTTACAACTGAAACAAAATTATATCTAAGAAGCCACTAAAGAGTATGCCTCTGAGAATCTAATAACTTGTTGGGACAGGGCCTCGACATACCCAATTTAACATATGTACATACCTAAAAAAATTAGACTCCAGATATCTGATAGCTCCAGGTAGAGGTGAGGCTTACCAACTGATAAACAGGAAGTTTCTGGTCTACTGAAAATATCTACTGTCCAGAGTACCTGAGCCTGCATTGATGGAAATGTAGTACCCCAAAAATAGGGACGTCAGTACATATAAGTATGTAAAGAAGACTAAATAACAAGTAGACAGGTAAGCATGCTCAAATGAATCAGATATCAAGATAGGCAAATCTGAACATATACATGCAAGAGAAATAATTCAAAATTGGAACTACTGACCTCGAGGGTCCTCAACTAACATTATAGGCTTATTCATTTATATATATAATTCCAACAATTTGCCTAAGTGACATCTTTACTTCGTTATATAACTTCTTTGGTATTTTGTAAAACCAACTGTCAGGAAATCACATGATGGCCTATTGTCGACGATTAATGACACCTGTATGACATCTGTAGCCCACTGTCACACCCATGCATGAAATTTTATAATCTGGATAACGAGGTCTATCAAGGTACTCCCCCTAGGGCTCCTGTATGGTCTGTTCATGGGCCTTTATAAGCCAGGTGAATCCACGACGGAAAATTTCAAATGATTCTATCTGAATTTTGTGCATAGAATAGCGCCGCATGTAGTATCGCTAAAAATACCCATCCCATGCTGCAGAGTAGGATATAATCTCAACTTACATGTAAAGACTTGCAATAGGTAACTCATGAATCATATAACTCGTGATATAATTATTGATTATTTTCTTTAGTTTAAGAATCACATACTTATGTGATCTATATACATATGGATAATCTTTGGCCAACTGCTTCCTTTAAATTTATGCAACATATATATATATATATATATATCTCCTCTAACTGCTTAGAGTTTCAACTGAAGACACATATAGTTGTATGAAACATATGGCTTTCCTGACTAGAAAAGAGTACTATAACTCTATAGATTTAGAACTCCAAAATGAAAGAATTTGTAAAATAGGAAGACTTCTCTTTCAAGTATCATATAATCTCTAACGATATTTATAGGAGGATTTTGCAACTTCGGGTCATACCTTAATGACGAAAGAGGTTTTAGCTTTACATACCTTACTCCGGGACTTACTATCTAACGTTGTGTCATCAAAGTCCTTTACTACCAACTTTATTTATAACATAACTATCATGATCCGAGACTACCCCTAGTCGCGATACAATACTTAGAGCCAGAAGTGACTCCAAGCTAACTTGATGGTCTGACATGATACTAAGGTAGACAAGAAATAGAAACTTGAACATAAACGTGGAAGCTAAAAATGAAATATATTTATAAGCCCATACACTGAGATATACAAATATCTGAAAGAGTAACATAATCTAAATCTAACTGTCTATCTAAAAAGCCTCTACTAATATGAGTTGTTAGGAAAAACCCCTAACTTACTCCAATTGTCTGAAACTGTAATAAAAATACTGAAATCAAAGATAAAGTTCATCCTCGAATCTGCAATGCTGATTGGACTTGAACTAATCACGGGCGGGATACTGAGCGTCGGAGATTATATTTTTAAACAATATAGGTAGAAATCATGTGGTCAGTACTTTGAATATACTGCGTATAAAAAATATGCATAATAAACATGATAATTGAACATACATAATTTATAAAACATGCTGACATACTAACCAAGTAAATAATATGAAAACTGAATAAACTGAAAACTTGATCATGCAATATTGTAAAGACTGACTAATGTGGGAGACACTAAAAATGACATATAACCATGTGAGCTACTACATGGAGTTTGATGTATAGTCCCCCTAAAAGGGCCCAATATACTTGCCAAGATATAGAGTCTAAAGCTGAGCTAATGTGGATCCTCTAAGTTAGTGTCTCTCTGAGATAAATCCTATGATGACATGTAGTTCTGGAACTTAGAGATTGCTACTAAAGGTTCACTGACTCTGACCAAAATCCTTCATCCCTAAATTCGCTCGATGCTAAGTAAAAGTCCCATGGAAAGCATGTAATTAACTGAAAACAGTAATAATATGATAATATTGAATCATACTGATAGATGATAAATACTGAGTAGCTCAAACATCATGATAACTGATAATCTACTGAAATATACTTTATCTGAAAGCATCATAAATCATGAAAATATGATAGTCTGAGACATTCTTAGGAAATTACAAAATTCTAAGTGATGAAAATTCTTGTATACGTGAGGGTCCATGAGAATACTATTTAAAAACATAGAATCATGAGTAAAACATGTAATTAAGGGCTATTCATGAAGAAGAACTGAATTACTATGAAAACCCACGAAAATTATAGAAACCCTAGGCTTGTAGAAATCATAATGTTGAGGAATTCAATAGTGTGATTGAAACTTGTGGTCTACAGGACTTGGGTTACAATGGCCAATAGTTCACTTGGTGTAATCAGAAGTATTAAATGGCTAGAGTGTGGAAAAGACTTGATAGAGCTATGATGAATGACAAGAGGTTGGAAAAGATGCCATACACTACTACCACTCACCTTCCTTCTGTAGGATCTGACCATAGCCCTTTACTTATGGATAAGAATTTGAGATAGGAGAATACTGCTATATACCTCAAATTTTTACATTGTTTGGTTGAGAAAAAGAGCTTCATGGATACTATTAAACAGTGTTGGGATAGAAAATTTTCTGGCAATGCAATGTGGATCCTTCACCAAAAAATGAAAAGAGTGTCTTCTACCCTTAGTTGTTGGTCCAAAAGGGAGTATGGAGATATTTTTGCTACTATTAAAGAGTATGAGGAAAAATTTAGATTACTGAGGGGGATATGATTACCAATAGTTCAGAGGAGAATAGAATCAGACTACACCATATCAATGCTGAATATATCAAATATCTTAAGTTAGAGGAATCCATCCTTAAGCAAAAAACTCAGCTCTAGTGATTTAAGGAGGAGGATGCTAATTCCAAGTACTTCCATGCTCTTATGAGAGGAAGAAGTAGGAAGTTATTTATCCACAAGATATGTACTAATAATGACAAATGGATTTAGGGAGATGAGAACATAGCCAAAGTAGCTTGTGAGCACTTCAAACAGATATTTTCAGGTCATAAGAACAGAATTAATGAGGGTATTCTCCAATGTATACCTAAAATGGTTACTCAAGAACAAAATATGATCTTCAAAGGATGCCTACTATGGAAGAGCTAAGACAAGTTATGTTTTCTATGAATTCTAACCTTGCTGCTGATCCAAATGGTATGAGTGGCAAATTGTTCCAATCATGTTGGGATATAATCAAGGGTGATCTATTAGCTATTGTCCTGTCTTTCTTTTGTGGGAATGTCATGCCTAAATTCATGTCCCATGCTTGTTTCGTCCTCTTGCTTAAAGTTGTGCACCCTAATAAGCTTACTGAATTTAGACCTATAAACCTCAGTAATTTTACTAATAAGATCATTTCCAAGCTTCTTTGTCTTAGGCTGGCCCCTATACTTCCTATCCTTATTTTAGAAAACCAATCAAGTTTTGTTAAGAGTAGAAGAATCTCAAAAAATAGTATGTTAACACAAGAGATTACCCATGGCATCAAAAACCTAAAGAAGGGAACAATGTGGCAATTAAATTAGACATGACTAAAGCATATGATAGGGTATCCTGGGCTTTCAATTGTGTGGTTTTGAGAAATGTGGATTTTGGAAAAATGTTCATTGGCATGATATAGAAAATTATGATTAACAATTGGTACTCAATCATCATCAATGGAACCACATAGCTTTTTCCACTCAACTAGAGGACTAAAGCAAGGAGATCCCTTTTTCCCGGCCTTGTTTGTTATTGTAGCTGAAGTTCTATCCAGAATGTTGATTTTTTTGCATCAAAATCAACTTTACCATGGATTCCAAATAAAGACTAGAGGACCTCAGATTAATCACCTTTGCTTTGCAGATGATGTTATTATCTTCACCTCTAGTGATAGAACATCTCTTCAACTTATCACGAAGACCCTTTCAACCTATGAAGATGTTTCTGATCAACTCATCAATAGGGAGAAAAGACATTTCATGATCTCTTCAAAACACCTTATACTACTGTTGAGATAATTAAGAAAGTCATTGGATTCAATCAAAAGGAGAGTCCTATTGCTTACCTTGGATGTCCTTTATACATTGAGTGACAGAGAATCATATACTATTCAGAATTGGTGGCAAGGGTGGTTAAGATGATCAGTGGATGGTAGTCTAGAATCCTAAGTTATGGTGGCAGGGTTACTTTGATAAAGCGTGTTTTACAATCTATGCCTATTCATACCCTTTTATCCATTTCCCCTCCTAAAACAACTATCAAGTACATCAAAAACTTGATTGCTAATTTCTTTTTGGATTGGGACAAAGATAAAAAGAAGTACCATTGGGCATCCTGGGAAACTCTTAGCTATCCTTATGAAGAAGGGAGTATTCGAAGGAGACAATTAACTGATGTGTGTATTTCTTTTCAGTAAAAGCAGTGGTGAAATTTTAGGTCCAAGACCTCCATATGGGGAAATTTTCCAAGAGGTAAGTATTGTCAAAGAGCCAATCCAGTGGCCAAAAAATGGAACACAAGTCAATCTCTAGTATGGAAGTATATGATGAAGAACAACATAGAACCTCACATTAACTGGAAAATTCACTTCGGGAGCTGCTATTTTTGGTGGGATGATTGGTTGGGTCATGGTGCATTGGCTAGCTTCAGAACTGAAGAGTCCATACCTAACAACATAACAATGTCCTAGTTCCTAATTAATGGTCAATAGAATTATAGTATGGTAAGACACCATGCCCCCCTTTACTGGTACCAAAGATTCTGAGTACTACTTTTCTTTATTAAGAAGGGTTGAAGGATGAAGCTATGTGGAATACCAATGACAATGGAAAGTTCTCTTGTTCTTCTTCATGGAACATTATCAGAAAGAAACAAAATAAGACAGTGATCGACTCTTTTAACCGGCACAAGCACATTCCATTCAAAATTTCATTTCTTGTGTGGAGAGATTTAAGAAAAAGCTACCTACAAATGACATGACTGCTAGATTTGTTGTTGAACCTGTACATGACTTTGTTGCATCAGACCTGGTCTGGATGATATAGATCATATATGTGTCAATGGGCACTTTCCCAACTACATCTGAAAATATTTTTCTGATTTCCTGGGGATTATTCACAACCACACTTCACTAAGGAATGTTCTTATGGTATGTTGGAGTACAAAATCCAAAATGAGGTACAAAAGCTCATCTTTCAGTCACTTCCTATCCTCATAAGTTGGAACTTATGAAAAAATAGATGCTTAGGTAAGTATGTGAGTAGACAATCCAGTGCTACAAAAGTAAATTTTTTTATCTTCACGAATGCTATCCAACTCCTCAACACTGGCTTTCCTTACCTGAATTAGCCTAACAATTGGAAGAATTTGATCATTATGATGGAGAGGTTAGTCATGAGATCAATATCACCACTGTCAACTGGAATAAACCTCCTAACAATATCTATAAATTCAATATGGATGGAAGTGCTTCAGGGAATCCTGGGAAGATAGGTGGAGGAGGAATTCTTAGAAATCACTAAGGAAAATAATTTATGCATTCACTATCCCCTTAGGGATTGGAACCAATAACCAAGCTGAGATACTGGTAGCTTTTCACAGAGTGCACTGATGCATCCAACATGGGTATAAAAGATTATTCTGGAAGTTGACTCAGAGCTGCTCACTAAGTGGCTCAACTTAAGTTCAAAACCACCTTGGAAGGTTCAACAATATTCTAGGACATTCACCAGCTTATCAGGCATCTTGATATCTTTCAATGTAAACACACTTACAGGGAAGCCAATTGTACTGCTGATTACCTCTCTAAGTGGAGTCATAAAATTGATATCCCACAACACTTCTACACTCACCATCTATTACCTGCAACAGCTAAAGGAAGCTACATTTTAAAGAAACTAGGAATGATTAACTTCAGAAGGAAAAATTGAAAAGAATCAAGAAACTACCTTGATACTCTTTTATTCATTTGTATTTGCTCTCTTAGTTTACTGGATATGGATTGCCTTCGTATCCCTTTTGTGTTTTGTACTTAATCTTTTCAGTTTGGCTATGCTTTTGCTTATGAAGTTTATAGATCTATTGAATAGGATTAGGTTAGTGATTTATTTTCTTAGAATTATAAGGGAAGAGTCTCCCTTATTTATATTTTTCTAGATGTTTTGTATTGCGAAGAGTCCTCTCTTTTAGGTGCATAGTCTCTAGGTTTACATTTTCATAGTATTGGGGATGAGTCGATCAACCTTAGTAGGTTAGTCGATTTATGAACCACCTTAGGACCAGAGGTAAGGTTTATGTCCCTCCTTCTTGTATTTTTATTTATTTTATTTATATTAAGGCCTGGGGGTGTTGTTCAGCCCCTGACCCTCTCAAGGTTCGTTAAATAAAATAATTTGAAGAATTGAGGTTTTCTTGGGACTCAATGAATGAAGGAATACCCATTGATGAAATTTACACACCTGAACTGGAATACTAGCTTGAATCTTGAAATGGAGAGTTGAAGCTTGGAATCCTAGATCTTGCTTGAGAGAGAACTTTAGAGTGAATAATCTAATTTGAGCAGTTTTGAGTGAGAGAGAGGGTTTAGGTTGTGTAACATCTCAAAAATTTCTATGCCAAGATTAACACCATTCTTTTTAGGCGTATAGGGTCAAACTCATCGACTTTTAGTTGTATATATGAGTTAGGATCAATTCCTAAGTATATTAAGAGTATTAGATGTGTTTTAGGGTCATAAGGGATCTCTAACACCAAGCCGATTCCAAAGAATTTTTATCGTCTAAGTTTCCAAATGAGTTCGTATAAGGGTCAAATTCAAACGACCATATATCCTAAAATTTAATGAATTGGGTGGCCCATAACCTATCAAATTAAAGGTCGTTGAGTCTTCTTTCCAATGCCACCAAGATTGCATTTTTATGAGTTTGGAGTCAAAATTGATGCTTGGTTGACCAGAGAGGTCAGCGACAAGTCCACGTCGCGGACCTGCAGCAAACTTGGACAACTTTTCCAGATTTTATTTTTTTGTCGACCAGAAAGGTGCACGACACATCCACATCGCGGATCTATCGCGAACTTGTCCAGTTTTCTAGATTTTGTAGGGATATTTGTGAAAAATTACCTAATATCTATATATACGAACTTGGAACATTTTGGGGTCAAATTTTGCAGTCTTTCACCTCCAAAGAACCTTAATCTTCATCCTCATCTCTCTCAAATTATCTCCAACAAGATTTGATCTCAAAACTCAAGGATCCAAACTCTCAAATTAGGACCTAACATCAAGATTTCTTCAAAATCTACTCTAAGGTATGTGAGTTTTCATTCATGGGTTCTTCCATCCATGGAGCCCAAATATTTTCTCAACTTAGTATATCAATTTTAAATGGTGAAATCTTATGGGATTTTACATGATGGTTCCAAATGCATAGATTATGGTATATTTAAAGTTTATTTACTCCTATATCAATATATGTATATTGACTCTTAATTTTAAGTGATGAGTTTTTATGGATTTTCATACGACGATTCCAAATGCATAGATTCTTGAATAGTTGAAGTTTATTTACCTATATTGACTTATGTTGATTCTTATCTATATGAAATGGATGGATTATTAATGTTCATATATGAAGGTTTGAAAGGTAGTTTTAAAGTGCATATGGTGGGTTATTTTTAAGATATTTGATTGGATGCATTCATATCACTCTCATGCATACAAGTATCCTTTAAATGTATTTGAAAGTGTTTTTGAAATGAACCCACCTAGTTTCCTATGATAAAGTAAAGTTGAAATAAATTTTGACTCCAATGAATGTTATGAAGTAAATGCTTATGAAGGGGAGTCTTTATGGAATGATTGATTGATGAAAGGTCTTCTTAGCCAAAGTAAGATTTTAATGTGAAAGGACAATTCTCACATTGAATCAAATGAAATGTTTAACGTTATGATATGACACGTTTGACCTCCTTATAGGCCGTCAATGCTTTTGAACATTTTTCCTAAATAGAAGGTCTGATTAGCTTGGTACCCGAAATGCCATCACTGACTGTAGACCTAATTTTCTTATAAATCAAGGTTCATTAGTAGAACGGTAAATAGGGCATGGTAGTCATGATGATATTATAAACCAAAGCTTTTAAAGAGCTAGTCCACTGATTATGATTTGATGTCTAAAGTTATACAATGCTTATGTTATTATGATATATAAATATTATTTTATGGGATTTGACCTAGCACCGAATGTAGCATGTAGATGGGGACTCGACCTAAGGGGTTCTTAAGTAAAGTCTCATGTTGCATTAACTATGTGCCACCATAGGAGCCCTTATCGGCTAGGCCTTTGTAGCCACCAAATATTAAATAATTGAATGTAACCTGAATGGAGTTCTACCCGGCAAGTAGTCTCCCCGTGCCAATGTAGGGACTTATGTTGAATTCCATGTAATAGCTCGCATGGTCTTAAATATCGGTTATGGTCACTTTCCCACAAAATGAATATTTTAGGGTTTCATATGATGATGTCTAATTCATGCATTCACTTATGCATATTGCTTACTCATGTCTCTCTTATGTTCTTCATTTCATAGCATACTCACATACTTAGTACATTCAAAGTACTAACGCATACTTTTTCCTACATGATATCACCATGTAGGAACCGACGTCGCTCCTCGACCTCCTCTACGTGGCTAGCTCGAATTAGTTTGAAGATTTCTTATGGTGAGTTCCCATGGTTCAGGAACAACATTCTTTTTATTCTAAGCTTATATTATGTAGAACATTAAGGCTTTTATTAAGGCATTTCTTGACACTTATTTTGAGAGTGAGCTAGGGAAATGTCCTAGCCCCCACCAAGTCTTTAATGTAGAAGGTATGGTTGGACATAAAAAAAGATGTTATATTGTCTTTGACTCTTATTAAATGTGAAGCCCCTTAGCCCTACATCCCTTTTGTTTCCGCTTGATTTGTTTATCATTACCAATAAAATGCTTAATGAATGCTAAGAGGCTTAGGTGAGGTACCTCCGAGTGTCTTATTCGCCGTGTCATGCCTAGGCCCTAGGCTTGGATCGTGACAGGTAAATTTTCCATGATCCGTAAATTCCACTCGTCTTGTTAAATGTAAATTTTCAAGTTTATAAACCTTGATCTATGAACCCTATCTACTACCTATAAAAGCTTTTACAAGCCATAAATATCACGGCCCGATCCCTTGAATCATGATGACACCTACTATAACCCACTAGTAGGTAAGCCAACCTGTATCCCAAAATTGCGAGTAATAGGATTAAGGGTAGAGACTAAACAATAATAAAACAATAATAGGACTAACATGAATAAGTGGAAGCAGATCAAATATATAAAATAAAGCATGTAGATTCCTCCCAGATTCTGGAGGTCATAAGTACAGAGCTTCTACAAAATAGATAAAGTTCCAAAAGTGAACCACAAAAATAAAGTCTTGTCTCAAAAAGCAAAAGGCTAGTCAACTATATACAGATGGAGACATGAAGATCCCAAAACACCAAGTGCTCACCCTCGCCTCCGATGTAGACTGCAATTGGCCTGAATCAGTGCTCTGGTAACTAATACTCTAACCTATATCACGAAAACACATGCATAGTATAGTATGAGTACCAAAAATATAGGTACCCAATAGGGATCATAGGCCGATTGAGCTTGAAAAGTCAAAGAAATAAGAAAAGAAAGAATTTAGGAAACACAGATCAACAGAAAGTAAAGGTGATGCACACGAGTGTAAGAAACTAAAAGATTAAGTACAACTAACTAAACCTAGCTGGCCCTATAAGCCCAAAAGGTGCACTTGTGTGCAAGTTAAATAAAAATCCAAGCGAACCCCTATAAGCCCGATGGGTACACAAAATTTCTAAAACTACTAAGAATGTGAAAAACTGAGTTCAGAGCCAGAAAAGCATAGCCCAGACCTCGAACTGAGAATAGCCTAGTAACAGCTCAAATAAGAAGTCCCGCACCCGGACCTTGAACCGCGGATGTGTCTCAAAGGGGAAAATCAATAGTAATCGCCAATGATCAAGTATGAACAACCCAGCTATGAAGTCTATTTCTCGAACCTCAAACCATGGATGTGTCTCAAAGGGGAAATAGTCTGAAGCCAGGTGGGTCATATCCATAGAGGATAAGAGGGAAGCATGACCAGACATTGAATCTGCGGCGTAGTGGTTGGAAAATGAGATCATGTCATATCGTCATTGAAAAACCACCATGTATTGACGTCCACTCATAGTTAATCAACCAATCACTCCAAGCTTGAACCGAACCTAATCTCGAATCGCTGAGCGAAGCCCAAAAACCCAATTTGTCCATGTACGGGCCATAAAAGAGGGAGAAGAGTAGAAGGTCATCAAAGCTGAGGCAACGCCTAATTTAATGCACAAACTACCAGACCCAATTCTACTGTTACAGTCTATAAGGAGCTAAGTCATCCGAATCAACGTAGGAATAAAATCAAAGCCTAAAGGATCCAATTATCGCAAGTCTATAGTAAATACTAGTCTAAGCCTAGACTTAAGACAACATGCTCAATAACATCATAAAATAACAATTACAAAGTCACAAGGCATGGATGATCAAAATAAGGTAGTCAACATGCTCACAAGTTGTCACGCCCCGGGAGGGTACCCTAGACGTGGGCAGCACTAAGAAACCTTTACTGGATTCCAAGTGAACCACTTGGCCTGATCACACATCTGTTCATTCATTCAATCAACAGAAGACTTAAAATAAAGAGATAATTAGGTGGACAATTCCAATCAACAATCTAGCTTAAGGAAGAAAGGCCATGGGCCAACAAATTGAACTCCAATCTATGTCATTAAAATAGTTTGACAAGAAAAATTCAATGAAATAAAATACTCAATTGACCCATCACTATCTAGTCTATGAAGCCTCTAACACTACTATATAATTAGTGCCAATGACAGGTTCATGGCTACCTCAAATCAGAATGAAAAGACTAAACTCAATGCAAGAATAACATAAGTAGTATCCTCCGAATGTAGGGAAGGACTCACCAATAAGCTGAGTGTGAACAGATCCTTAACGGTGTGCCTATTGATAATCTCTTAAACTTGTCTCTACATCATGAAACGATGCAGGTCCAAACGAATGTTAGTATGTGGAATGTACGAGTATGTAATATGGCAAAATGACACACACGTCAAGGTAGAATAATATCAGTCCAGATATCTCAAATCAGAAAGATAAGAGAGACTCAATCAAGGTGTCATAAGTTTAAAGTAATAATACAGTTTAGACAGAGTGATCATATACAATCCTATTCAATCCAATCATATACAATTCGATCCAATCCATTCACATACAATCCGATCCAATCCAATTATATACAATCCGATTCAATCCAATCATATACCATCCAATCCAATTATATACAATCTAATCCGATCCAATCATATACAATCCGATTCAATCCAATCACATATCATCTAATCCAATCACATATCATTAACTCAACAAATAAAGTCGAAGAACTCAACTCAATAGACATGTGAATTAGAATTTAGAAAAGTTTTACAAATCGACTCAATCATTTACAATACCAATCAAACCAATCACATCATAATTAATCAACACAATAATAAACTCAAAGACTCGACTCAACATGTATGCAAATTAGAATTTAGAAATATCTTTCTGACTCAATCATCTACAATCTCAATCGAACCAATCATATCACATACAATCCACTCAATTTAGGAGTTGTTCTTATACGACAACTATCACTTATGAGCCAGTGATAGTACAACAAACCGACGTTGTTTCCACGTTTGTTCATACCTTGCAAGGTTAGGAACGAATCAACACTTATGAATCCATAACCAATCAAGTCCTATCATGTTAGGACAGTAATTTGGGAAACATTCAACTTTAACGGTTCAATCCTCTCCTATATTTGGCGACGTAGTTATTGTGCATTTAGTGGGAAATAATCCCTTCCCATGAGGGTTCCGGCCCATCACGCTCGACCTTCGTGCTCGATACTCCTCCCAAGATTCAATGCTCATAAAACTCTATCCAATCAGTTCAATCTAGTCATTTTGACAAGTCTCATTAGACCTTTCTCAAAACTCAATCAATCTGGTCTCATTGGACTTTCTTTTAAAACTCAATCAATTTCAATCATAACTTCATTCAATTAGGAAATTCTTTCAAGACTCATTCATGACTCATCAGGACTCCAAGTCAACAATCATTAATATTTTCATTTAAGACATGCTTTCAACTCAATCATGCAGTCCCATCACTCTTCCTCAAAATAATTATTTATGTCGAGGAAATATTCATGTTTCAAAGTAGTAAATGCTTAAAGACATCAACTTGACTCCTGCTTAATGCATCATCTTTTAAGACATTCAAAATTATGCTTTCAAACTCAATCAATGCAGTAAATATTAAATGCATTTAAAACATAATTTTAACTCCTCAACTCAATCTCAAAATAGACGTTTTAATGTAAAAATACTCAACTCATTTATACTCAAAATACTCATGATCAAAATAATAATTAAGAGACTTCTCAAACTCAACTAATGCTTAAACTCTTTCTAAATCAAAGATGAAAATAATCATTCTTTAAACTCAAAATAGTGCATAAATAATTTATGCAAAAAGTTTTCAAATCATTTTTAAAACACCTTCTCAAATGATCATTTATACTCAAAATCCTCATAAGACTCCAATTAAATCAAATTATGCAAATTATATCATTTAGTCACATTATACTCCAATCCACTCCATCTCAAAACATCATCATCAACATTACCTCTTCATCAATCATTTTATTTTTAAAAAAACAAACATCATTTACATTATCATCAAACATCTTGCTCTAAAATCCTCATTTAATTCTATGTTCAATTTCATCAATACTCATTAAAATATGCATTATTTCACTTTGAAAGCAATACTTTATTTATACATGGAAACTATAAATCTCAACCTCAAGACAAATTATGACAAAAATAAAATCTCATCTTGGGTTCATGTGAATGCATATATGAATGTATACCTCAAATACTCAAGTCAAAGACATCATCAATACATATGAATTTATATACAAAAACTCAATAGAATTTATAGATAACTTAAGATCTCAACTCATGGAACCTCAAACTCAATCAACTCAACGAATAAAGATGTAGGGCACGAGGATGAACTCAATCCAATGTTATGAGTAGCCTTACATACCTGGAATGAAGATTATCTCACAAAAAATCAAAGACATGGCTTGAAGATCTTGAATCCTAGCTCTTCCCCTCCTCTCACATCTCTTCTCTCAAAAACTCAAGGGGTGAATGAGAAGAAAACACCCTTAGGATACTGATAAGGTACGGATTTTAGCCCTAAAATGTAGTGGTTTAGGTTGGGAAAAGTAGGGAAAAGATCGAAAAACCCCTCCCAAAAATTGAAAACGAGCAGAAATTTGAACTAGGGTGGAACAAGTCCGCGCCGCGGAGTTGTTTCCCTATAGTTTATTTTTTTCGAAATTTAAAGTTGAACTAAAATTGGCCAAGTCCGCGACACGGACTGGTCACGAATCCTTCTGGTTAACTGGACATAACCTTTTACTCTGAACTCCAAGAAATGCAATCTTGGTGGTGTTGGAAAGAAGGCTCAAAAAAATTTAATTTGATAGGTTATGGGACACCCAATTCGTTATATTCTAGGAGATATGGTTATTTAAAGTTGATCATTATACGGTCTCATACGAAAACTTAGCCGATAGAAATTATTTGGACTTGACTTGATGTTAGAGATCCATTATGACCCTAAGCCACATATAATGCTCTTCAAATACTTAGGAATTGATCCTAACTCATATATACAATTAGAAGTCATTCAGTTTGAGTCTATATGCATATGAAGAATGGTTTGAGTCTTGGCAATTTTTTTTGGGTGTTACATTATCTCCCCCTTGGGATCATTCATCCTCAAATGAAGATCAACCAGAGATAGACTCGAGGCATGAATAAAAATCTAGACTCAATCAGATCAACCAATCAACCAATCAACCAAATCAAATAATTTAGACAATAACCTATTCAGACTCAAGAATAGGCAAATCAGTTCAAGTCAAGAGTAGGAATATTACCTTCAATATTCTCATCATTAGGCATGAATAAAACATCGAAACTCTATCAATTGAATCATTTAGACATCTAGATCATCAACCGTCGAAATCAAGAGAGAAGACATCAACTCGAATCAAGAATAGGAAGTTACTTTCAACATCATCATTGATGGCACGAATAAAAGTGGATATTTAGTCTTTATGTCATCCTCATAAGACCGACTATCCTTGATTTTAGCACTTTCAATGGGAGCTACCAACAAAGGATCTCCCAAGCACTCCTTTGATCATCGAGTAATGAAGCACCGGACGAAAGATGGCTAACTCAGAAGGTAACTCCAATTCATGAGTGACATCCCCATTCCTCTTCACAATTTCGTAAGGCCAATATATCGGTGCCCAAGCTTTCCCTTCTTTCCAAGACTCATAACACCCTTCACGTACATCCAATCATTCCCCCAAAAGTCATCAATAGCCTACTACCGTCACTCTATAGTGACAACCACACACTCAAGCCTATCACTCTAACCACCTTAACCACATCTAATAATTGTTAGGCCCACTTTAACACTTCTACCTTCATTATTGCATGAGCTCTTCCTAGAGACATACTAACATACTCTTACTTATCTATTGCACATCACAGGGTCTCATCTCGCTCCTCTTCTACACCTCTATCCTTAACTAGACAAGTACAACAAAACTATCACAATCATGAAACACTCACTCTCCCTTATCTGTTCTCACTCAACTCAGTATACTATCATCAATATAGCTATCAGAATTGGAAAGAAAGAATCACTGAAAACATTTAGAGTAAAAAGTCATAAGCACAATTCATTCAAGAAAGTCTGATCTGGGAACATCCATAACTAATATGATCTCTTTAGCATTTCAGGGCCTTTCATGAGTTCATGGAACTGTACATATTGTGAAACTCAAGTCATGTCTCGTGTAACATAGGGCTGAAAACTCTTAGATTCATAAGACAAAATCAGGATTGTTGAATGAAATCATCAATTCTCATCCTCGAATTCAACATGGATATGCATCAATATGGGGGTGCATGGGTCTAGGCCATGGGCATGGTGCTCATACACATGGAAGGAATAGAGTATCACCTCGACTGAAGTGTTAGGAATATGGGAGATGGAAAAACATCGATGTCTCATCCTGATCAACTCATTACTATCGAAAGCTCAAGACTTTATCTTAACTCATCAATAAGAATATGAGGTTTACTGTTCCAACCACCTTGAGTATAAGGGTTAATCAGATGAATTTGAGCAACGCACGTATTAGAAGGGAACTTTCATAGAGTTAAACTCTATCACACAAACTCAAAATATGAAAGAAAAATAATTTTTAATGTCCTATAGCCTCCTGATTATAAGTGTGGTGCACAACACACCCATAAACAAGACTCTACTAGACAAGCTTCATAGATTCCCTAGGACTCTCAAACTCCGTACTCTGATACCAAGTTTGTCACATCCCGGGAGGGTACCCTAGACGTGGCCGGCACTTAGAAACCATTACTGGCTCTGAAGTGAACCACTTTTCCCGATCACACATCCGTTCATTCATTCAATCAGTGGAAGACTTAAAATAACGAGATAATTAGGTGGGCAATCCCAATCAACAATTTAGCAAGGAACAAAGGCCATGTACCAGCAAATCGAACTCCAATCTATGTCATAAAAATAGTCTGACAAGAAAAATTCAAGGAAATAAAATACTCAATTGATCCATCACTATCTAGTTTATGAATCCTCTATCACTACTATCTAATTTGTGCCAATGATAGGTTCATGGCTACCTCAAATCAGAATGAAAAGACTGAACTCAACGCAAGAATAACATAAGTGGTATCCTCCGAATGTAGGGGAGGACTCACTAATAGACTGAGTGTGAACAGATCCTCAATGGTGCGCCTATTGATGATCTCTTAAACCTTTCTCTACATCATGAAATGATGCAGGTCTAATTGGACATTAGTACGTGGAATATATGAGTATGTAATATGGCAGAATGAAACATGCAGCAAGGTAGAATAATATCAGTCCAGATATCTCAAATCAGAAAGATAAGAGTGACTCAATCAAGTTGTCATAAGTCTAAAGTAATAATACAGTTTAGACAGAGTGATCATATACAATTCGATCCAATCCATTCACATACAATCCATCCAATCCAATCATATACAATCCGATTCAATCCAATCACATACTATCCAATCCAATTATATACAATCCGATCCAATCCAATCATATACAATCCAATTCAATCCAATCACATACTATCCAATCATATACAATCCGATCTAATCTAATCATATACTATCCTCTCACATCTCTTCTCTCAAAAGCTCTAGGGGTGAATGAGAAGAAAACACCTCTAGGATACTAATAAGGGGTGGATTTTAGCCCTAAAACGTAGTGGTTTAGGTTGAGAAAAGTAGGGAAAAGATCGAAAAGCCCCTCCCAAAAATTGAAAACAAGCAAAAATTTGAACTAGGGTGGAACAAGTCCGCGCTGCGAAGTTGTTTCCCCATAGTTTATTTTTTTCAAAAATTTAAGTTGAACCTAAATTGGCCAAGTTCGCGACGCAGAATGGTCGCGTATCCTTCTGGTTAACTGGATATAACCTTTTACTCTGAACTCCAAAAAATGTAATATTGGTGGAGTTGGAAAGAAGACTCAAAGACATTTAATTTGATAGGTTATGGGCTACCAATTTCGTTATATTCTAGGAGATATGATCGTTTGAAGTTAACCCTTATACGGTTTCATACAAAAATTTAACCAATAGAAATTCTTTGGGCTTGACTTGATGTTAGAGATCGTTTATGACCCTAAACTACATCTAATACTCTTCAAATACTTAGGAATTGATCCTAACTCATATATACAATTAGAAGTCATTCAGTTCGAGTCTATATGAAATGAAGAATGGTTCGAGTTTATAGGTTCACAACAGAAGTACAATATTTTAGACACTAAATTTACTAAAATGGGAGACAGACCCATTTTAGAGTCCAAAACGAGTGTGGCCCATACCAGAAATTCTAGAATTGACTCTGCAAAAAAGGTTCTAATTAGTTCTCTGAACTTATTTCCCAAAATGGAATACAGTTGGGGGATCGAAACAACCCAAAATGAGACATACAATTTTTCACAATTAAAGATATGGAAAACAACCATGACAACAACTAATTTACTGAAATTACCTCAACCAAAGCCTCCCCAACACTTTTCGAATGATCAACCACGAAGTTTTCAAACACCTGGGACTTTGGATCACCTAAATTGGAGCTCTCCATCTCGAGTTATGAAGCTTTGAAGTTTAACAAATGAGCTGAATCGCGACTGTTTTTTAATTAAAAGATCAAACCCAAATGACCTCCACGAACACGGCCAAAGTGGCCCGCCAATATGGAGTGGGGGAATCCAGACCTCTACGAATGCGGAGGGGCCTCCTAGAACGTGAAAGGAAACTGCCTTGGCCTCCGCGACCATGGCAGATTTCTAGCGAATGCAAAAGGCAAACCTATAATCCTTCACGAACACAGCTAGGGTCCTGCGAATGCGGAGACCAATTCACTTGGCCCCCCGTGAATATGGACCTTTTTCCTCGAACATGAAGGACAAAAGTGTCTTGTACTTGCAACCACTGCAACATCAAGATTTGGCATTGTCCAAGTCTCCGATGGGGTGCTCGGGATTTGTTCAGAATCCTGTCCACGCGAATGAGATTTTTGACCCCACCTAATTCGAGATTCTTAATTCAATGAAAATCAAAATTTTCATACGAGGTCATTTTGATAAAAAAATGGATTCTACACCCATGTGTCTTTTTAGCCAATTCCACAACGGGCCTCAAAATTAGATCGAAAGCCTCGCAAAGCGCACGAAAGTCATTCTAGACCAAACTCGATATTCTAAAACTAACCATGCTGACAAAATTTTCATCTGAGTGCAATTTTCAAGAATGTTGATCAAAGTCAAACTTATGCCAAATTTCGAAGGCTAAAAGATGTAATGGTCCAAACACGCACTTAAAGCCTCAGAACTCGTGCCGACCATGCTACTAGCCTAAAATGACCATTTCAGAGATAATGAAATCATCAGTATTCTGTTCTGAGATTGTTTATCTGATGTTTTGACCAAAATCAACTTTTCAAATTTTAGAAGCTCCAAAATGGGAAAATGAATATAAATTCCAAACGAACAAATAGACAACTGAACAATCAGTACCAGACTACAAAAAATCTTTCAATCTACTAACGGTAACTAACACTACTGTTCATCATCTTCATCGGCAGAAGACTGCCGGAATGGCTTCACCACCGCCGGTGGAGCTTCACATACCACCGGACCGTAATAAGAACATAGCTGAAGAAGCATCAACCTTTAATCCAGCTAAGAGTACTTTGAATCTGCAAAACAATACTGACAAACCAGTAGCAATTTCAAGTAAGGCAGGATTGATTCAAGTTGCAACATCACAAAATCAAACCCACAGCTCCTCCAATCTGCAAAATACACCTGCGAACACTGTAGATATTTCTGAGGAGGAGCTGCGCCGTGCTCAAAGAATCATTGATTTGAAGAATAATGGATTGATTCGAGTCACAAGACCTGTATCATCTGATTCCTTATCATTTGGACTACCTATAGTCCAAAAATTGGATCAAAATACTACACAAATCGTGAGCACTGATCCTGCAATTAGTGCGCTGGAAAATGCACAGTCGCCGGAGGTGCGCCTTGAAATTCGACCAAGTTCCGGCAAGATTCGAGACCTCGGACCCACTGGGGTTTGTTCTCCTAGGCAAGACGCTTCTACTGGTTCAATTTTCACCGGAGTTGGAATCGCCGGTGAACAGGTCGACACCGGCGCCGGAGCTCCGGCATACATATCCTATCAAAATCATTGCCAACGTGTTGAGGTTGATGTGGAGGACCTCCCAGGTACCAAGAGCCAGCTCGAATCAATCCCAAAAGCCTCGAATATCAATTTGATCCCTCAGTCAGATGAGGTCGCCGGAGCTCCGGCCACTCAATTCGACCAAGCTCAATACCAAAGTGTTCAGCTTGATAGGGAGAACCTCCCAGCCATAAAGAAACAGCTCGAATATCTACCCTCTTCCTCAAATTTGAATTCAAATACTGGCCATGATGGTGTCGCTGGAGCTCCGGCGAACCAATCAATCCAATATCAATGCCAACAGGTTCGTGACACTAAGGGGAGGCTTCCAAACTATATACCCAGTATCGAATCATCTCCTATTATCTCAAATTCGAAAAGTCGTCAAGGCGACATTCAAGGAGAGGTCGCCGGAGCTCCGGCGACCCAATTGAGAAGGGACCAATTCCAAAAGGTTCCCCAGGTTGTTGGTAACCTTTCCAGGCAAATTATTGAGTTCGAATCACCTCCCATATGTTCGAATTCAAAAAGTCGTCAAGACGCAAATGGAGGTGACACTCACAGTTTCAAGGCCTTACAATCTGAGGAGCTTACTTTAGCACACAACCAACATCAGTATAGAGACAATGGCACTCAATCCATAACACCCCAAAGGAATGGTAATGATCAGGCTCATGAAGTCTCAACTCATCACAGCAGCAGCTTCCACCAAAGCATTCCAGGTAAGTACCCCATCTCTAATAATCCTAACCAGGGTCAGTATAATTATTCTTCTAATGAAATACTTTTAAATTCCAATGCTATAGAACACCATACTAACTCTGTGCTTGGCCTAGAAAAGGTTTTGGATTCTAATCCTGACAAACATGATGGTAGAGATAATGTTGCAGGGCACCCCTCTAATCTGCTTAGCTATGATGTTAGTTTATTGAAATCCAGTGGAGCAAATGTGCTCCCTGGTACTGCTGCTAATATTTGTGTGCAGGGTAATACTCATAACAATCCTATGTCTACTAGCAAGCCTGGAAACAATCAGCCTACTAGCCTTCACAACAGCTTCCCTAAGATATCATCCAACTTTGATAAAATTAGCCCCAATAACCAAGCTCCTAAACCTGGGACTAATCAGCCTCAACAAGTAGAAAATACCAATAGAAATCCTCAAAGGAATCATTTCCCCAATAGAAAGGAACAGGTCCCTGCCCCTGCCCCATACACAGTGATCCAAACCTTTGCCTCTAAGCTTAGGTTAAACCAAGCCAAGAATGACACCCCTCTTGAGCTATCTCCCCCTATCTATACCACTAGACAAGGGCTACCTGCTGTGATATATGACCATGATGATTTCATGATTAAATTAGCTCAAAAATGCAAATATACCCTTGTTGGGAAATTCAGCAGCACTATGCCTAAGGTGGAGCTAATAAGGAGAAGCTTCATTCTCCAAACTCAATTGGTAGGGGGTGTTAAAATTGCCCACTTCAATGCCAGACATGTATACATTGACTTGGACAATGAATTGGACTACACAACTGTGTGGACTAAGCAAAGAATGACCATTGAAGGCCAAGCTATGAGGATACAAACCTGGACTCCAACTTTTAGGCCTGAGGAGGAAACTCCTATTGTTCCTGTGTGGGTAGCCCTGCCAGAACTCCCATGGCATTGCTATGAAAAGGAGTTTGTAACTACTTTATTGGCCCCTGTTGGAAAAGTTCTCTTTATGGATACTGCCTCTGTCCAAAAGACAAGAGGAAGTACTGCCAAAGTAAGAGTTCAAATCAATCTGACCCAAGAGAGGCCTCATCATGTCTGGCTTGGCTATGACAAAAAAGATCCAACTATTGGAAGATGGTAAGAACTGCTTTATGAGAATGTCCCTGAATATTGCATGTATTGCAAGCATCAGGGGCACATGATACATGTATGCAACATTAGAAAAAGAGATGAAGAACAAAAAAACAGGAAAGAAACTGAAAATAGAAAGAAAAACAAGAGCCATGATGAGAATGACAAAACAGAACAATCCCCCCCACCACAGACTCAAAACAATCCTTCAACAATCAATGGATCACAACAACCACAAAACTCTAAGGCTAGCAAAGATGACAATGGCTGGCAAACACAAAGAAGGAAGCAGAACAAAGGACCATCCAATGTGCAGCAAAATCAGGACAGTGGAAACACTGGAGCATCACTCAAAGGCAAGTATGTAGCAGTGCAGCAAGTCCATGCTGATCCAGGTAAGATTCCTACTCCTAATTCTATTCCCAATGTTCATGTTGATCTTGCTAGGCAAGATCAACCCACTAACTAAAATGCAGGAACTACAAACATCCTAAGGAACTCAATTCTGAAGAGTTCATCAATAAGGCAAGCAAGCACCACAACTGAGAGACAAGGTATTGACTTATCTCTCCCACAAACCCCTTCCCCCCATATTCTCTGCACAAGTACTGTATTACCAGGTACTGCATCAAGGACCAATGTTGCAAGGAATTCAGGTATTGAATTATCACTCCCAATACCCCTGCCCCCCCCCAAAGGCTGATGTTGTTGTGGCTGATCTGGTAGTTGAAGGAGGGGAGGTTGGAAATGTACAAGAGAACCCCACTGACATGCAGGATGGGGAAACCAATGGGGGAAGGGTATCCCCTCATGCTATGCATGAGAGCACTATTGAGATTAGGAGTGATTCTAGAGACCCTGCTGTTTTTGCTCATAAGGCCCCCACAAACACCCCTATCCCTACAGCTACTCCTACTGATGAAGTTACCATGAAAGCTAGCAAAGGTGCCATGGAAAAAAACCTGGGATCACATGCCAGTACTAGTGGTAAAAGTACTACTGTTCAGAAGAATAAGCTGAGCAAAAAGAGAAGAGAAGCCATCAAAAAGAAAATAACAGAAAAGAACTCTGCTGAAAAATGTCAAACTATGGACATTGTGTTAGTACAGCAAGAGGAGCAGGGGTGCCAATAATTTGTCTTAGATGATGACCAGGTGGGGATGGATATCACTCCCCTCCAAACCCATTGCATACTTACAACTCCCACTCAGTCAGCAGGTCTCACTCTTGAGACCAATACTGGTGCATCCCAGCCCAAGTGTACCCTCAATACCAACAATAAAACTCCTCCTGAGATTGATGAATATGCAGTGTGTGTATCTGAGAATGAGGAGGATAGTGATTACCAACTAATGAATGATTATGATGATGATGATGCTGTGAGTGAGCAATTAATAAAGGCCTTCAGTCCTTCCAAGGAAAATGTGTATGAAGATGAAGTCCAGCAGATTGCTAAGGCTCAGGGACTCTCTCCAAGGGGTGCTCACAGAACAAACTTCCAACCAAATAGCCCTATGAACTCTGCCCCCAAGGGCAGACCAAACACTAGACTCTACACCTCCAAAGTTTCCCAATGAGTAGTATTCTCAGTTGGAATGTGAGGGGTATTAATACCCAGGGGTGTCATGGAAAGACTTCAATCCCTGAAGAGTATCCATCAGATTTCCTTATTTGCTATCCTGGAACCTTTTTCTGATAGCTCTCAAATTCATCAGTTCAGAAACCAGCTTAACATGGACAATGCTATTAGCAACCCAAATGCTAAGATTTGGTTGTTTTGGAACAAAGATGTGGATTGTAGGATTATGGAAAATGGGGAATAGGTGATTACTTATGAAATCTTCCATGTAATGAATCCAAACCAATTCAGAGTTTCATTTGTCTATGCAAAATGCAAAGATCATCTCAGAAGACCCTTATGGGATAGCATGTTGCAGCACTCAAATACAACCCTCCCTTGGTGTACCTTAGGTGACTTCAATATTATCACTGAACCTGAAGAGAAACTGGGGGGTGTTACCTACAATATGAGAAAGAGCTTGGAGTTCATAAGCATCATTCAAGCCTGTGGTCTTCAGGATTTGGGATTCTCTGGACAGAAATACACTTGGTCTAATCAGAGGGGTATCTTCTTTAGAATCTGGAAGAGATTAGATAGAGGTATGGTCAATGACAAATGGCTGGAAGTGATGCCTCAGACTACTATCACTCACTTACCTACTGTTGGCTCTGACCATTGCCCTCTCCTGTTAGGGTTCACTGAGCACCATCAACACCACATCAAGTATTTTAAATTCATGAATTATTGGACAGACCACCACTCCTTCATGGATATTGTTAGCAACTGCTGAAACAGGAACATTGAGGGTAATCCCATATGGTGTTTTCATCAGAAAATGAAGAGATTATCTAATACTCTTAGTAGGTGGTCCAGGATGCAGTTTGGGGACATCTATGCTAAGGTGAAAGAGTATGAAGCCAAGGTTAGACAAGCTGAGGAGGATCTGATTCTTCTTAACTCTGAGGAATGTAGAGCCAATCTTCATGCCATCAATGCTGAGTATATTAGATATCTTAAGTTGGAGGACTCCATGCTCAAACAAAAGACTCAGTTGCAATGGTTCAAAGAGGGGGACAAGAACTCCAAGTACTTTCATGCAATCATCAGAGGAAGACGAAGGAAACTCTTCATCCATAGGATTCAAAATGATGAAGGTAACTGGTTGCAAGGGGATGATGACATAGCCAGGGCTGCTTGTGATCATTTCCAGAACATTTTCACTGGTGAAGACACTCATATTCAGGAGGATGCCCTTCAATGTATTCCTAAGCTTGTCACAGATGATCAAAACAGGGACCTCCAAGCTCTCCCCACCTTGGAGGAACTGAGGACTGTGGTCTTCTCTATGAACCCCAACTCAGCAGCTGGCCCTGATGGAATGAATGGTAAGTTTTTTCAGGAGTGCTCGGAGATCATCAAAGAAGATCTATTCAGAGTGGTCCTTTCTTTCTTTAATGGTCAAACATTGCCTAAGTACTATACTCATACCTGTTTGGTTTTACTCCCAAAAGTAAGCCATCCAACCAAGCTCTCAGAATTCAGGCCTATTAGCCTTAGCAACTTTACCAATAAGATTATTTCCAAGCTTTTATGCCTCAGACTAGCACCTACTCTTCCTACTCTTATTTCCCCTAACCAATCTGGTTTTGTTAAAAATAGGAGTATCTCTGAGAACATCATGCTAGCTCAAGAAATCATTCACCAAATTAAGAAGCCTAATGTAGGTAGTAATGTGGTCATTAAGCTGGACATGGCCAAGGCCTATGATAGAGTCTCTTGGTCCTATATCTGTTTGGTCTTGAGGAAAATGGGCTTTGGAGAAGGGTTCATTGATATGGTATGGAGAATTATGTCTCACAATTGGTATTCCATCATTATCAATGGCTCAAGACATGGTTTTTTTCACTCCACAAGAGGTCTGAAGCAAGGGGACCCTCTTTCTCCCTCTCTGTTCATCCTTGGGGCTGAAGTTTTATCTAGACTCCTGAACAATCTCCATCATCATCCTAATTATCAGGGTTTCTTCATGGCAAAGAGGGGGCCTCAAATTAATCATCTCAACTTTACAGATGATGTTATCATCTTTTCTTCTGGGAGAGCCCAAACTTTGCAACTCATTATGGAAACCTTGCACACTTATGAGAGTACCTCTGGTCAGCTGATCAACAGAGACAAGAGCCAGTTTATGGTCCCTTCTAATGCCTTCAATTCTACTGTAAGAAGAATTAAGAAGGTCACTGGCTTCAAGCAAAAGGATAGCCCTATCACTTATCTGGGGTGCCCTCTTTACATTGGCAGACAAAAGCTCATATATTACTCTGATTTGATTGCCAAGGTGGTGAATAGAATAACAGGGTGGCAGGCTAAGATCCTCAACTATGGAGGCAGAGTCACTTTGGTTAAACATGTCATCCAAGCACTCCCCATCCACCTGCTGTCAGCTAGCTCCCCTCCTGTAACCATTCTCAAACAGATTTAGAGTATCACTGCAAACTTCTTCTGGGGTGGAAGAATGACAAGAGGAAGTACCACTGGTCTTCCTGGAAAAACCTTAGCTACCCCTATGATGAAGGTGGTATTGGTGTTAGACAAATCTCTGATGTGGCCAAGTCTTTCCAATATAAACAGTGGTGGACTTTTAGAACTAAGAACTCACTATGGGGAGATTTTACCAAAGCAAAGTACTGCCAAAGATCCAATCCCATCACCAAGAAATGGCACACTGGACAATCTTTGATATGGAAGCATCTTATGAAGAACAAGCACAAAGTTGAGCCTCATATCCAATGGCAAATACAGTTTGGCTCTTGCCTCTTTTGGTGGGACAACTGGTTGGGAGTGGGTCGTTTAGCCCAATTCAACAACAACAGCTGCAGGCTTAACAACACCACTGTTTCAGCCTTCATGGACAATGGAAAACTGATCTTCTCATCCAGCAGGCCCTTCCACAGATGGTGTCTAATATTCTTGCTACTCACATCAATTACCAACCCCTCCAGTAGGACCAACCATGTTGGACACTAAACAATAATGGGGAGTTTAACTGTTCTTCTGCTTGGAATATCATCAGAGACAAGAGACCCAAAACCAGGATTAACTCCAATACCTGGCATCAATTCATACCTTTCAAATGTTCCTTTCTTGTTTAGAGAGCCCTTAGGGGAAAGTTACCAACCAATGAGAAAATAACCAGCTTTGGACACTCTCCTTCACAATGCTTTTGCTGCTACAGACCTGGCCAAGACACTATAGACCATATCTTTGTTACAGGAGCATTTGCCAGGAGTACTTGGAGTATGTTTGCTGACTCTGTGGGCATAAGCAAGGAGTACACACCTCTCAAAAATTTGTTAATGAGATGGTGGACCTCTAAATGCAGGAATGAGGGTCACAAGCTCATGATACAAGCACTCCCTATCTTCATATGCTGGAACCTCTGGAAGAATAGATGTGCTTCAAAATATGGAGGAAAGCATTCTAACCTTGCAAGAGTAAAGTTCTCTGTCTTTAAAGACACTTCCCACTTGCTGCACAGTGCTTTTCCTTATATCAACTGGCCCAACAACTAGAGGGACCTGGTTCTCTTGGTTGAGCAATGCTACCATGATATCAAGGTCTTCCCTGTATGCTGGTCCAAACCAACTGACCATTTGGTGAAGCTGAACATTGATGGCAGTGCTCTCACCAATCCTGACAACATTGGAGGAGGAGGAATCCTTAGGAATGCATCTTGTGATCTCATGTTTGCTTATGCAATCCCCTTAGGATCTGGAACTAACAATCAAGCAGAGATCAAAGCTGCTATATTTGGTCTCTCTTGGTGCCTTCATCTTGGCTACAATCAAGTCATACTGGAGGTTGATTCCCAATTACTTCTCAAATGGATACAACAGGAAGCAAAGCCTCCATGGTCCATCAAAGAGCTGCTGGACAAGCTCAATAACATCATCAACCAATTCCAGGAATTCAGCTGCAACCACACCTTCAGGGAAGCCAATTCCACAGCTGATAGCTTGTCCAAACACAGCCACAAATGCTCTGTTCCTGAGCTCTACTTCAACAAGCAGGATCTTCCCAAAGAGGCCAGAGCCCTCATGGAGCTAGACATGCTGGGAATGGCAAATTTCATAAGAAGGAGACTCAAAAGGATTAAGAAGCCCCCCTGACAACTGCCTTATTATTGTTCTAATTTGATCTTCAACTTGGATATGTATAATTACAGCTACCTTGAAGATCCTATAATTAGGACTATTGTAAAGAGGAAAGTCTCCTCTACTTATTGCTTTTTTAGACATAAAAACTTGCCTCTACAGGTAAGGAATAGAGCATTATTTCTTCTTTCTTTTCCTATCTCTGTTGTATGTGCAGGTACATACAAACCTACAACTCATCAGTCCACCAGTGGAGAAACAAATTTAGGTGCCCCATGGTGCAGCAATAGCAGGATGCAACAAACTACAAATGGAAGTTTGCCAAATCCAATTGATGCAACCCCTCTTTGGATGGCTGTTAAAGGATGCAAGAACACAGGATCATGCATAAGGAGTCCTTTGTACTGCAATTTCAGCCTGCCTCTTACCTTTATCAACAACAACATCCTCCAGCAACAAAGTCACAAACCTGCAACTTTCAGGGAACACATACAAGACAATAGTAGTAGCTATTATAACCTGCAGAATTACTTGCCTGTGTGTTTTTCTGTTTGTTGGTGCAGGGTGATTTGTACCAAGTGGACATGTCCAAACACCTCCAACTTTTGCAGGATTGCATCATATACTAATTTGGAAAGGCCCAACAAGTTTCAGCTCAAAAGGATAATTGGAGACGTTAGGCGAGCGACCTGGAAAAAATTAGCAGTCTTAAGCCTAAAGAGAGAGAAACTTGGTAATTGGAAGCTCCAGCTTAGGAGTCAAGCCCTCAAAATTTGCAGGGATAAAGAAAAGGCCATATATGCAAACCTCATGAAGTTTCAGGCCAAACGGAGAATTGGAGACGTTAGTCGAGCGACTTGGCAAAAGATAATAGTCTCCAAAGCTCCTACTGAGCTCACTTCCTTTTTGCTAGTTTGTGCAAGCCCCCTTTTGTTTGTTTTTGGTTGTTGTATTATTTCAGGTACCTGGAGTGATGTATCAACATTCATTAACAACAAATACATAGAGAAAATCCCAAATACAACTTCCAACCACCCAGTAGCACTTAAGCTTCAGCAGGGCAGCATGTGCAGGGTGAGGTGCAGCTTGTGGACCTGTCCAAAGGCCTCCAATCTTTGCAGGGTGTTAGAAAATAATATAATGACAAGGCCCAAGAAGTTTCATCCCAAACGGATAATTGGAGGCATTAGGCGAGCGACATGGAAACATTCAGCTGCCTTAAGCATAAAGAGAGGGTCTTTAGTAATTTGGATCCTCCAACTTGGGAAACAAGCCTTCAAACTTTGCATGACTAAAGGAGAGGATATATATGCTAACTCTATAAAGTTTCAGCTCAAATGGATAATTGGAGACGTTAGTCGAGCGACTTGGAAAATGATAACACTCTACAAAGCTCTTACTGAGGTCCCTTCTTTATTGCTAGTCTGTGTATATTATGTTTTGTTTGGGTTTATTTGCTGTATTATTGCAGGTGTCTGGAGTAATATATCAGTATTCTTCAACAACAAATACATAGGCAAGAGCACAAATACAACTTCCAAACACCCTGCAACCTCTAAGCCTCAGCAGGGCAGCAGGTGCAGGGTAAGGAGTAACATGTGGACCTGTCCAAAGGCCCCCAAATTTTTCAGGATTGCAGCACATATTATTTTGACAAGGCCCAAGAAATTTCAGCCCAAACGGATAATAGGAGACGTTAGGCGAGCGACCTTGAAACATTCAGCTGTCTTAAGCCTAAAAAGGAAGAAATTTGCTAAATGGAAGCTCCAAATTGGGAAAAAAGCCTTCAAACTTTGCATGGCTAAAGGAAAGGATATATATGCAAACTTCAGAAAGTTTCAGCTCAAACGGATAAGTGGAGACGTTAGTCGAGAGACATGGAAAATGTTAACAGGCTCCAAAATTCTCTTTGAGATACAGCTTTTTCTATTATCCTGTACAGGTCTTTGCTTATCTTTGGTTATTTGGTGTGTATTTGCAGGTTGTTGGAGATATACACCAACATGCTTTAACAACAGATACATAAAGGACACCACTGATACAGGACTCTCCATGACTGAAACAAAAGGATTGTGCAGAAATGGAGAACCCTCTTGTTTTTGGTGCTTGTTTGGTTGTCTGTATTCCTTTGATTGTTCTTGTTTAGGTACAATAACTACTGGGGAGCCACACACAAGCAACCTGAACCAGATCACAAGAGAGGGCCTTCTTTTCTGTGAAGCATGCTCCAACAAGTTCCTTATCCTCTCATACTATGAAAGAAACTTGGAGATGCACACAAACCTACAACAGCTTATCCACTCCACCAAGGCCTTCTCTAATAGCTCAACACCTGAAACAGCTCTTTTCTTGCTGATTCTTGTTTGTTGTGTAGCTGCAGATGTCAGGATGGACTCATCAACATGCTTTCTCAACACCTACATAGAGCACATCACAAATACAACCACCAAAACAAATACCTTCACTAAGAGGCCTACACAAGGACTGTGCAGAATTGCAACTTCCTCCTGGTTTTTGTGTTTGTTTGGTTGCTTGTCTTTGGTTGATTGTTTTTGCTTAGGTACATCAACAACTGGGGAGATATTCCATCAGAAGTTGGAGATGATCACCAGGATTTCACAGACACAATCCCATAACATCCAATCCAGCCTTTGGCTTTGTTCATCTCCATCTTTTTGGACATGGCCTTTGTCCATTTATGCAGGCCCTCTTTGGAACTGCTATGAGGGCTGCAATGTCCTGGGGCTTCTAGGGAGCAGCCTTCCATCCACATTCTCTAACATCAACACACCCCAGCAACAACTCCACCAACTTGCAGCACACAAGGAACATAGTTACAGCAGCTTGCAGATCTCTTTGGTTGTGGGATTTGTTGTTTTTGTTTGGCTGTGCAGGTACCCCAACTTCAGCTCCTTTCTTGAGACTACATTGATCCCCAAGATCAATCCCCCTCAGCTTCACCAATGTAGCTGGCAGACTCTCCTTGGAAATGCTAAAAGGGATGCAGTAACCTGGGGTTACTATGGAGCAGCACACTCAGCTTACCATCCACATTCTCCACTATCAACACACCCCAGCAACAACTCCTTCAACCTGCAGCAGACAAGAAACAAATACAAGTTAATAGTACTGGTTACAGCAGTGTGGTTTGTTGTTTTTGTTTGCCTGTGCAGGTACCCCAAGAAGTTGATCACAACAAAGGATCTCCCTCCTTGTGTAATTGACACCAACAAGCAACCTAATCACAAAGTAAGCAACAAGGAGATGCACATTTGCTGGTTTCTGTATTCTTCTGGTTTTGTTTGTCTATGCAGGTATCCCAAATCCAAAAGAGGGATCTACAACAAGCATATTACCACTTCAGCTACAGAGGAAACAAGAAATTAGTTACAGGAATGTAGCAATCTTTATTGCTTGCTTCCTTGGCTATTTGTATGTGCAGGTCCACATACCAGGAACTCTCCAGCACTCCCCAACATTCTTCATGACCTGCAGCAACACCAAATTATTTGGATTGCAGCACACAAAGAACATGGTTACAGCATCTTCCAGATTTCTTTAGTTGTGTGGTTTGTTGGTTTTGTTTATCTGTGCAGGTACTCCAAGAAGTTTAACCACTTCAAAATAAGCAACAAGGAGCTGCACACAAACTTGCACCAACCTTTTCACTTCCCACAATTGCTAGACCTTTTTTTAGTTGCTAAGGCAGGTTCACAGTTGCACACCTGCTACAACTTCAAAGTTGAGAATGCTTGGCTTCTCAGGGAACCTGCAGCCATCATCACCCACCCTCTGTACCTCCCATATGCAGCACAATAGCAGAAGTACCAAAAGAGGGATCTACCACAAGTCCAAAATGCAAGCTCCAGCAACCTGCAGATTGGCAGGTTTGTATGCTTTCCTTTTAGGTGCTTGTGCAGGTATACTAAAGAACTCCTACACATGGAAGCTGCTGAACTGACACACTGCAACAAACGATAACATCAAACAACATATGGGAGTCTCTCAATATTGCAAATACAGAATTTGAGGAAGCCAGCTGCAACAGAGGAATGGCACCACATTCAGAACTTTTGGAACTGCTCTTGGAATTGTGTGTTTGCTTGTTTGTTTGCTTGTTTGTTTGTGCAGGTTGTTGGAGATACAGGCAACAGTGGAACTCAGATGGAACTCCAACAACCTCATAGACAACATCCAAGAACCAACAACAATATCATGAGTAGCTGTAACATGTTACATCTCCATCAACTTCATATACATACTGTGGGAACACAACACCAAACAACTGATCAACCACACACCAAACAACAACTCAACCACAGAGCTGAAGCTGAAAGTGCAGACTTGAAAGATGAAGTTCAACAGCATCAGCAACAACAGATGCCAAAACCAACACACTCCCATGTACAGCAACCTCTAGACTTGGTTGCTTGTGTATGTTTCTGGTTTTGTCTGTCTGTGCAGGTATCCCAAGGACTTGACCATCATCCAACAGAGGGAGAGACAACAAGGAGCTGGTTACAGAACTACAACAACCATGTTTGTTTGCTCCCTTGGCTACTTGTAGGTGCAGGTCTGCAGCAACCATACATTTGGAACCCCATGCAGGTGTTCGAATGCAGCTACACTTTTCTCTACAACAAATCCAAGGATGTTGGCTACTATAGCTCCATATACTTCCTCTCCTTTCAGCCTCCTTAGCTGGTAATCATGATACTGATACAAAGGCACACTTCACCTGGATTTACTTGGTACGACAAGACTAAAAAGAGCAAAGATGAAAGGAATTTCCCATCCCATGCGAGATAGAAGTTTCGTATACTTGTTCTTCTTCAATGTAGCTATGTCTGGTACGTAGCATAGTTGAATAGGACTAGTGTAGGTTACTTTCCTTTTTTCTCATGGAAGGGGAGAGTCTCCCTCATTTATGCTTTCATAGTTGAATTGTACCGGGAGGAGTCCTCTCACAGGTTTACTGCTTTCTAGTTATAGTTAGTCTCTTTTTTGTATCGGGGATGAGTTATCCGACCTTAATAGGTTAGCCGACTTATGAACCACCATAAGATCGGAGGTAAGGTTTATGTCCCCCTCCTTGTATTTTTATTTTGGTTATTTATGCTAAGGCTTGGGGGTGGGAGCCTCGTGTAGGGTCTGTTCCCATAAAAAAAAAAATCAGTACCAGCAAGTCATAAATGACTTGGGGTTGCTATAGGAACACTCTAAATGATGAAAAGAATGCATTGTCACAAAAATGACATGGAGGGTACCTAGACCAAATTTTTGATTTTTAAGTTCATCTTCTAATGACTTCTACGAGCCGTACTTCTATTTACGCCACGTAAAAACTCCTCGTAGATCTCATGATTCTGCAAACTTCAATTTATTTTGAACTGTTCAAAGCCTGATATGAGTTAAGGACTTTTGGGGTGTTATAATAATATTATATAATGCAGTATAAGCAGCTAATCAAGAAGCACCATGAGGCCAAAAATAAAATAATAGTTCACGAACGACAAACTAAAGAATTACAATAGATAAATTATATATCACCACACCCTTCTATTTCTTTATTTTGCAATGAGCTCATAAGCTTTCTATGAGGTCAAGATTACTCTCCCATCCTTACCTCACAAAGAACCAGCCCCTTAATCAACCAAAATATATATATATATATAAACTCAAACTCACGCTTCCGACACCATTGCATGAGTTTTGTATCAAACGATGTCAAATTCCTTTATAAGCTCATAGATTAAGTTGTAAGAGAACTCTTACAATCAATTACAATAATAGAGCTAAGATAAATAACTACAACATATTCTTAAGCAATTTAGGCATTTCGTCGAACACTTGCGAGCGACAACTTGCAAGAACTATAAAAGTCTTGTTTTATATGCTAGCCTTCCATTTTATCTTAATGCACTTACTTCCCCAATCAATACCATCAAACACTCCTTGAGTCAATAGAAAAACCAATACAACCTTCTACATACTCCCTCACCAAGTACATCAATTACAATGGGTAAAAAATACTTGGCTAAGTATATCTATGGTCTATGGAGAGGAAGACACTTAATTCTTGAAGAAATCAACTTACCTTAAGCTTGGGAGGATCGGAGATGAGCAAGACTTGAAGAAGCCACTTAAAACCACTCCTTACATATTTTGGAGTATATAGGAAATGAAATCCCTAAGTCCTAATATAAAATCAACAAATTTAGCAAACTTCCACATGTCCCCCAGTGATTGGACAGTGCGCGTGTGTGTCATAGAATATATACATAACATTTTACTTTGAAGTCATATTAATGAGCGGTTTATTTTGCTGCAAACTAGACTCAAATACGTTTCATTTGATAGGTAGTAGGACCTCTAATTCTTATATATTAGGAGATATGGTCATTCAAAGTTAGATGATAAATAAGATCATTTGAAATATTCCTCTAAAATGAACTTTTAAACTTGGATCTTTCTTTGGCCTATAACTTTGGTTTAACACTTCAAATGACTTAATATTAGGGTTAATTGGTATTCCCAACCATTTGCCACAATATTCTCTCGATATCGCACTGATGCATTGATGTTGATGTGTCACAAATGTATTTTAAGTTATGGGGTATCGCCTTTTCCCCGAAAAGTCAAATAGAAGTATGATAAAACCGAACCGAAGAACTGAATGCCCACCCCTACCTAGAGGGTTAGAAATATGTTGCCTTATCTTGTTAGAGTGTAAAAGCATACACACAGTGGAAGTACATCATTGGATGTTAAACTTACATGATAATATGATAATGTAAATCAAAATAGTAAACTTGGAAGACTAACCTCTTGAAGCTTTCACAAAGTTCGTCAAAAACCAGGAATCCAGAATTGCAATCTTCTATAGTTTCCCGACTGATTCTTTGTATCTATTCTTGTGTGGGCAAGAAGGTGTTCAGAAAGTGATGATTTTCCATAAGAACCACCACCCCTATTTATACTAATCATCAATAGGGGAAAGACTCAAGATGAAAAAACGTTTTCAACAGCCATTAAAATCCCATTAAGAAGAATAATTGGCCATTAAAACCATTAAAGACCATCAAAATCTATTAAAAATTATTAACAGCTACAATCAACCATTAACACCCTTAATAACCTGAATATTTTCTTCCTTTTCCTTTTAAGTTAATAAAATGTTTTTCCTTTTTTTAAATTATTAAATAATTCAAAAAAAATTCAAAATTATTTACTCCTATATTAAAAAAATGAAAATATATTTTTCTCATAATGATATTTTTTTTTACGAACTTGATCAATCAGTCAGGCACAATAGGGACCGCAAACTAATTATCCGAGGCTTCAAATTACAATATTAATTCATGAAAGAACGAATTAACCATATCGTAATAAATTACAAATTATTTCACTAAAGATCTGTAATTGCACTCCTCGATTTAATTTTTAAAATCTACCATTACATCTTATTTAACCTCCCATGTTAGAATTACCGACACCAATTAATTTAATTAAATCTTCTAAGAATTTTTATTTATTGACTAAAATAATCCTTTATCTTTATACTCAATTTATTTCACATGTCGAATTAAAAGTCCACCTGCAGGGTTTCACGTGAAAACATATAAGTAACCATAAAAGAGTGTCTTCTATCTCGAAGCCGAGACACGGTTCTATTGACTAATTATTATGTCATTTGTAATTATCAAATCCATTTGGAATATATTGACTCATTAAAAAGTCTCACCTTTTAATAGATTAAAATAATAAAATAAATTACATAGATCATAATAATTATATCAAGATTAAGAGTATAATTACATGTAATGGACTAGAGAATTTATTTATAAATATTCAGAATATAAATAAATATCTCTAATTGGTCCATTCAATATATACAAAATGTACTAGCACAAGAAGTTGGAATTTAACCATTCTTATAATTAAGATCAAATTATATTTAATCATGTGCCACAACCATCAAGATGTTTGTCCTACTTCATCTTTGACTGTGAACCTTTAATTTATAACTTTATATGAACCGACAATTTTAATCTTCCGTGTATGATTTAAAATGCTCCATACAAAAAATCATCTACTATACAATCAATGGACACACATATATCCAAATGATCTGTTTAAATAAAGACTTTATTATAATATATAAAATAAAATAAAAAGTCTTTACAAAGGATTTAAATAAAATACTATGACTTAGATACATGGTTAATAGTATATCCCAACAATATCCAACTTAGACTTATAACCACGCATTTACAATTTTAACACCCATTTCTTCTACATGCTTATCAAACACCTTCTGAGGTAAGCCTTTTGTAAATGGTCCGCCAAATTGTTCTTAGATTTAGTCATCAAAACTCTCACATCACCCCTTTGAGTTATATCATGAATCAAATTATATTTTCTCTTAATGTGTTTACTTCTTTTATGGCTACGTGGTTCTTTAGAGTTTGCAACTGCACCACTGTTATCATAATAAAGCGTGATAGGTGCTTCAATCAAAGGAACCACTCCAAGCTCTAGCTTCCATGGTAGAATCAACAACACAAGATTGCTTGATACTCCTCTATATCACAACTCCACCTCCCATAGTAAATACATATCCTGAGGTCGACCTTCATTCTCTCTATCTGACTAGAAATTTGAATATGTAAACCCAATAGGTACAAGATTTCTAGGATGGAAAACAAGCATGTAATCCCTAGTATTATTTAGGTACTTGATTATATGCTTAACTACTATTTGATATTCTTTCCCAGAATTAGACTAAAATCTACTAACCGTGCCAATAACAAAGCAATATCTGGTCTAGTACATAACATAGCATACATGAGACTCCCTACAACAGATGCATATGAAACCTCCTTCATTCTCTCTATCTCATCAGACATTTTGGGCGACTAATCCTTTGATAAAGTAATTCCATGTCTAAAAGGAAGAAATTCCTTTTTTGAATTTTGCATGTTAAACCTTGCAAGAATAGTATCAATATAAAACCTTTGAGACAAGCCTAATATCCTTTGTTTACAATCTCGCATAAGCTTAATCCCTAGGATATGATCCACTTATCCCAAGTCTTTCATATCAAAACGTGATGACAACCACTCCTTTATAGAATTCAACATGCTCACCTTATTTCCTATGAGCAAAATATCATCAACGTACAAAATAAAAAATGCTGCTTTGTCTCCCTCCCACTTTTTATAGATGCATGATTCATTTTCAAATTGATCAAAATCAAAAGTCTTAATCGAATTGTCAAAACAAATGTTCCATGCTCTAGATGCTTGTTTCAATCCATAAATAGATCCCTTAAGTTTACAAAACATGTGTTCATTGCCACTTTCTATGAAACCTTCTGGTTGTACCATATAAATGCACTCATTAAGACTTCCGTTAAGAAAAGCTGTATTGACATCCATTTTCCAAATCTCATAATTGTAATGAGCAGCAATGGACAAGAGAATCCTAATGGATTTGAGCATAACTACCGACGAAAAAGTTTTCTCATAATCAATTTCTTCTTTTTGAGTATACCCATTTGCAACAAGCCTAGCCTTAAAAGTTTTCAGTTTTCCATACACACCTCTCTTTTACTTGAAGATCCACTTACAACCAATAGGTTTTACACCTTCAGGTGGTTCTACAAGATCCTAGACTTGATTAGAGTACATGGATTACATTTCAGATTTCATAGCAACAAAATCTTTATCATGTAGTGCTTCGGCGTAATTCAATGGTTCTGTATTAAGCTCTTCAAGGATTCTATCATATGATTCTCCCAAAATCGTAAATAGTTCAGGCTTTCTAATAACTCTCCCACTATGATGACTAGCCACTATAGGATTTGATACTTTGTGAACTAAATTTGGAACATCCTAAACAACCTGAACATTGTCCCTCCCAGCTGCAGGTTATCGGACATTACTCCCACTACTTTGGGGTGGTGAAATATCTTGAGTTTGATCTAGAGCAACCTCTTCTGCAATCTAATGTGCAATTTATCCCCTATTGACATTTCTCCCACTACGTGGACGTAATGGAATGTCAATAACCGTTTGTGGAACTTGTTCTGTTGATTCAGTAATAGTTATTCTTTTGGATAGTTCCTGTAACACAAGTTTACTCCTAGGAAGATGGTTTATCAAATAGTCCTGTTCGAGAAACTTGGCATTTGTTGAGACAATTACCTTTTGTTCCTTAAGACAATAAAATAAACTTCCTTTAGTGCCTTTCGGATATTCGATAAAAATGCACACTTCTATTTTAGATTCCAACTTATCTATTTTTCCTTTGAGTTCATGAGCTAGACAACTCCAAACTCGAATATGTTGTAGACTAGGCTTGCGCCCATTACACAATTCAGATGGGTTTAAAGGTACAAATTACGAAGGAACCAAGTTCAGATTATAATTAGCAGTTTTCAAAGCATATCCCCAAAACTAAAAGGCAAATTAGAATAACTTAACATTGATCTAACTATTTCTAAAAGAGTTCTATTTCTTCATTCTGTCACACCATTTTATTGTGGTGTTCCTGAAGTAGAATATTGAGATGTAATTTCCGATTTTGATAAGTACTTAATGAATTATGCAGAAAGGTATTCACCACCACGATCAGATCGTAATGTTTGGATATATTTACCATGTCGTTTCTCTATTTTAATCTTAAATTCTTTGAATTTTTTAAAGTATTCAAATTTACGATGCAACAAATAAATATACCCATATTTTGAGTAATCATCTATGAAAGTCACAAAATATTCAAATCCACCTCTTGCTTGTATATTCATCGGGCCACACAAATTAGAATGAATTAATTCTAACTTATTACTAATTCTATTTCCTTTAGAAGAGAAATGTCTCTTTGTCATTTTACCTTTTAAACAGGATTCATAGGTTGGTAGTGTCTCCACTTTTAATGAATTCAAATGTCAATCAGAAACCAATTGTGAAATCCTATTTATATTAATATGACATAAACGTAAGTTCCATAAATAAGTTGGACTCAATTGAGAAATAAGTTTTCTTTTATTAGAAACAACAATGTTATTTACTTCAGCTTGTTGTAGCATCTTATGGGAAACTTCAAACACAAATAAATTTTGTATTTTGGGAGTACTATGGATAAAACCGTTATTATGTTTAATAAGAACATTATTATTCATAAAATGAACATCATAATCATCATCTATAAGTTTGAAAACAGATAACAAATTCCTCCTTATAGAAGGAACATAAAGGACATTATTCAAAACTAGAAGCCTGGAATTACTAAATGAAATAGAAATTATTCCCACAGCTAGGACTGGTGTCGAGCTCAGACACTAGGCAATAGAACGAAGTTAGTTCCTAATTCCCACAGTTTTTGCAGTGCTTCTTCATTCGCTTGAAAAACACAAACTTCATCCTGACTTGGTTGCCACTTTTTCTGAAACTCCTACAAAGAAGTGCAGACATGATCAGTGGCTCCCGAATCTATTATCCATAATTGGATAGAAAAAGCTGCTAAACTGGTTTCAACGACATTTAAAAATGAAGTACCTTTGTTTTTCATCTTAGCTTGAAAGTCTGGGCATTGCTTTTTGTGGTGTCCAGGCTTCTTGTAATGAAAGCACTTGTCTTTTATCTTTCCCACACCACCCTTAGCACCTCCGGGAGTCATAGCCTTGCGGGGCTTTTTTTTCTTCTTCTGGTATTGTGCTGGCTTAGAAGAGGAGGACCCAGCCTTGTCAACCATAAACGCCGCAGAAGATTGGTGCTTGATTATAGTCTCTACGGCCTGCAACTCATTCAACAATTTCTCTAACGACAAGTCCATCTTGTTCATGTTATAGTTTAAGCGAAACTATTGAAAACTGTCCAGCAAAGTCTGAAGGATCATCTCAACTTGAGATACCTTATCAATCTCAGCACCAAGTATCTCCAGCTCATTCAAGTAATTCATCAATTTCAGCACATGTTCTCTGATAGAAGATCCTTCAGCCATTTTTGTGGTTAAAAGGAATTTCATGGTAGTCTGCTTTGCAGCAGGAGTCTACTCATAGAACAATTCCTTGAGAGATGCAAGTATGTCGTAAGCAGATGTCATGGAATGATGCTGATGTTGAAAGACATTCGCCGTTGAGGCAAGAATGAAGCATCTTGCCATCTCATCAGCCTTGAATCATTTGTCATAAGCTTTGATCTCCTCCTCAGTAGGATCTGCTGGTTTGATTGGACATTCTTCAACCAGCACAAATTTGTAACCCTCAAAAGTCAGAATTATATCTAAATTTCCTTTCCAATCAACATAGTTCGAACCCTCTACTTATTTTGATTTGGTATAGAGGATAGAGGATTGAAATAAGACATAGTTAATCTGAAAGATAAAAAAATATAAACAGATCATTAGATATATGCTATACATATGAATTAAAACAACAAGACACATATAATCATGCATATGAACATTTAGAGTCGTTAGTAAAGCTTAACCATTCCAGCAAATATATGAGCATGTTTAAGTGTATGACACATAAAAAAAACATATCTAACTCAGTTAGAGAGTAATATGTTTAGTTTAGTCAGACATATACACAATACATTGATCAGTGATTCAACATGTCACTTAGTTGGTAAGTTGAAACAAGTCATCAAATCAAAAGAAACAATAGCAGTTTAGAATACACAAGTTTATCCAATGGGGAAGAGGACAGATGTCAACATATAAACTCATATATTTACTGTAAAAATGATTTAAAACATAAGAAATGAACCCTTATGTCACAGGACTTCAAAAAATAATTTTTCAGATTTTTTAAAATTTTTAGAAAATAGAAAAAACTATCAAAAACCCATAAAAACTACTCCGAATGGCCAGAAACGCTGTGAGTATTGCTCAATGGATCATTTCCAATGAACCGGCCAAAAATCAGGTCAATTGGAGTTTGTCAAAATTTGAAAAACTCCGATACCGATCAATTTGACAATCACCGACAAGGTTTCTGGCGAGGGTCATATAAACAGTGCATTCAACATAGCCTTACCACTACGCTACTGATTTTAGTATATAAAAAACAGCAGTGATTGGGAAAATAACAAAAACCATCCAAATTTACCCTCAATCGAAAAGATCAATTTACATAGGCTCATTAAACTGTAGTTTTAGGGAGAAAGTATAAGCTCAAACAAAATTGCCTTATCACTACAAATCTTGTTATAATATCAGTGTAGCAACAATGGCAGGGAAGAATCAAAATTCATGACAAATCTTTCCTAAATTCAGAATGATATATCTAGATTATGCAATCCAACAACACACATGAAAGCTTAAATCTGAGTTAGCAGGCCACTCTCTTGTAATGAAACATCCATTGTGAACGAATTCAGGAACCAAATTGTAATTTATAGAACATAAATATCAAATATATATCCAAATTCGATAATAAACATGAAAAAAAATATATCAAATATATATTCAGATTCGATGAGTAATCTATACCAAACAAGAACTAATCCAAATTTTGTCTTATACATATATATCAAAATCATGAATTCTTATTACATTATCATGTATATGTAAGAAGACTATACCAATTATTAGAGTGTAAAAACATACACACAGCGGGCGTACATCATTGGATCTTAAAATTACATGATAACATGATAACATAAATCAAAACAGTAAACTTGGAAGACTAACCTCTTGAAGCTTTCATAAATTTCGTCAAAAATCAGGAATCCAGAATTGCAATCTTCTGTAGTTTCTTGACTGATTCTTTGTATCTATTCTTGTGTGGGCAAGAAGGTGTTCAGAAAGTGATGATTTTCCATAAGAACCACTACCCCTATTTATACTAATCATCAATAGGGGAAAGGGTTAAGATGAAAAAATGTTTTCAACAGTCATTAAAATTCAATTAACGAGAATAATTGGCCATTAAAACCATTAAAGACCATCAAAGCTATTAAAAATCATTAACATCCACAATCAGTCATTAACACCCTTAATAACCTGAATATTTCATTCCTTTTCCTTTTTAAGGTAATAAAACATTTTTTCTTTTTTTAAAAAAAAATATTAAATAATTAAAAAAAAATCAAAAATGATTTACTCCTATATTAGAAAAATGAAAATATATTTATCTGATCTTTTTTTTTAATTTCCGAACTTGATCAATAAGTCAGGCACAATAGGGACTGCAGACTTATTGACTAAGGTTTCCAATTACAATATTAATTCACGAAAGAAAGAATTAACTATATCGTAATAAATTACAAATTATTCCACTTAAAATCTGTAATTGCACTCCTCGATTTAATTTTTAAATAAAATCTACCATTACATCTTATTTAACCCCCCATGTTAGAATTGCCGACACCAATTAATTTAATTAAATCTTCTAAAAATTTTAATTTATTGACTAAAATAATCCTTTATCTTTATACTCAATTTATTTCACATGTCGAATTAAAAGTCCACCTGCAGGGTTTCACGTGAAAACATATAAGTAACCATAAAAGAGTGTCTTCTATCTCGAAGCCGAGACACGGTTCTATTGACTAATTATTATGTCATTTGTAATTATCTAATCCATTTGGAATATATTGACTCATTAAAAAGTCTCACCTTTTAATAGATTAAAATAATAAAATAAATTACATAGATCATAATAATTATATCAAGATTAAGAGTATAATTACATGTAATGGACTAGAGAATTTATTTATAAATATTCAGAATATAAATAAATATCTCTAATTGGTCCATTCAATATATACAAAATGTACTAGCACAAGAAGTTGGAATTTAACCATTCTTATAATTAAGATCAAATTATATTTAATCATGTGCCACAACCATCAAGATGTTTGTCCTACTTCATCTTTGACTGTGAACCTTTAATTTATAACGTTATATGAACCGACAATTTTAATCTTCCGTGTATGAGTTAAAATGCTCCATACACAAAATCGTCTACTATACAATCAATGGACACACATATATTCACAAAGATATGTTTAAATAAAGACTTTATTATAATATATAAAATAAAATTAAAAGTCTTTACAAAGGATTTAAATAAAATACTATAACATAGATGCATAGTTAATAGTATATCTAATATATCTAAATACAAATAAATGAGTTACTGCTCAGTATATCATTGAAGAATACAATCTTAGAAATAAGTTCCCTTAAGACTATCAAAAAATCACATTATTTATCGAAGAAAATTGAAATCAAGAGGATATGCAACTTTTTAATCATCTGAAATTAAAAACTGCAATATGCAAGGAGCATAAGAAATTTCCATATTATATACATTTCGAATTTCGATTACATTGAGGATGGGAATTTTTTTTACAAAATTGTACAAATAATTTCTTATTATAAAAGCTTTGAATGCCATTCTCTAATGTAATTACAAGAGCTTCCAAGCTTTCCCTCCTTGCATATTGAACTTCTTTAGTCTTCCAAAAAACATAACAATAATGATAATTATCTTACCTTGATCACTCCATTTCCCTACAAATCCATACCATTTATTCTTACAAGTCGGGTCTGGATTTACCATCCGTTCACAACTATATCCCGTTGTGAAACCAACATTCCCATATGCACTGCAAAATAAATAAAAAATAATTTAGGAATTATTTTTATGAATACAATGTTTGGATAGATTGTACAGTTCTCCATAGTTATATAATATCAAACATCAATAATTTGAAGATAAATTTGCAGACATTCAAATTTTGTAGGACTTTACAAGACGAGTTTGATTCCAGTTAGGATACTTGGAGACTAGTCTACCCTAAATTCTAGCTTATGCCTATATAAATGATAGTATATTCCTTTAAAGAGCTCGAATATTCCTTAAATTTTGGAATATTCACAAAGATCAATGGAGATTAAATAAATATTATTGAGATCCATATTATCCTAGTTCGAGAAATACGTCATTATAGCCCTCGAATCATGAAAAAATCTTAAGAGAGAGAGAAGAGCAGAATTGTATTTTATCAATAATATTCTTGTTTCTTCAAATTTTATGTATGGTTGATTTATTTTTCATATATTTAAAATTTGTTGCAAATAAAACCTACAACAATTTAAACTTTTTTTGAGAGAGAGATTGAGATTTTGAACCTCTTGAACGTAAGATTAGAGGTTGATTTAGTGGTTGAAAAGGTTCAAAATTCACCTTGACGTTTCAAGTTCAAATATCAAACACTATATTTTTATTTTTCGAAACTTCTTAATAAAAATCCTGGATTCGTCACTGGCTAACCACATTTTTCTAGTTAAGTCTTAAAATAAAGTTGAATAAAAATTTGAGTAATAGATATTTGTAGAGTACCTTATGACTTCAAGAGTAATATTGAAGACATTAAAGTTGAGTGGATCATCCTTCATCCTTTTCCTTTCTGTGATGCAAATAAGAAGAATGAAGAAGGATAGGTAACAAAGTTGGGAAAGTATGAAATTTTCTACAACTTTTCCTCTTCTCTGTTTTTCCTCAAATAGCTCTTCTTGGTTCTCAACAACACATTTAACTGGTATAAATGATGTATATGGAGGCAGATACCTGAAAAAAGTGAAATATTTGTTTATCTTAGTTTGATTTAGCATGAAATTTTAAAAATTAAAGAAGATTTTTGAATTTTTTGATTTTAAATTAAAAATATATATAATGTATCGAACTATCATTTGATCTTGTGGTTTGAGACGTGCCATGTGACATGTTGGTTTTAAAGAGTTGCCAAATTAGGGGAAAAAATTAATTCTTTTTGAAATAATCTTAAAAGAAAAGTAAGACAATAAATTGAAACAAAGAAAATGCTAGTATAGTGAGAGTAGAAAAAGAGGAGCGAACTATCAACAACAATAACATATCCAGTGTAATTTCACAAGTGGGGGTCTGAGGAAGGTATGATGTGTTGGAAAAAAGATTTACAACGGGATGCACATAGACTGTACTCCTACTTTTATGGGGTATAAAGACTGTTTCTGATAGACCTTCGGCTCAAAAAAAGATGTTATCGAAGCATGATTACAAAAAAATATAACAATCAAAAAGCAAGATACAAAATAAATAAAGCAACTATAGCGAGTCCGTTAAGAAAAAAGTGTGAGCATTAAATGGAATATATGAACTTACATCATTACTATGAACAACACTAAAATTGCTGGAGAAAGAGTGGAGATATCAACAATTGTTTCACCAGTGTGTCTTGCATTCACAACTTGAAACAATGATCCCACAAATCTTTGATAACTACTAAGTCCATTTAAAGAAGAAGAATTCCATTCCAATACACCAAACAAAATGAATTGCACCAAGATGAAACCAAACACAGTAACCACTAATAATCTTGAATGTTGCCTAGGAAACAAATGTAGATGTCCTATTTCTCTTGAATTCTTCAACAAATATTTAGCTTCTCTTTTCTTGGACACAAGTAATTTTCCTAATAACCTAATAGAAAATCTCAAACATGTTGGATATAACGTGTTACCAAAAAGAATTTGCGGGATGAGAATCAGAAGAAGACCTGAATTCTTGCTAAATACCATCATGTTTTCGTTCGTTGGAACAAAACCACAGCTAACAAAGGATGAAATGGTTGTGAATATCGCGAAAGTGAAGGTATTTAGCCCCTTGTTTCTTAGTACATCTTTTGCACTTGAAACATAGGCTAAGTACACTACAACTAGTGACATACCAACAATGTTGATGACTAGAAGATAAACCAATGTTACAACCCCAAGAAATTTAATAGCTTGGTACTTGATATTATAATTATCTGATGACGCGAAATCATCTTTATCTGAGTTATTGGATTTTGGGGTATCAGGTAAAACGACAATGTCCAACTCAAAATTATAATCGTCATCATTAAAATTCGAGTTTCTTGGACTGGTACTAGTACTACTGAGTACTGACTCAATTTTGCTATCTTTTCTCCATGGCTTGTACTTAGGTCTAACTAAATAAAGTCCAATCATAGAAATAAAGACCTCACCACCTATGAACATTAAAAATGTTATAACAATGAGTTGGGAATTGGAAAAGACTTCCATTTCTAAAGTGGACATGCTTGAAACAGTAACGGAAGAAACACAAGTGAAAAACAAGTCTAAATTCCTAGACATAAAATCTCCACTACTCCTCGAGTTCAAGTTTTTGAGAATCAAAAAACCAAAAATAGAGATGAAGATGAAGTAAAAAAGTTGTATGAAAAACTTGTTCACTTTAAAAAGAATGGATTTGTATAAAGAAGAAATGAGAAAACATGTTGATCCACACAAACATGCCACATACAAAAATATAGAGCTACAAAGATGTTGTAGCTTTTTTCCCAAATAAGATAAGCTACTCATCTTTGAGAAACTACAAACTTTTCTTATATTTAGATCTGCAGTAGTAAGGCGTATATATATATAGAAAAATATTTACAAATGATTTACTAATTTTAAACTTCCTATTAAGGTAGGTCACTCTATCTTTTTTAATATGATCTTAAAATTTAAAAATGATTTATATTTAAAAATAATTTTACTTTAAACTTCATATTTTACTTGACATGTATAATTTAACAACATAAATGTAATGACTTGTTTCAGAGCATAGATGGCGTTCAAATGAATTGGTAGAAGTAGTACTTAGATAGAATATGATAGTATACAAGTCATAACGAAGTTAAATTTAAAGTTTATGAACTTGTAATTTTAAATATTTAAAATTGTTGGACCCTAAATTATTGATTTATATATATTTAAATAATCTTTTTAAATATAAATATAAACTTTGGATTAAAACTCTGCTTCTTAAAAACTTCTTTGGCAATTTCTTGTCCTTAGGAAAACCTACACGTCTGGTGATTGAAGAATAGTCTAACAATTAAAAAAAATAGTTTAGTTGTTCGTAGGAATCTTTTATTTCAAAAATCTTCTTTTCGATTTCTCTCTATAACATTACCTTTCATATGGTTTATGATATTATGTCTATCTTTTTTATTTTAATTTTTTAAAATCATTTTTTAAATCTATTAAAAATAAATATAAATCAATTATGATTTGACAAATTTGCCCTTCATTATATTAATTTCTTCATATTAATGCACATTATAAAAAGTAACTTATTTACTAAATATTTAAAAAATAAATTAACATAAATAAATATTATTCTCATATTTAAGAATCGAAAGTCCTCTTCTATCCAAACTTTCACGTTCATGTTCAATTTCTCTTCATTTTTCTTGGTGAACATGATGGGTTACAGTGAATGAAATCACAAGTGAATTAGTGCACTTTACTTTGCAAAGACCTTTAATTTTTATTTGGTAATTAAAAGAACATGTGTATCTATATAAAATATATTATAATACTAATTTATTTGCCTTGATTTAGTACTAATTTATTTGTGTTGATTTATTTTTAAAGTATTTAATAAATAAGTTATTTTTTAATAATATGCATTAATATGAAGAAAATTAATATAAATAAGGATAAATTTGTCAAATCGTAATTAATTTATATTATTTTAAATAGATTTAAAGAAGGTTACAAAAAATCAAAATAAAAGATATAAGCGTATTATTATAAGCCAAAAGAAAAATGAGTGTTATAGAGCAAAGCCTGAAGGAAGGTATCAGAAATTTTCCCCTTATTTCCCTTTATAGTAAGTAGGGATAATACTTTATTTGTTGCAATTTATTTATTTTATTTTTAAAGGCGTGTAAAAGGTAAATCGGATAACTAGTATTGGACGGAAGGAGGTATATTATCTGTTGGATGATTGATTCATAATAGTTAACTAATTATGTTTTCTGAAGTCAAAGTTTCAATAAACAAATGTATCGCAATTTAAGAACCTTTAATCATTCAAATAATTTTATTAAAATAATAGAAGTTAAGGGGTCGTACAAAGGCAAGTATATGCATATGATGCTCTTGTAACGTGATTTTGTTGGTTGAATTAAATTCAAAAATAATATTTGATGGTATAAACCATTCATTTATTAATTACTATGTTTTTTTTCTTTTTGAAATGTCAATTTTCCAATGGAACAATTTCCATCCTGTTTGTGTCATACGTACAATAATGTCGTAAATTACGTCCAATATTTTAAATGAAAATTTATCTTAGTCGAAGATTCAATTATTGTTATTATTTTAGTAGGTTGCTTGGCATTAAGAGGGGCTCTAGAAATACCAACTCACTTGATAATTGACATGGGTTTTTGATCAATTTATATTACATCAATAATTCTGCATTATTTCATTTATATATGTTATGTGAATATATACAGTCAAACGAATGAACGTACATATATACCTATGTATGGGGTAAAAATTGGCTTGACACATGGATGAATTAGGACGCAACATGTGTGTAGACATTGAAATTTTGTAGGAGTCTACAAGATGAATTCTATTTCAGTTAGAGTTTCTTGGAGGCTACTTTACTCTAAATCATAATTCATGCTTATATAATGTATATTATATTCCCTTGAAAAGAATCTTAAAAATTTCACAAATTCATGAAATATTTATAAAGAGATCAATATGTCAAACTCTTCTTGATAATCAAATACTTCAAGAAGATCCACAGATCCTTTCATAGACATCAAGTTCAAATCATCCTAGTTAGTTCAAGAAATACGCCACTAACGGCCATCGAATCACGGAGAAATCTTGCGAGAGAAGAATCAAGGGAGGAACAGATTTGTATCCACATTATTTATCAATAAAATTATATTTCTTTATATTTTATTAGTGATTGTAATTTATTTTATATCACTTTAAAATTTGTTGCAAACAACGTGACAAGAGGATCATAGGTCAAACATGACTCAATAGGGATGGCATCGGGTACTATTTTTGGAGAGTGATCAATAAGGATGATCGTATTCATAGAAGATTCGAAGCCAAAACAGCTAGAGTCGGTGTCGATCGTATAGGTAAGACCCCTCAAACTTCAGAAATATGTGATCGGGGGCTGGTCATGAAAATAGGATCAAAAGCTCAGTCACTACAGGGAATTCGAGTTTTTTGTCAATCATTACATAACTGAAGTAACATGTAGTTAATAGATTTTACGAGAACAAGATATACGAATTATGCTCCATAGGGCTTAGCTACAATACCCACTTTCCCCTTATTTGTAAGAGATCTAGTTTTTACCGATCACAACTGTATCGATTTAACAGTAAACAATCTATATATGTGCATGTGTACACATCTCTATACATGACCTCCTTTAATCATTTACTAATTACAAGTTGTAACTACTTAAAGCAGAGTTACCAATACTATTTTAACTTGTGGGGCATGTCACATACCAACAAATAACAAGTGCAATAGCGTGTTGATTCCGTGGCTGAATCACTAATTTCCAAGGAAATTGAATAATACCTTGCAGCCGATCCGACATCATTCATGGGTGTAACATGACAATCATGATAAATGTTTTAAGTTAATTCAATTGTTCCATGATTGATGAATATTCTGAAATCCATTATCTGATGAAATAAATAAAGTGAAGTGTCAAAAATACACTTTTTTTTTAGTTTTATATCTAAATTATTGAGTGTGAATTTCATGCATAAACTATTTTCATTAGTTTGAGAAACACATCTCTCTCTCTTATTACACTCCCTTGATTGTGTGTGTACTACACTCTCTCTTTTATTTTAAAAAATGGGCATATGACACTCCGGGACAAAACATTCCACATTAAAAAAAATTAAATAAATTATTAATGTTTAACTAAAAGTTAAAGATTAAAGTATCATTATCCCAAAAAATATATATTTTTTTAAAAAAATAAAATTTAAATATTTTTCTTACCCAATTCCCTCACCTCTTCCAATTGTAACCCCCCCCCCAAATTCTTTTTATAATTTTTTAAATTTCTTTTATAAAAGTGTTTTTAATTTATTTTTTTTACTTCACCCCCTCCCCCTTCCAAATTTTTTTAGATACTTTTAAAAAAAATAAAATTCTACCCCATCCCACCTAACCCTCTGCTCCCAAGTTTTTTTCTCGTTTTATGTTATATATATATATATTTATATAATAAAAAAATATCTTAAAATTTTGGTAATATTTTTAAAATATAAAATTTTATTTCTATTATATTCGGTACACAAGTAAAAAAGTTACTTTCCTAAACACGTATGTAAATATCTAACACAAAATGAGTAAAACGTAAAAAAAAATAAAAGCGGAGGACTAGATTGGGTGGTGGGGGTTATATATATATATATATATATATATATATATACAATCTTTTTTGGGAAGGAGTTGGTGGTTTGGGGGGGGGGAGGGAGGGAGGGGTCAAAGTATGTAACACCTCAAAAGTTTTAAAGTTCAGATCAAATCTAGAAAGTTCAAAAAATCTAAGTCTGCAAAATTTTGAAATTTATGGACATCATCTACGGGCTGTAAATGAAACCACGGACCGTAGATGAAAATCATAGATCAACTTCAGAGACTATAGAATCTATCTGAGATTTAGGACCAAGGACCACAAGTCATAAAATCTTCTTTTCGATTTCTCTCTATAACATTACCTTTCATATGGTTTATGATATTATGTCTATCTTTTTTATTTTAATTTTTTAAAATCATTTTTTAAATCTATTAAAAATAAATATAAATCAATTATGATTTGACAAATTTGCCCTTCATTATATTAATTTCTTCATATTAATGCACATTATAAAAAGTAACTTATTTACTAAATATTTAAAAAATAAATTAACATAAATAAATATTATTCTCATATTTAAGAATCGAAAGTCCTCTTCTATCCAAACTTTCACGTTCATGTTCAATTTCTCTTCATTTTTCTTGGTGAACATGATGGGTTACAGTGAATGAAATCACAAGTGAATTAGTGCACTTTACTTTGCAAAGACCTTTAATTTTTATTTGGTAATTAAAAGAACATGTGTATCTATATAAAATATATTATAATACTAATTTATTTGCCTTGATTTAGTACTAATTTATTTGTGTTGATTTATTTTTAAAGTATTTAATAAATAAGTTATTTTTTAATAATATGCATTAATATGAAGAAAATTAATATAAATAAGGATAAATTTGTCAAATCGTAATTAATTTATATTATTTTAAATAGATTTAAAGAAGGTTACAAAAAATCAAAATAAAAGATATAAGCGTATTATTATAAGCCAAAAGAAAAATGAGTGTTATAGAGCAAAGCCTGAAGGAAGGTATCAGAAATTTTCCCCTTATTTCCCTTTATAGTAAGTAGGGATAATACTTTATTTGTTGCAATTTATTTATTTTATTTTTAAAGGCGTGTAAAAGGTAAATCGGATAACTAGTATTGGACGGAAGGAGGTATATTATCTGTTGGATGATTGATTCATAATAGTTAACTAATTATGTTTTCTGAAGTCAAAGTTTCAATAAACAAATGTATCGCAATTTAAGAACCTTTAATCATTCAAATAATTTTATTAAAATAATAGAAGTTAAGGGGTCGTACAAAGGCAAGTATATGCATATGATGCTCTTGTAACGTGATTTTGTTGGTTGAATTAAATTCAAAAATAATATTTGATGGTATAAACCATTCATTTATTAATTACTATGTTTTTTTTCTTTTTGAAATGTCAATTTTCCAATGGAACAATTTCCATCCTGTTTGTGTCATACGTACAATAATGTCGTAAATTACGTCCAATATTTTAAATGAAAATTTATCTTAGTCGAAGATTCAATTATTGTTATTATTTTAGTAGGTTGCTTGGCATTAAGAGGGGCTCTAGAAATACCAACTCACTTGATAATTGACATGGGTTTTTGATCAATTTATATTACATCAATAATTCTGCATTATTTCATTTATATATGTTATGTGAATATATACAGTCAAACGAATGAACGTACATATATACCTATGTATGGGGTAAAAATTGGCTTGACACATGGATGAATTAGGACGCAACATGTGTGTAGACATTGAAATTTTGTAGGAGTCTACAAGATGAATTCTATTTCAGTTAGAGTTTCTTGGAGGCTACTTTACTCTAAATCATAATTCATGCTTATATAATGTATATTATATTCCCTTGAAAAGAATCTTAAAAATTTCACAAATTCATGAAATATTTATAAAGAGATCAATATGTCAAACTCTTCTTGATAATCAAATACTTCAAGAAGATCCACAGATCCTTTCATAGACATCAAGTTCAAATCATCCTAGTTAGTTCAAGAAATACGCCACTAACGGCCATCGAATCACGGAGAAATCTTGCGAGAGAAGAATCAAGGGAGGAACAGATTTGTATCCACATTATTTATCAATAAAATTATATTTCTTTATATTTTATTAGTGATTGTAATTTATTTTATATCACTTTAAAATTTGTTGCAAACAACGTGACAAGAGGATCATAGGTCAAACATGACTCAATAGGGATGGCATCGGGTACTATTTTTGGAGAGTGATCAATAAGGATGATCGTATTCATAGAAGATTCGAAGCCAAAACAGCTAGAGTCGGTGTCGATCGTATAGGTAAGACCCCTCAAACTTCAGAAATATGTGATCGGGGGCTGGTCATGAAAATAGGATCAAAAGCTCAGTCACTACAGGGAATTCGAGTTTTTTGTCAATCATTACATAACTGAAGTAACATGTAGTTAATAGATTTTACGAGAACAAGATATACGAATTATGCTCCATAGGGCTTAGCTACAATACCCACTTTCCCCTTATTTGTAAGAGATCTAGTTTTTACCGATCACAACTGTATCGATTTAACAGTAAACAATCTATATATGTGCATGTGTACACATCTCTATACATGACCTCCTTTAATCATTTACTAATTACAAGTTGTAACTACTTAAAGCAGAGTTACCAATACTATTTTAACTTGTGGGGCATGTCACATACCAACAAATAACAAGTGCAATAGCGTGTTGATTCCGTGGCTGAATCACTAATTTCCAAGGAAATTGAATAATACCTTGCAGCCGATCCGACATCATTCATGGGTGTAACATGACAATCATGATAAATGTTTTAAGTTAATTCAATTGTTCCATGATTGATGAATATTCTGAAATCCATTATCTGATGAAATAAATAAAGTGAAGTGTCAAAAATACACTTTTTTTTTAGTTTTATATCTAAATTATTGAGTGTGAATTTCATGCATAAACTATTTTCATTAGTTTGAGAAACACATCTCTCTCTCTTATTACACTCCCTTGATTGTGTGTGTACTACACTCTCTCTTTTATTTTAAAAAATGGGCATATGACACTCCGGGACAAAACATTCCACATTAAAAAAAATTAAATAAATTATTAATGTTTAACTAAAAGTTAAAGATTAAAGTATCATTATCCCAAAAAATATATATTTTTTTAAAAAAATAAAATTTAAATATTTTTCTTACCCAATTCCCTCACCTCTTCCAATTGTAACCCCCCCCCCAAATTCTTTTTATAATTTTTTAAATTTCTTTTATAAAAGTGTTTTTAATTTATTTTTTTTACTTCACCCCCTCCCCCTTCCAAATTTTTTTAGATACTTTTAAAAAAAATAAAATTCTACCCCATCCCACCTAACCCTCTGCTCCCAAGTTTTTTTCTCGTTTTATGTTATATATATATATATTTATATAATAAAAAAATATCTTAAAATTTTGGTAATATTTTTAAAATATAAAATTTTATTTCTATTATATTCGGTACACAAGTAAAAAAGTTACTTTCCTAAACACGTATGTAAATATCTAACACAAAATGAGTAAAACGTAAAAAAAAATAAAAGCGGAGGACTAGATTGGGTGGTGGGGGTTATATATATATATATATATATATATATATATACAATCTTTTTTGGGAAGGAGTTGGTGGTTTGGGGGGGGGGAGGGAGGGAGGGGTCAAAGTATGTAACACCTCAAAAGTTTTAAAGTTCAGATCAAATCTAGAAAGTTCAAAAAATCTAAGTCTGCAAAATTTTGAAATTTATGGACATCATCTACGGGCTGTAAATGAAACCACGGACCGTAGATGAAAATCATAGATCAACTTCAGAGACTATAGAATCTATCTGAGATTTAGGACCAAGGACCACAAGTCATAAAATCTTTACGGGTCGTAGATGATCTCGTGGATCAAAGTACTGAGATTTGACTTTAAGCTTATTTCTACAAAAGGCATTTAGGGGTCGTGGATGAATTAGTAGATCAAAGTCCTGAAACTCAGAATTTTAGTCTGATTCTTATGGGGCCATATTTACCGCTCGTAGATTGATCTACGGACCGTAGATGAGTTTCGTAGATCAAACTTTAGATACTCATTATTTCAACCTGAGTTCTACAGACATGGATCTACGGTATGGAACCAAGGATCATAGATAGCCTCGTAAAATCTATTGATGTCAATTTTTCTAAGGATTGTTTTGGTCTTTTCCCACTTTTTTAATCCCTATATTATGTCTTTTAGCCAATTCTAAGTGAGATTAAGGAAAATTTAGTCAATTAAACCTTCCTATTTATGCCATATACTCAGACAATTAGAATCAGCCTTCTTAAGTTCTGTCAAGGAAGAAACTAGAGTTATTCATCTTCAAGCTTCAGTCCAAAAAATCAAGCTAGAACTTTCATTCCAGGTATGTGGGATTTCATCATTGGGTATCTTTTTACCCATTGAGTCCCAAAAGTTAATCTAGTTTTCAATCTTACTTAAGCACTCGACGTCACAAATAGCAATAAGAAGGGGCAAGGGGTTTTCATGATTTCTACAAAGATTAGGATTTTATGAAAAGCATGAATTCCATGATATTTTCCATTCTTCATCATAAATAGTTTAATTATGTGTTTTCAAATTAAAGTCCAGTATTTTTAAACAGTATTTTCATGAATCCTCAGAACGTAGATAATTTCATGTCTCAGAACTATGTTATTTCAGATGCATGCATCAGATTATCATTTTTAGTAATTTAGGATGCTTTCAGATAAAATATCTATCATTATTTATCAGTTATCAATATTCATGATCTACTCAGATTTATCAGCTTATCAGCATCATTTAGTATATTCAGATCATTAGTATTTCAATTTATTGGCATATTTCTGTTGCAAGTTTTTCTTAGCACCGAACAGACCTAAAGATGAATGCTCACCTATTAGTTAGGATTAAGACCTTTAGTAGAAATTCCTAAGTTCCAGAATTACGTACAACCATAGGTATTTAAGGGTCACCCATTAGATCATGATTGACTCCTTAATCCTTTATGTACATAAGCTTAGTAGTACCACATTACCTCAAATCATCCTTTATACCCAGGAAAGATATATTAGGCCGTTTCGATGTGGATTATACGTCGAACTCTATATTATCTCACATGGTTATATGTCGGATAGTAATAACTTCCACAATTCAGTCTCAGTTATTGCATGAATTTGTGATCAGTATTTCAGGTCATTATTTATCAATGCATGTTATTACTTGGTCATTGCATCATCTCTTGTATTTCAACTTCATGTTCATTTCAGCATCCCAAACTTCTTATGTTCAGTTTATTTAATTGTGCATTATCTGCGCTATATTATTTTATAATATAAGTTCAGATGCTCAGTATACAGCTCGCGGTTAGCACGATTTCCAGTCAACATAGCAGCAGAATTGGTGGGTCCTCATCTTCTGAGACTAGCCTTTTATCTTTACTTCGGCTATTTAGTTCTTTCAGTTTCAGAAAATTAGAGTTAGCTGGGGGATTGTCCTAACAACTCATCTTAGTAGAGGCATTTCAGACAATCAGACATAGTTTCAGCTTATTTAGTATTCAAATATTTGTCTATTTAATATTTGGATTTTAATAGACTATTTCAGATTTAGCTTCCGCATCAGTATTTCAATGGTTATATATGTATATCTTAGTGTCATGTTACACCATGGGTTAGCTTGGGGTCACTTGTGGCTCTAAACACCGTGTTGCGACTAGGGGAAAATCTCGATCGTGACAAAGTAAGATTTCTTTTTAAAACTTTTATAAAAGAATTTTTTTAAAAAAAAATGGGGGGGGGGGAGGAGTTGTCGAGGGTAGAGGGGAGTAGGTGGTGGAGTGGGGTAAGAAAAATATTTTATTATTTTTAAAAAATTAATTTCTTTTGATAGAGATAGTGATACTTTAATCTTTAACTAATACTAATAGTTTGTTTAATGTTTTTCAAAGTGGAATATTTTATCCATTTAAAATGTCATGTGCCAAGTTTTTTTAAAATAAAAGAGAGTATATTACACACAACACTAAGGTTTTTTAATTAACCAAATGAGTGTTAGTTTAAGTACGAAACTCACAATCCTAATAGTTTAAACTCAAAAAAAAAAAAAAATAATTTAGATATATTTTTGACAATTCATTAAAACAAATATTCTATGAGTTTTTGACACTTCACTAAAATAAATATTCTATGTATCCTATGACGAAATACCTTGAAACATACTGACAATACAGAAACATTGTATATAGAGTTTCATCAAAACCTAATTAAGGATTTTACTTAGGGTCGATCACTTAAATAATATATTATATAGCATTAATTATGAATTTTAGTACATGTTTCATCTTTACTGAAAATGACAGTAATTTTCTTACCCGAAATAGTAAAAAAAAGTACTTTCTTTTTTTCCCTCTCTCTCTCCCTCCTTATTTTTTTCTTCCATTTTTTCCCTTTCTTTATATCTTTCTCTTTCTTCCTCTTTCTCTTTCTCTCTCTCTCCTTCTTCTCTTTTTTTTCCTTCCGTTTTTCTCCATTTTTTTATGTCAAATTTTCTCTCCCTCTTTCTCTTTCTCTTTTTTCCTTTTTTAAAAATAATAATTAATTATTTTAATTTAAAACTTAATTTTGAATGGGATATTACAAAAATAATGCTTTTACTATTTTTTAAATTATATGATTTTTTAAATGTAAATACATATGTAATGCATTTCTAACACAATAAAAAAAATAAATATAAATGATAAGTGTAATACGTTTTGAATTCAATATATTATACATATTATACGCATATTTCAATGCACGTGATGAATATATAACTAAGATATTTTTAATACAAATGTATTATAAGTATTATGTGTGAATTTCAAACATTCTAGTACTATTCAAATTAATTTGCATTGTTCGAAATGTATTATATTTGTTGAAATAACAACAATTGAATTGATAACAATGTATAGTATTCAACTCTAATTGTAATACATTTTGAATTCAATATATTATACATATTATAGAGATGTTTCAATGCAAGTGGTGAATATATAACTAAAATATTTTTAATAAAATAATATATTCCGTTAATAAGAGAAAAAATAAAAAATAATTATAATAGATTTTGAATTCAATATATTATAGACATATTTCAATGCACGTGGTGAATATATAACTAAAATATTTTTAATACAATAATATATTTTAGCACCATTAATAAGAGAAAAAATAAACAATAATTATAATACATTTTGAAATCATTGTATGATACATATTATAGGCATCTTTCAACGAATGTGATGAATATATAATTAAAATATTTTTAATACAAATATATTATAAGTATTATATGTGAATTTCAAATATTTTGATACTATTTAAATTAGCTTTAAAGTAGAATAATTAATTAATATTTTAAAAAAGAGAGAAAGAGTAAGAGAAAAAGAAAGAAAAAAATATATAAAAAATAAAAGGAGAGAAGAAGCACAAGAAAGAAAGAGAAAAAGAGAAGAATGACGCAGAAAGAGGAGAAAGAGAGAGAGAAAGGAGGATAATGAATGATTTTAGTTATTACTGAAGATAAATATGTTAAAAATTATAATAAAAAAATATCCAAAAAATAATAATTATTAATTTAAAAGAGTTTTTATGTAAAAATTTCTTTTAATTATCCCATGCATGATTTCGGGTCAAATCATAATTTGTAAGATGGTGTGGCAGCCTAGTCACAAATATGACAGAATCAGAAATTTCTACAAGGAAATTAATTTTTCTTTTAGAATGTCACAGTTATAATTGAGCATATAATCTAAAGCAATTTTAAATCTCCTTTGCCATTATACTTGAAATTTATTTGTGGAAGGGATTTAACAATTCATATATAATAAAAAAAATATTTTTTATTTTATTTACGGCGGCGTAAATTTCGGACAAAGGAATTCGGCTGAAAACCCTCATCATGATACTACTCAGTTCCCCCAAAATTGTTCAAATCATAAATAAGAAACTGAAGCAATAGTGATGCTAATTTATTTTGCATTGCCTTTTAATCACGAAACAGAGGGAGTACATATATGATTAAGTGATAAAGATTCATATGCCACCTAAATATATATTTTGCATTTACTAATTCTATAGAATATTTTATTGTAATTAATTTTATAAATAAGCATTTATATATTTTAAATAGAAGTGCTAAAGTTCATAATAATAAAAATTTAATGTGTTTGATAAATATAATACTTTTTTCTCTTTTCCTTTTTTTCAAATGATTATAGATTTAAAAGGGTCTTTATAAAGGAAAGGAGAAACCTTCATATGCAATGCAAAAAAAGAGTTAAGAAATTTTATTTTGACAAATGCATTTTAATTATGAATTAGAAATATAGTTAAAGATAAAATAGTAAAAGTTATCAAATTAAAAGTGCTTAGAAACTGAAAAGACATACGTTGGAGGTGATCAATTTATGGCTCTTGGTTAATTTAGTTTATTAGCACTGTTTGCAACAATTTTTTTCAAGTATGAGAAATATACTACAATTAAAAAATAAATATATAAGTAAATAAATAATGATTTTATTCATCAAGATTGTGAGAACAAATTTGTTATCCCTTAATTCTTCTCTCTTGATTATCTTCATGAGTCAAGGACTAAAGCAGAAGATTTTATGGTTCTTCTAGAAGTATTTGATTTTCAAGAAAAATTCGATCACATCTTGATCTTTATATGAATATTTCATGAGTTTATTGAATTATTTTCGAGATGCCTCTTTAAAGAATTATATTACTATTCATATAAGAGTGAGCTAAAATTTAGGATAGAAAAACCTCCAAAAACATAACTTAATTTGGGTTATCTGATAGAGTATACAAAATTTCGATATCTACAAACACTTGTGTCATAAATTCTTTGAATGTTTATTAAGTACGTAAATAATAAGTCAAAAAAATACTTATGAATCAGTTATACAAACTAATAAGCTTAACTAAATACCCTCCTAATAATTGATTTTTTTCTACTTATTCATCAAATAAATCAATGTAATGTGAAGTTCATGTTGGCCTCTCTCTTGGCAATCAATGTTGTGCAAAAAAAGTAATACTAACCACTGATAGCAAATGATTGAAATGAAAATAAAAATAGCTACCCGCGTAGAAACCGTGTCAACCTTTGTACTAGGGTGTACATGGATCAGGTTGGTTCGGATTTTTTACAAATTAAACCAAACTATTCGTGTCGGGTTATTAAATCTATAAACCAAACCAAACCAATAAAAGTCGGGTTTTTCGATATCAATTTTTCTCGGTTTTTTCGGGTTTTTTCGAGTTTCTCGGGTTTTTCATAGTATCTAATAAAAAGCACAGAGCAGTGCTTCTTAAAAAGAGTTCCAATACAAAATATCAACATATAAGATTGAGGCAAACACTGTTTGAAGTTTTAACTTTATAATATAACTTTATAAGATGAGTTTTTTTGTATATTATTTAGATGGGCTTCTCAAATCCAAATCTAAATGTAAGAAAGAAAACAAAAATTATGAAAAATTTTAAAAAAATATTTATAAATTACATTTTAATAAATATTTTTATGTATAACATAATTTAAAAGTAGTATATCTATAATCGGGTCGGTTTGGATTCGGTTTGACTTTTTTTAGTTAAAACCAAACCAACCCTATAATGGTCGGTTTTTTTTTTCAAACACCAAACCAAGTCAAACCAAACCACTAGTCGGGTTTTTTTTTCCGGTTTGATTCGATTTGTCGGTTTGGTGCGGTTTATCGGTTTGTCCTGTACAACCCTACTTTGTACTATTTTGTTGATCCTAACTAAATATATCAATGACTAAGATTTTAATAAAAAAATAATTCTTACATCTTATTTGTTTATCCAATTTGCAATTCCTCTTTATATTTTTTTAAAACTTTTCGTTATTATTGGGTTGGTGAGTAACGTGGGATGCATCGGATATGGTTGCAAATATGATTGTGAATTGACTTCTTTTGGTGTCAATCCCATGTATGTTGAGGTTTAGGAATTTGTGAGATTGTCCGGTTGATGGTATTAAAATAACTAATCATAATATAAAATTTTGTGTCAGATAATACTATTTTTGTGTTGATTTATGCAGCAATATTTGATCTGATATTTTCAGAATTGTTGTTATGGTTTGGGATCTGATAACTTTAGGGTAGTATCAAATTGATTTTTGCAAACTCTACAATTGATTGTGCATCGTGATCTCGTGAGCTTTGCGAATCCAAGACCCCTAATTGCGAACACAATAAGTAACACCTAGTAGTATACAAATTGGATAAAATCGAAATTTGAGTTTATTTTACCATGTTTTACTTCTAGGAATTTGAATTGAGGTGTTTCTTGAGAAATGTTACCTACAAAAACTGGGTAATTGTTATGTTGAATTCTCATGAATTATTACACCTACAACATAGATTCATGAGGTGGAAATTGGATGATTTTGACTTTGATTTGAAAACATGTAGTTTGAGGATTTGAACATTGAAGAAGACTCAGATTAGTATGAAATCTAACTATATATTTGGACTTGTAGTCTTATGGGTATGGAAGTTTATGAATTCTTTTAGATTAATTATTATTTTTGGGATAATAATTTATATTGAGGTTTGACCATGTGGGCTTGGGGTTAATTTTGACCTAGACCCAGTTTATAATTATAAAATTGGGTCCAATAGACCCGTTTAACGAAGAGTTAAGGGTAAAAACACATTTAAACTAGTATAGCTTATATAAATCCCATAGTGTAAGGAGCAAATTACATCTTATTTCTATCCTTTTTTAGTTTACAAAAATTCCTTCAAATTTGCCACATTCGAATACATAGGAGCCATCCGGATACATTAATTGTGATAATTAGACAACTTGGATGTTACGTTTAAAAAGAAAATTAAAGGTAAAATTCAATGTCTGTTCCACAAATCACGCAAAACAAATTGATATCAATCTCCCTCAAAACTGTAGGAACTGCAAACAATTCAAATTTCAAATTTTCTTCTCCACAATCTATATCCCAAATCATAACAAATTTTCTTCTTCATCCATTTTTTTCTTTTTAGTTTTCCTAAATTCTCTTCTTACAATCTCTCCCAAAAGATGAATTTTTTTGATTACATACTTCATACCCCGTATTAACGAAATTTATACTTAAATTTGCAGGAGTTATGTATCAAGTACAAAACTATACAAATGATACACACCATTTTATGATTCATAGACCTAGGATTATATATCTGGAATAACTCTAGGTTTGTGAATAATACTAGATGAATGTATCTAGTATTAAATTGTACTTAAATTTACAGCAGTTATGTATCAATTACAGAACTATACACATGATACACATAATTTGACGATTCACGGACTTAGGGTTATGTATCAAAAATCACCCTAGATTTGTGAATGATACTATATGAATGTATCTGTTACAAACTTTTACTTATATTCGAAACAGTTATGTATCAAGTACAGAATCATACAAATGATACATATAATTTTATGATTGACAGAATTAGGGTTATGGATTAAGAATAATCATATGTTTGTGAATGATACTAGTTGAATGTATCTGATACTAATTTGAACTTAATTTTGCAGCATTTATGTATCTAATAGAGAGCCATACACATGATACATAGAATTTCATGGTTGAAAGACTTAGGGTTATGTATCAAAAATAACCCTAAGTTTGTGAATGATTCTAGTTGAATGTGTCTAGTACCAAATTTTACTTAAATTTGAAGAAATATGTATCTAGTACAGAATCATACACATGATACATGAAAATTTATGATTCAAAAACTTAGTGTTATGTATCAAAAATAATATTTGAACAGGATACATTACATTATAAGTTGTAATGTATCAGAGCGCTGAAAAACACACATTATACATGATTTAAAAAGTAAAAAATTACTAGATACATTAAAAATCAAAATCTTTAGTAGCAAAGAGCGTGTAGTAATAGATTCTACTTTTTTCCCTCGCTTTTTAAAAGCTTTTTCTACTAGGGATTTTGAAATTGATCCTACATCCTTCTTCACTTTCTTCTTATGTAATTTCTTTATGATTAATGGATTATTCAGTTGTATGGATCTATTTTCATGAAAACCATCATCATCTACGAGCATAATCCATATATATCAGGACTTTGAATATGCAAAAAAAATATATGAACTGTAAGTTGAAGAAAAAGGAAAACTACCTATTGATGAAGTTGATATAGATTAATTGGAGAGAGAACTAATTTGAATTTCAAACTTGTAATTAGCAGCTAAGATTGTGGGAGTGAAAAAAGGAAGAAACTGGAGAATAATTGGATTGGGGGACAACCCCCAAACTTAATTCAACGAATAGCCAATTTTTTCTTTTTCATTTATTTTTTAGGATTAAGGTAAGAAAAAGAGGAAAAGTGGAGTTGGGTTGTGGGGCAAGGACTTGTTTAACATTTTTAAAACTTGAGTTGTGGGTCATGGACCTCTTTAAAATTTTAAAGACTTGAGTCGTGGGGTCATAGATTTTTTTTTAACATTACAAAAAATTTGAGATAAAATACAACTTTTATAAAAATATATTTTAGCAATACTTGAAATATTATATATATTTTAATATTAAAAAATGACATACTAAAATAATATATGACAACCCTCAGAATTCAAATACATTCTAGAACTTTTCTAGAATGAAAATTTCATTCTCAGCTTCTCACTTCTCACTTCTCACTTCTCACACCTCTTCATCTTCCTCTCGAAACCATCAACTGCCATCTCCCATAACTCGCAACTTTCTCCAAGAACGAAGTTGTTTTTGGAGTTTGTCACTCTCATCGTCAAGTTTTCTGGAGTACGTCACTCTCATCCTCAAGTTTTCTAGAGTTCAAAATTGTCATCGTCAAGTTCAAACTCTCAGGTAAGTTTAATTGTTCTTAAATAGTTTTTCAAGTTTCCTTTCATGTTGTTGATTTTTCATTATTATGGTGTTTCGATTTGAAAAATATCTAGAAGGTTTTTGAAGATTTATGTTTATCCCAACCTATTTTGAATATTTTGAGATTTTTACTGTTCTTAAGATTCAAATTTTTAAAGATCGAAACTTTTTGGAGGTTAAATTTGATGATGTTTTACGATATTTCTATCATTGCATGGTCGATTTTTGTTGAAAGTAATACTTATTTTAAATTTTTTATTTGAGCATTACTATGATTCTGTTAATAGACCATTGATCGATAGCTTTATTCTGATTGGTTATTGTGCATGTAGATAGTACATTATGACTAAAACTAGAGGTGACATCATCAATGTGAAGACCCCCTTCTTAGGGTCCACATATTCAGGTATTGTTTATACCGGGGTCAGCCAGTTAGCACCTTCTTCCCTCTTCACGCTGTAATGCTATGGGGTATTGAACTCGAAACCTCTGGCTCCTTTACATCCATCTTAAGGGGATCGCCTTTCACCAGTTGAGCTACTCAACTGGTGAAAGGCGATCCCCTTAAGGTGGATGTAAAGGAGCCAGAGGTTCCGGGTTAGATACCCACGAAGCCCTGCAGGGTGAAGAAAGGAATGAACTAGCTGACCCTAACATAGACAATACCTGAATATATGGGCCCAATAAGGGGGTCTTCATAAAAAATGCATTTTTTGGTCGATAACTTTATTCTGATTAGTTATTGTGCATGTAGATAGTACATTATGGCTAAAACTAGAGGTGGCAACATCATCAATGTGACGACCCCCTTCTTAAGGCCCACATATTCAGGTATTGTCTATGCCAAGGTTAGCCAGTTTGCACCTTAATCCCTCTTCATGCTACAGTTCTACGAGGTATCGAACCCGGAACCTCTGGCTCCTTTACATCCACCTTAAGGGGATCAACTTTCATCAGTTGAGCTCTCTTTTAACGGAATACCCTTTTTCGTATCTGAGTTTGAATAAGATTAATTCCTCATTAGGATTTGGTGTCTTCATAAGAATTGTAAATCTAGAAGTCTAGTTTCATGTCAATAAAGAATAAACCAATTTGGAGAATACTACCATGAGATATGATTTTTCTTCGACAAACACTCCATTTCGTCACAGCACCACATCTTGCAAAAATTAATTTATTTGGCTTACTTATCCTCCGAATATTGAGATATGGTCTTCAAGAAAGTTGTAGGTAATGTCATTGGAGTTATTCAAAAATTTGAATCACCTAATTTGGACTATTCTAGTAAATGTTATGCCTAAAATACAGAAACAGTATTATTTTCGTCGAGAATTAAAATACTACATACAACGTTTTAGGAACACCCCAATTTTTTTTCCTAAGATTCAGACCGTTCTTCATATACGTATAGAATCGTACTCGATGACTTCAAATTGCATACATGAGTTAGGATCAGTTCCTAAGTAATTGAAGGGTATTATATGTGATTTAGTGTCATAAGGGATCCTTAAAACCAAGCCAAATCCAAATAATTTCTATCGACTAAGTTTTCGAATGAGTTCGTATAAGGGTCAACTTCAAACGATCATAACTTTCAACATATTAAGAGTTAGGTGTTCCATAGCCTATAAAATTAAAGGTATTTGAGTCTTCTTTCCAACTCCCCCAAGATTGTATTTTTTTGAGTTCAAAGTCAAAAGTTATGACCATTTTATTATAGACTATCACTGTAAAAATTTCAGGTTTGGCACTGGAGTGGCACCCAGCGCCACTATAGCGCCCGAAACTAGCCTCTGTAGTTTGGCCCTTGGCACGGCATGCCACTATAGCGCATGCAGGTTTTTGGACTCATTTTTCAAATTTTTCTTGAGAAAGGGCATTTCAGACTTTTCCCCACCTATCCTAAGTATAACCCTAGCCGTTTTGGGACTGAAAATCGGTTCCCTCATGATATTCAAGGAGGTTTTCCTCCCCTTCACCTTAGGAGATTTGAGAAAAGAGACTAGAAAGGAGAAGAAGAGCTATGATTCAAGATCTTCAAGCCATGCCTTTGATTTCTGGTGAGATAATTTTCATTCCAGATATGTAAGGCTACTCACAACGTTGGATTGATTTCATCCACATGCCCTACATCTTCATTGATTCGAATTGAGTTGAGTTCTTGAGTTGTCCATAAATTCTATTGAGTTTTTGTATATAAATCCATATGTATTAATGATGTTTTTGAATTGAGTTTTATTGAGAGTATAGATTCATGTATTAATTCACATGAAACCAAGATGAGATTTCATTTTTATCATAATTTGTCTTGAGGTTGAGATTGATGGTTTTTATGTAAATAATGTTTTCAAAGTGAGATGATGCATATTTTAAATGAGTTTAATGAAATTGAATATAGAGTTAAATGAGAATTTTGGAGCAAAATGTTTGATAATGATGTGAATGATGTTTATCGTTAACAAAGGTAAAATAATTGATGAAGAGGTTATGCTGATGATGATGTGAATGATGTTTATCTTTAACAAAGATAAAATGATTGATGAAGAGGTTATGTTGATGATGATGTTTTGAGATGAAATGGATTGGAGTCTAATATGACTACATGATATGATTTGCATAAATTGATGTGATTAGAGTCTTATGAGCATCTTGAGTATAAATGATTGTTTGAGAAGGAGTTTTAAAAATAATAATTTGTGAATGTTTTTGCATAAATTATTTATGCACTATTTTAAGTTTAAAGAATAATTATTTTCATCTTTGATTTAGAAAGAGTTTAAGCGTGATTTGAGTTTGAGAAGTCTCTTAATTATCATTTTGAACATGAATATTTTGAGTATAAATGAGTTGAGTATTTTTACATTAAAATATCTATTTTGAGATTGAGTTGAGCATTTAAAAAATATGTTTTAAATGCACTTAATATTTATTGTATTCATTGAGTTGAGATTGTATCAAATTTAAAGAGAAGAGTTTGATGATTGAGATGAGTTGATTTTAAAAGAAGTTCTAATAAGACCAGATTGATTGAGTTTTGAAAAGAGTCTAGTGAGACTAAACGAGTTGATTTGAAATTAAGTCCAAAGAGACTAAATGAGTATTTTGAGTATTTTACTCACTTGATAGATATGAGCATATTGAGTCTTGGAAGGAGTATTGAGCACCGAATTGGGTAAGAGTATAGTCCATACTCGAATCCATGAACTACGTAGCCAATGTAGGAAGGGATTAGACTGTTAAATTTAGATGTTTCCCATTTCATTGTCCTGAAATGATAGGAATTGATTGATTGATGAATCCATAATTGGTTGATTCATTCATATCCTGGCAAGGTATGAACGGATGTGGCAACAACATCGGCTTATTGTACTATTACTGGCTCATAGATGATGGTTGTCGGTTACAGAAACTTTCAAATTGAGTGGATTGTGCCTGATATGATTGGTTTTATTGAGATTGTAGATGAGTGAGTCGAATTATAAAACATTTCTAAATTCTAATTTGCATATCTATTGAGTTGAGTCCTTTGACTTTATTGTTTAGTTGATTGTATATGATTTGATTGGATTGGATGGTATGTGATATGATTAAATTGGATTGAATTGGATTGTACATGATTGTATTAGATTGGATTAAGTATGATTGGATTGGATTGGATGGTATGTGATCGAATTGTAAATAATTAGATTGAATTGGATCGAATTGGATTGTATATGATTGGATTGGATCGGATCGTAAATGATTGGATTGGATCGGAATGTATATAATTGGATTGAATCGGATTGTATATGATTGAATTTGATCGAATTGTAAATGATTGGATTGAATTAAATTAGATTGTATATGATTAGATTGGATTGTATATGATTGATATCTGTCTAAACTGTGTTATTATTTTAAACTTATGACACCTTGATTGAGTATCTCTTATCTTTATGACTTGAGATATTTGAATCGGTATTGTTTTATCTTAACACATGTTTCATTCTACCATATTACATACTCGTACTGATGTCCATTTGGACCTACATCATTTTATGATGCAGAGACATGTTTAAGAGATCATCAATAAGCGCACCATTGAGGATCTGTTCACACTCAGCTTATTGGTGAGTCCTCCCCTACATTCGAAGGAGACCACTTATGTTATTCTTGCGTAGAGCTTAGTCTTTTCATTTTGATTTGAGATAGCCATGAACCTCTCATTGACACTATTTAGATAGTAATGATAGAGGCTTCATATACTAGATAGTGATGGGTCGATTGAGTATTTTATTTTCTTGAATTGTTCTTGTCAGACTATTTAATGACATAGATTGGAGCTTGATTTGTTAGCCCATGGCATTTCTTCCTTGATTTAGATTGTTGATTGGAAATCTCTTTATTTTAAGTCTTTCGCTGATTGAATAAATGAACGGATGTATGATCAGGTCAAGTGGTTAGCTTGAGAGCTAGTAATGGTTTTTAAGTGCTGGCCACATCTAGGGTACCCTCCCAGGGCATGACAGTGTTACAGGAAGGAATATTCTCATTGAAGTCTTACGTACCTTAGAGTAAATCTTAAAAAAAATAAACATAATTTGTATAATCAAAATACTTTAGGCATGAGAGAACATAATTATAATCAAAATACTTTAGGCATGAGAGAATATAATATAATCAAAATACTTTAGACATGAGAGATCATAGTTATATTTAAAATACTTTAAAATATTTTCATGCCCTTATATAAGGACCTTTGATAAATCAACAATTCAATGCATTTAAGAGCCGATATGAGCTAATATAAGATAAGTAATTTAAACTTTCAAATATTTAATAAAATATGCATTTGGAATCATGATATGAAAATAATAAAGTTTCATGCTTGAATTAAATAGAAAACTTTGATAATTCATTTGGGCTTCATGAATAAAAGAATTCATGAATCAATACCCACATACAATGTTTTAGGGGGTTTTGCAATCAAACGATCTACTCCTGCTACTCCTAAAAATAAGAAATGAAAGGCTAATGAAGAAGTTTTGAAAATTTCAAAAAAGAAAAAATTTTTAGTCGAAGAGGTCGAGTCAGAATCTGGAACAGTGATTGATATTGACAACTACCACAACAGTAGTGCTGAAAGAAGTGATAATGTTGAGTCTAGTGAAGCAGAAAATGATGGCGTATATGATGAAAATAGTAGAGATTCCCTTAGTGAAGAGTTTGATCCCCCATCCTTGCAAATTTGTTTAAAAGATATCTCTTGTTATTCCTACGGCCTATCGATTTGGATAGATAGTATAGGATCGTTTTCTGCAAAAACTTCTATAAGAGAAAGAATGAATCTTTATCATGAATTTAGAAAAACTTTAGTTGATGAAAAAAATTATCATGACTTTAAGAATACCTGTTTTGCCCATTTGAGACGCATTTCAGATTATTCAAGTTCAATGGACTGTTAGTCCATTATATATTGTTGCAACATGTCAAGAAAGACAAAACAATGTATGAAATTTGGTTTTGTGTAAATGATAAGTCTGCATGTTTTGACTTAAGAGAGTTTGCATTGATTACGGGACTGAATTGCTCGGCATACCCTCATGAATCACAAATGAACAAAGTCCTTCAAAAAGGACAAAAAGTTTATAACAAGGTTACCAAAAATAAGAACATTAGTGGTGCAAAGTTGTTGAGTTTGATCAAAGGTCATAGGCTGAATAATGAGAAGAAGTTGAGGTGCTCTTTGATTTGGTTTGTCCATGCAATGCTACATGCCCATGATCCGTCAACGATTGTGATTTCAAACCACATCAAGATGGTAAATGATTTGGATTTTCATGAATTATCCATGGGGTCAGGATGTTTTGATTTAACATTGTTGTATTTGATGAACAAAATTAATTTGAAGAAGCAGGAGGAAATGTACAATGAAAAGAAGAATGTATCATATGCTCCGTACGCTTTCCTGGACATTTTTGGTTATTATTATCGATTATGTAATTGATTTTTGATAGAATGTAATTTATTTATGTAGCATTTTATAAATCATGTTTATTTGTTTGTTCTTTTATTAATTCTAGGTTTGGATATATGAGGTTTTTTCTTATCTTGGAAAGTATATCCGAAAGTGTTTGGATTCTCCTTTGCCCATTACTTGTTTACTTAAATGGCACACATCAAAGAGTTAAAATATAATGGAAGGTGATCCATTCAAGTACAAAGAAAAAAGAACAAAGGTATAAATTTATTTGTCCTTTTATATATTTTTAAACTAGTCAATGTTGTGTTAATATTGTAATGACCCGTTTGGTCATTTCGAGAATGAGTCATTTTTTTATTTTCATAAAAGATCCCTTTCGTAAATTTAAATTGGGAAAATTTTAGACTTTTTGTTAACTTCGGTTAATTAGTTGATGGGAGATTTGAATAATTAAGTTAATTGGTGGGCTAAAGTTTTAACTTATTTAATTTCATATACCACTTGGTCCATAAGTTAAATTAAGTTAAAAAGAGATTAGTGTTATTATTATTTTCTAAACCCTACGAAAGGTTGAAGGAAACTGTTGTGCTGCTTCTGCAACAAAGACTCGACATCACGGTTAAATCATGTTAGTGAGTTGAGTGGGTAATAATTCATCTTTTAATATAATGATAGCATCATAGTAAGTTGATAATGTAGGTCAACCAATTATGGTGGTAGTTGGGTGCTGTTTGGTTTAGACAATATAAAGGCATGATATATTCATAATGATTGGGTGATGATGGGGAACGTTTTTGAGTGGAAAAAAATTCATTAGATAATGATGTGTAATAATGGAACAATGGTATATGAGAATATAAGATGGATATTGCAGTTGTTGTCAATTTGAATGAAATGGTTGCAGGTGTTGCCTTTGTTTTCTTAGTATTATATTAATTCTTTTTAAGGGAATGAGATGGTTGTAGGTGTTTTTTTGACTAAAATTTGAGTGGACAGTTAATGGAATTAGCCAATGAGAGGGTAATGAAGCATAATGATGAATATATGGCCTTATAGGTTAGCTACTGCACGCTTTTTGTATTTTCGTGGTGGTAAACTTAAATGCTTTGTTAACTTGGTGCTGCGTTGGAGTTTTTTTGTATGGTATCACATTATTATTAAAGTTTGATATGATAGAATATCTAATTAAATATTAGGTGTATTTTGTTCAATGAATTCTATTGGATTTATGTTATTGGCAGAAATTGCAGCTTAACCCTAGGCTTTAATTTAAGAAATATGAGACTTGATAAATTGAGTTGCATCAGGATTGAAAATATGATTATGGATTTGGGTGAGTCTTTGGGGTCTAGTCTAGACATATGGTAATATGGGTGTTGTTAGTTTCAAAATCTTATTGTGGTTATTTATTTGATTAGATTATACTTATTTGGAGGCCCAACGAAAAGGAAAAACTCAAGTCCTGGAGTAATTGCTTGATTATTTGAGGCAAGTGAATTTCTATACCTCAGTTTAAGATTGTAGATGCTTGTATTTTCTTGTTATGTGCACTGGGGAGTAATCAAAATTGGAATGAATTATTGACTGTATGATTGGCCTTAAAAATGAGATGAGGGGTATAAAATGACGATCTAATGACATGTATTGGTCAAATTACTTGTTTAAACTAATTTAATTCAATAAATTTCAATGACATAATCTATTATTAATCAATTATTCTCCTTTTTTAATTTTACTAGTTATGGTCTATATGTTAGTATCACGATCTAGTAGGTGAAGTATCGATCATCTTAAGATTATTATAGCAACCCACATATACTTGAATAATGATGGAGTGTATATCTCATTTGTCCAACACAAACTACTCACCTGGAAAAGTATAGACTGTATAAATAGTTTATATATTATGATCACCAGTGACAATATTCAAATACAAGTTCACCAACGGTAACATTTTTTTTGACAATTCTTTAAGGGGTCGTTTGGTAGAGCATATATTCAAGTAACACTTGTATTAGTTATGTTAGAATTATTTTTCTTGGGTCAATAAGATGATTATATATATACATAATTTTTTTATCAATACGATAACCATATATCTATATATATTAGATAAGCATGCATGATAAATAAGTTGTTTTTGACGAATAGGATATATATATATAACAAAGATAAGCATGCATGAATACATAATTTTTTTGATCATTAGGATTATATAAGCAAAATACATAGGTCCAAAAATCTAGTAGCTTAGTTACACAAACAAATGTCATATTTTCAATGATCGATAATAGATAATGATCCGGGACGATAACAACTGACACTAAATTGACCAAACTATTGAGGTCCAAAAATACAGTAGCAGTTTACAAAAAATAAAGTGACATCTCTAGTAGCTTGATTACAAAAACAAAGTGACTCAAGCCAATATAAGATTTGTTATTATGCATACATGAATACAAAAATTTACCAAAATTACAATTCCCCAAAGATAGTGATGACTTAATTTTAGAAACAGACGCTTCAGAACACTATTGGAGAGGCACATTAAAAAGGAAAGACTACGATCTTAATAAAAAAAATAGGAGAAAGTTTATGCCGATATTGTTTTAGAACCTTTTCAGATACACAACCACGATATCATATTAATGCGAAAGAATTATTAGCCATAGTAAAAAGTTATCAAAAACAATATTACTTTTTACTGTCAAAATGATTTATTCTTAGAACCGACAATACCCAAGTAAAAGCCTTTGTTCATAATAATCTCTGTCAAAATTAGAATATAAATAATTTATTAGATGGCAAATCTTATTGTCTGAATACTCTTTTGAGATTGAAATTATTCGATCTGATAAAAATATTGCAACAGATTTTCTCACAAAAGATAGACAAAATTAAACAACATATGATGATATATCTGAAAGATATCAACAAATGCTTTGAGGATATTCTGACCTCAGTATTCGATATTATTGAAATTGTCAATTTCGATTGTGAACAAAAGATTGCTAACAAATTAATCAGCAAATGTGCCCAGATAGCGTTCAAAATCAGACAATGCAGCATTTCTTACGATACTATTAACAACCTGATAAAAATCAAGAAAGATGAAAATACCTCTACAACTATTGAGGTACAGGAGGATAATTATAAAAAAATATCTTTCAGACCCCAACTGCCTCAAAAAAGAATTACTTTGGGATCTGTAAAAGAAAGATTCGACATGTTGCTTCCAGCAATAGAAAACCAAGAACAGATAATGAGAGATTTATTTTCTCTTAAAACCATCTAAAACAAATATATTGATTTTACAAGAATATATCCTTGCATTAATTACTTACAAGATTCCTCTTCTCAGGAAATAAGATACTGGTATGATTTTGGAGCAATAGATTCAATTTATCTTACATCTCCAAATTTTACAGAAATCAGTCGATGACCATCTTGGGTACAAGGAGTATTTAAAGATTGTTATCTTAATAACCCTACAATTACAGTAAAAGATATTTTTGTCTTGAAGTTTATTTGTGCTAGACCAGATTTTTATAAAGAAGAAAGATACCACCCTACCATTTTATGCAAATTGGAAAGGACGATGATTTTAATATAATAAATAATTTTCAAGCAAAAGTTTTTCAAAGATTCACTGAAAAAGACGTTCATTATAAAAGAGCGATTGGATTAAGGATTGAACTTCAAAATATGGAACATAGTTTCAAGAAAGGATTCAGGATGTATGAAGGAACTAAAATATATTCCTCAATCTTGATTGCTCCAGCAAGGAATACTCATCCGTCAGCAAAAATAAATGAAAACAAAAATAGATTTAATTAATAAAGGAATTATTAAATCCACCCCCAGGCTCAACAAAAATTGTGCGAGATGAGGAAGCACAAAAAAAGCACGTGTGAATTTTGTTCACTAAAAAAAGGAAAAGATAATAGACCTCACAACATACCTATGCTTTCTCAATCTTTACTCTGAGGATGTTGATTGTATAACCACAACTCTTTCTTGTACATCGTTGATCACAACTCCCTTCTTACATCCACCCTTACATGATCAAATTACTTGTTTAAACTCATTTAATTGAATAAATTTCAACAACATAATCTATTATTAATCAATTCTTCTTCTTTTCTAATTTACTAGATATGGTCTATATGTAAGTATCACAATCCAGTAGGTGAAGTATCGATCATGTTTAGATTATTATATCAACCAACATATACTTGAATAATGATGGAGTGTATATCTTGTTGGTCCAACACAGATCATTCACATGGAAAAGTATCGACTGTATAAATGGTTTATATATTATGATCACCAGTGACAATATTCAAATACCAAGTTCTCCAATGGTAGCATCCATTGTTTTGACAATTCTTTAAGGGGTCATTTGGTAGAGTGTATGTATAAGTAATACTTGTAATAGTTATGTTTGAATTATTTTTCTTGGGTCAAAAAGATGATTATATATATACATAATTTTTTTTATCATTAGTATGAGCATATATCTGTATATATTAGATAAGCATGCATGGTACATAAGTTGTTTTTGATCAATAGGGTAACTCTCTCTCTCTCTCTCTCTATATATATATATATATATATATATATATATATATATATAACAAAGATAAGCATATCTTTTCTTTTAAAATCTTGTACTAAGCTTAAAGTTTTATCAAAGTCTTTATCTAGAAGATGGTATGAAATTCTAGGATAAACATTAAATTTAATCTTTCCATATTGTAAATTTTCTCGTAGTATTCCTAAGCAGGCTTCTTTCCTGTTTATTATCCTATTATCTATAATAGCTAAATCTATTGGGGTATCTAATCCTTCTCTAAATGTGGATTTTATTATTATCTGGATTGCTCCTATATGTATCCATCCTAGAGTATTTCGAATTTCTTTTTTTATTTTTCGTAATTTATCTTGAATATCTTTTTTGGATAATAAAGGAATCATTATTTTATTAGAAGTAACTGAAACTTCTAACGCTCTTTCTTGGATATTTAATCCATAAAATAAATGATGTTGTCTTTTTCTTAATCCGAATCTATCAAGTATATTTACGTCAAATCCTGAGTAGTTAGTCAAAGAAAACTTTTCTTTTTGTATTTGTTTTAATTTTCTTTTATCAATAAAAATATCTTGTTTATATTCTCCAACTTGTTCTATCGTTTCTTTTATTATATCAGTTTCTATTTCATTATTCATTTTGATTGTCTTCATCTGACGAAGAATAATAATCTGTATCAGTTAAAATAAATATTGTATCGTCGGAATCTACTTCTTCAAAGTTATTTAGTTGTATAAATTCTTCTAAATTTATCATTTCTTCTATATCTTCATCGATTTCTATTTTCTTGTTATTATTAGCAAATTTCTTTGGGCATCTATTGGCATAGTGTCCTATCTCTTTGCAGTAGTAACATCTGCATTCTTTTGGATTTTTTCTTTTATTATTCCTTTTGTAAAAAGATTTTTGATATTGAGTATATCCTTTCTTTTTGTAATATCTAACTTTTCTCTTTTTAAAATATTTCTTTTTAAAGAGTTTCTTTTTCTTATATTTTCTTTTAATCTTTTTGTAATAATAGGGACTTTCACATCCAATCATTATAGGCATTTTAGGATTATCACAACATAGGCTTACTTTCTTTCTTAATCCTTTGTTGCTTTAGCTAATATGGCATCTGCACACCATGTACTAAGATTATCTTTTAAATGAGTTATTCTTTTTCCTAAAATATCGGTTGTTCCGGGATTATAAGTATCTATTAACTTTCTACCCCAAGGGTCTGGTATCTTAGTAAAAAACATCGGTAAATACATTTCTGTATTTTTACCTCTGTTGTAAACATAGTAATAATAATCTTGAAAGACACAAATATATTTATCTATTTCACACATATCACATAATTGTAATCTTAACAAAGCAATTTCGTATTTTTTAATCGTTGCAGGGTCTTTTAAAATATTACCTTCTCCGGTAAATTCTAATCTTATAGCTTCGGTAGCTCTTGTAATTAAATTAGCAATGTTATCATCGGCACCAAAAATATCATTTCGAGTGGCATCATTTAAGTTTTGCCAAAATCTTAACACACTATTTAATTTACTTCGTTTTATAAAATGTTTAGTGGTGCCATAATCCATTTTGTTTACTGTTACTGCTATCCTTAAAGAAGTTTCCCATTTATCTATAGCTTCCTCAGTATTATTAATACAATCTAAATCTAGATATATTCCAAACGGATTAATCGCTTCAGTTTTCATTGATCCTACTGGAGTGTGACTATCTTTTGTCCTTATTGCAGCATTTATACCTGCATAAGCCCTAGAGGGTTTATTAAAACTTGTTCGGCTGGTTTCAGCCTGAGCAGGGAGCTCAGTAATATTGGGATTAAAATCTACTTCTGGTTTGACTGTATCCATTTTTAAGTTTATCATATCGCCTTCATTTTTTAACTGGGTTCCTTTTATATTTATTATAAGGCTATCTATTTCTGAATTTTCAGAATCAGAGTTTACCATTTTAAATTATTTCCTCCGTACCCTTCAGGTATTTTTATTTTTGAAACATGGGATCCTATAATATCTAAGGTTTTATTTATAGGTTCTATATCAATTTTCATTTCTTTTTGATCTAGGATATCTTTTAAAGTTTGAATCTCTTTAACTATTAAATTTCCGAAGTAAATTATCGTTCTTTGTATTTTATATAAATCTTTCTCTATTTTTAGTGGATCTTGATCATTAAGTAATTTATAATTGGATTTATTTTCCATTTTATCCTAGACTAGCTATCTGATTTTTGAAATAATAGTTTCTTAGTAAATTTATATTATATTTTTCATTTATTATATCTTCATTATTAGCAAGTATTTTTTCTTGTACTCTCTTTATCTGTTCGGACATGGTAGGATCTAATTTTTGTGAATATCTTTTAAGAGCCTCGTCTTTTATCTTAGCATTTTTTAAATTTCTTTGAGATGTCCAATATAATCGGTTATCTAACCTTATCTCTGCGAAGGAGGGTTGTCGTTTCATTATCCTATACTTGAAGGATGAGTTTCAATCTCTATTTGAATAAGTTTTATATTATCTGTTAGTCCTTTTATGACTTCATCATGATCATCTAGAATTCGTTTTGTCCTAATTATAGAATCTATCTCGCTTTTGTTATCTTTTAACATTAAACGTAATAATCTTTTGTATTTTTCTTTACTGTTTTGGGTATCTTTTAAGTGTTTTCTAAACTTCCATAAATAATTATTATCTATTTTTATATCTGCAAAAGTAGGATGTCTTTTCATTCTATATCTATATCATTAAAATTCTCATCACACCTTAGTGAGTTAGTTATTCTATCAAATTTATCTTCAATGCTTTCTTGTCTATTCTTTATCTCTAATGTTGACATATTTTGTGTAATATCTACTTCCACGTCTTTAACATTTATCATGGCTCTGATACCAACGGGGAGAGGGGGTCTAGAAAATCGCTGGTTCGTTAAGTCAAGTATCCGAGTGGGTATATTTTCATATCTAACAATGTTATTATCTTGTTTAACAAGTAAAATTAAGCCTCCTGAGGAGGAATATGTTATGTCTAAAGTAAACATAATTTTTGAAAGAGAGTAACTTTCAAGAGCAGAGTAATATCATAACAGTATAATATTTCAACTTAAATAAAAAGTCAAGGGTCCAACACGCTTCCATACCTGTCCCGTTTTGACCAAAATTACACCGGGTATCCATCGAGACTTTTACTGGATATTGCAATCCCAACCTGAAAACAAGTAACTTCTCTAACGTTCCTTCAGCGTAACTCAGCACAACCTTAGTTCATTTTCTACTCTAAGGCGTAAGGGTGATATAGAAGGGGAGACTTGTCTTTTTATAAAAGAAAAAAGATTATAACAGTAATAATAATATTTGCTCAAGAAAATAACTCAAAAACTTCTTAGTTTTTATTCATATCTTAGTAGTGGGGGTATTTTACAAAAGAGGGGAGAGTATTTTCAGGTTCCTTTTTTGATCGATGCCCCTCCTGTGCTACAAACTATCTCCTTTTATAGATGAAGGAGACGGACTTCAACTACGGACTTCAAAATTAGAAAATAAATTGATAATGACATTATATCTATCCTAAACATCTAAAGACTATTCTATCTTACAAAATGACAAAAGTGTCATCTTCCTCTTATTTTCTACGCTAAAATTATTACAAAATGATAAAATATTAGCTATTAGTCACTATCATATCTTATTACAAAATGACAAAAGGTTAGATAAATGTCGCTATCTTCTCCTTTGTCTTTTCTTCTATCCTTGATTTCTTGCGTATCTTCTTGCCTTTTCTATTTTTATCTTCTTCTTTCATTTGTCAAAGTAGACAAGATAGTAGGACCACCTATCACAAAATGACAAATGTGTCTCTATCTTACCAAAATGAATCTTTATCTTCTACATCTTGATCCTTATCTCTTTTTCCACACGTCAGAATTTTTGTTGATTGATAATAGATAATGATTCACGTCGATAACAACAGACACTAAATTGACCAAAATTTGGGGGTCCAAAAATACAGTATTATTGTTACAAAAAACAAAGTGAAATCTCTAGTAGCTTGATTACAAAAACAAAGTGACTCAAGCCTATCTAAGATTTGTTATTGTGCATACATGTGGTTCTCTTGTGGCCGGGTCTCTTGCAAATTGAACATTTGTTCCTCCTCTTGCACTTGAAATTCTCACCGACGCCTTTGACACATTTTGTTTTCTTTTTCCCAAGGTTGGTATCCATAAGGGGTGGAAAAATCTTCACATTTAGCAATTTCTGTGGCACACACCATTTCAATTCGAGAGGGATAGCATTAATAGATTTAGTGTATACAATGAGGTATGCTTTAGCTTTATACAAAGGTGAGGAGTACTCATAGATGTTTATGCCATACTCATTGTCATGCTTTAATCACAAAGCAGCTATCGCGTGAGCGCACAATATCTTGATCAAGTCATATTCCTTGCAAGAATATGTTTTTTTAAAAAGGTTCACTTTTGTAGTAGAATCTATCCCGAATACCGTGAATTGATTTCCGTCCCCGATTATGTTCTCCATATACAAGGAGTCTCCCTCGATCATTTTCTTTCTTGCAAACTTTTCAACAGCCGACACCATTTTACTATCCTTAGATTTGAGAACATATGCATGTCTCTCCCTGAATAGTTCTCCAAAGCTATTAGTAGTCGAATTGAATATTGATGCCACGAGATACTCTCTTTCTTATATCAATATAGCATTGAGTGACTCAGCAATATTTGTGGTCATCACATCATACCTATTGACTAGAAAATATGCCCAGCTCCATTTCTCAAAACCAACTTCATACTCAAGGACATTGGCTGCCTCAGGGAAATTGTTCTTGAATTCTACAAAATAATCGTTAAATTCCTTTATAGAATATGCTTTTTCTGCATTATAGTATAGAGAGAGGGAATCTACACAGTGATGATTTACCTGAAGATTTTCTTTGAGATGCCTCATGAAATATGCATGATGAATATGATTGTAAACCTTTACAATACCGTTGGTGATACTCTTATGTCTATCAGAGATAAAGAACAAATCTAGTTCACAATCTTCTTTAATTTCTCAAAGAAGAATGTCCAAGACTCATCGTTCTCTGTCTGCAATACAAAATGCAGTTGGATAAATATGGTTCTTCATATCTTTTGTAACGGCGCTCAACAACACACCCTCATATTTATCATGTAAATGAGTGCCATTGACCAAAAATACCTTTCTCATGTGGGAGAATCCCCTAATGCAAGCATTGAAGGCTAAGAAGTAATACATGAACCTATGACTATCTCTATTTACCATGATAGAATAGCTAGAACCAACATTAAGAGTGTTGAACATGTAGAAAAAAGTTGGTAAGAATGAATACCCATGCTCCGCTGTCCCTCGGATCATTTCCTTCGAAATCACACCTCCCTTCCAAAATTTTCAGTAGCTTGGACTACTATGAAAAGAGTTAAAGATAACCCTTTAAATCTCTTAACATTTATATCCTTTTCATTGCGATACAAATTCACATAAACCGATGCGATGACTTTGGTGGATATTTTTCTATGGCTTCTTTGGTCGAGTTATTCATATAATTTATGAAATATGCATGAGTTGTACACATTTGTTTTTTTAATTAATTATCTTCAACAATTATAAATGTACAAAATATTACATGTTGTGTTTAATATATCAAATGTTGTACATATCATTGAGAAAGAGACCTCTATTTCTAATGTACGCAACTAAACCAGAAAGCAACTTTCTTATAAACTTATAAAGGGTCATAGATAATGTGGGCATTGTTTACTCTTTTAATACTTAATGAAGGAGACAACATTTATCCATATTGATAAGTCCTTTGATTTGGTTGAAAGTTCAGCAAAAGAGTTCATAGAGACATGAATTATATCATAAATTTAACTCAACTTTAAGGGTAGTTTTGGTGGTGATTTGCCACTATGGAGTGTAGGCCAACCACAGCTGGCGTTGGCCATGGCGCCTATTGAATTCCCCCTTATTCTTGTTCCCCAACATATTGAGCTTCCATAAAAATTGATACCACTGCTCAAGTTCCAAGAAAAAATAAATACATCTCCAATCAATATATCCAACTCCATATATTTCACGATCCAAACTAGGGCTTAGCTGTGACACAGGGATCGAAACTCTGAAGGGCTCCAACAAAGCCTCTTGACATATCGTAAGCATGCATAAGGTAAAATAAAGAAAAAATAACATAAGAAATCTCAAAGAAACATATGTCATAATGAGTATGAAATGTGAAAACATAGACTTCTACATTTATGTCAAACGAGCCTCTACTAGTCAATATGGGCGGCGGCTAAAACATGTCCCTAGCTCACCCTCATCATAACATAACAAAGTCTTTCAAAAAGAAAATGAACTCATAATCTCTTCCTCGAATAGATGAGGACTCACCAATGTCAGAGTGAAGCAACTCAATCTAACACGTGGAGGATGGATATGATCGTCTACCCCTATATTTTTATACAATGTAGGCAATAAAGTATACGTTAGTACGTTTGAATGTACTAAGTATGTAGAAAATGCAATACGTAGATAAAACTATGTTTGTGCAATAATTATTTCATATACCATGATAAAAGAAGTACTAAAATCATAAATAAGCACAAGAAAGGTAAAATAACTTTAAATCATAAGAGTATCATATCAAAGTAAGGTCTAGAAGTAATCATGTAAAATATCATAAAGACCATACATATATGGGAGATAACCGTAACCTATATTAAGATCATGCGAGCTATTACATGGAATCCGATGATCCTCACATCGAGTAGGGGGGCTACTATACAAGGTAGACTCCATAAACATGAGCATGTGCTATATGTGGATTGACTAGCTAGGCCATTGTAAGACCCTGGAAGTTGGAAAGTTGGAACAAAGGAGGAAATTCTCAAAATTTTGACCTTACTCATGATTTGAGTCACTCTACAACTTATAAGAGTGAGTCCAAAGGGTTCATCCAGAACAAGCCTCAGATGACACCCTACGACTCAATAGGATGAGCCGTAGTAGTGTCTACAATTCATAATATGGGCCTGTAACCCAACTTTAGAGCCATGTTGTAGAAGTCCCTCAAGGTCGAGTCTATAACTTGACATGACAATTCGTATAAGTTGTTATGAGTCATAGAAACAACTTATAACCAAAGATAGATACCCTTCAACTTGAAGGTTTTAAGCCTGCAAGACGACTCGTCGTTATGAGAACGAGTCATAAAATGACTCATAGCTAAACTTTAGAAACCTAATTTTCAGGCCTTTTCTAAAGCCTGTAGGATAAGTCATCTTATCCTCTCTCTGACCTATAGAGTCGATCCATAGGGTCATCGAAATCCAAAGTTTTAATGAAGGGTATTTGTGTCAATTTCTAAGTTCGGTTCAATGGACCTAGACACAATTATGACTACGTTCAACCCTATATCTACCCAATTCTTTCAAAATCCACTCTTCTAAATCACTCTCCCAAATTCTCTACGGTAAGAACAAAGTCTCTCAAGGTTTCTTTTCCAAGCTACAAGCTAGGATTTCAAATGTTTTCAAGGTTTGTTCTTCAATTCTTAGTGAATTCAATCAAGGTATGTGGGGAGTGATTCATGGGTTCCTTTCACCCATGGAATCCCAAAGTTTCCTCAAAGTTTCCTTCAATTTCAATTGAATTATGAACCCTAATTTTTATGAATTGCATTGGACTGATTTAATTTCATTTTAAATTGTTACCAGTGATTATTCTAAGCACCTGTCTACATAAATTGCATAATTTTAAGTTGATTTATGAATGTCCATGTATAAAGCTATCTCAATTATGATTTTTAGGATTCAAAGATGTTTTTTATGAGTTGATGATGATTTCAATGATTTTCAATGAAAGTTCTATGATTTAAAGTTGAAATTATGATTTTAATAATAAGGTTATGATGATGATCAAGTTATGATAAAAAAAGTTATTATGGTTTGATAAGTCCAATTCTCACACAATCATGTTAAATATGGTAATAAATATAATTCTCACCGAAGTTATGGATTCTTATGAATCACTAAAGTTAATGAGCTACTCCTAGTATATTTTATAAAGATGGATTGATAGGTAGGTACTATATTTACATATTATGGTATGATCATGTTTTTATGAGTTTTCGTTGAGATATTGACTAAGCATTGAGAGTTTCTAGGTGGGGTTCGATTTAGTAACAAAGTTAGTTACCCAAATGAATTTTAGTAGCAACCTAAAATCTTAAGCTACGTTGCCCGTATAGGATTGCCTTCATGGCCTAGCTAGTGGATTCACATATAACCTAGTTGAGTTGAGTACCATGACAGAGTATACCTTGGCAAGGTAGCCTACCCCTTCTCGATGAGGGTTACATTAAATTTCATGTTATAGCTTGCATGGTATTAGATGTCGGTTAAATGTCTTATCTCACACAAGTTAAATGTTAAGATGTGAGTTTATGATGGCGTTTTATGATATGCATTGAGAAAGAGTTTTAATAAGTTTTCAAATGATTTTAAGCCTTATCCATGTTCATTATGATTGGTCATTCATCTTATGGCATACTATTCACGTTCCTTTACTTTTTTATGCATATTCCACAGACTTAGTACCTTCTATGTACTAATACATATTTTCCCTACATTGTTTAAAAATGTAGGGGCGGACAACACTCACGATCATCCTATTCGTGGCTAGAGTTTCTTAGATATCAAGAGTTAGCGAGTCCTCATCTTATCCAGGGCAATGACTTTGTTTCATATTGCTACTATTTTGTCTCCTTCACATGTTCAAGTGAGCTAAAAGATTGTCCTAATCCCCTATCAAATACTAGACTAGAGACATGTTTAGACTCTATGTGATGTAGTCCAAATTGAACATCTATTGAGTTGCTATCCCTTAGTCCCATCGTCTTAAGTTGTTACTTCCTCTTATTTTTCCATGTTTCTTTACCTTATGAATGCAAATGTATGCTTAAATAGCTTGATTAGGACCTTCGTATCTCGATATCTGTATCGTGGCTTGGCCGTAGTTTGGGTCATAACAAAATTAGTATCAGAGCACAATATTTAGAAGAGTCCTAGGGAGGCTAACATGCCGCGCTGAGTAGAGTCGTATTCATTGATGTGAAGTGCTCCACATCCATAAATAGAAGGCTATGAAAAGTCTTAGAAAAAGTCTTACTTCTTTCCTGATCTATGTCGTGCAGTAGAGTGGTTAAGTCTTTCCCTCTAAAGCTTGTTCTTTGCAATTTATAAAATATACCTCCACAAAGATACCTCACTAGAATGAATGTGGTTGAAGAGGAGAAACAAGCTCCTAATGATCATTTGAATGATCAAGTCTCCGATGCCGAGTTTTGAGCGGCCTTTCAAGTACTTGCACAAGCCGTTACGACCCAATTCAATCATGAAGCAGTTGCTCCTGTAAATCTAAATGTTACTACGACAATAACAAGAGTTAGTGATTTCATAAGGATGAATCCTCCAGAGTGTTGGGGTTCTAGGGTAGGGAGGATCCACAAGAATTAGTTGATAGCATTCACAAGATTGTGGATATCATTAGAATTAGCTTGGTTGAGTGGGAGTAGTTGGCTACATATCAATTGAGGTTGTTGCTCATAGTTAGTATGATCAATGGAAAAGTAAGAGGCCTAGAGAGGTAGATCCCACAACATGGAATGAGTTCAATAGGGTATTTCTTGAACACTTTTACCATTGGAGTTGAGGGAAGCCAAAGTACAAGAGTTCATTAATCTCAAGTGCATCCAAAGGGTGGTCAATGCAACAATCGGTTCTATGCTCTTCATGGAAGACAAGAGGTGGAGAAGACTCCCAATATTGCTACCGGTATGTTATGGGTCTTTCACTATGATGCTTATGTCTTACTTGATCTAGGTGCAAATTTTTCATTTGTTTCCCCTTATGTGTCCATGAGATTTGATGTTAGCCTAGAAATATTGTTAGAGCCTTTCTCTATTTATACTTCTGTAGGTGAGTCGGTTGTGGCTAAAAGAGTCTATAGAAGTTATCCGGTTATGATCTTCCATAAAGTTACTCTATATGATCTAATTGAGCTTGAGATGACCAATTTTGATGTTATCTTTGGTATGGATTTCTATATGCATGTTATGCTTCTATTGATTATATAACCCGAGTAATTAAGTTCTAATTCCCAAATAAGTCGATCCTAGAATGGAATGGTAGTGATTTCGTGTTTAAAGGTTAATTTATTTTATGCCTTAAAGCTCAAAAATTGATTTTCAAGGGTTGTATCTACCATCTTGTGAGGGTTAGGGATGAAAATTTTAAAGCCCCCCTTCTAGAGTCGGTCCCTATTATTAATGAGTTTTTAGAAGGTTTTTCCTGATGATCTACTCAGTGTCCCTCTCAAAAGAGAATTGATTTTGGTATAGACCTTCTTTCGGGTACTCAACCCATTTCTATCCCTCCTTACCGAATTGCACCGGTAGAATTAAAGGAGTTAAATAATCAATTGAAAGACTTATTAGACAAAGGTTACATTAGACTAAGTATATCCCCACGGGGTGCTCCTATTTTGTTTGTTAGAATGAAGGATGGTTTACTATGTATGTGCATTGACTACCGATAATTGAACAAAGTGACCATCAAGAATAAATACCCAATTCCAAGGATAGATGATTTGTCTGACCATTAACAAGGGGAAAGTTACTTCTCTAAGATTAATCTCCATTTCGATTATCACCAACTAAGGGTAAAGGAGTGTGATATTCCCAATACGACATTTCGAACAAGGTAGGGCCATTATAAGTTCCTAGTTATGTTGTTTGGTTTGAGTAATCCCCCTGCGACATTCATGGACTTGATGAATAAGGTGTTCAAACAATATTTGGACATGTTTATGGTTGTGTTTATCGATGATATATTGGTTTACTCTCGGAATAAGGCATAAAATGCTAATCATTTGAGGATTGTATTGCAAACTCTAAGGAACAAACAATTATTTGCTAAGTTTAACAAATGTGAATTTTGATTAAGGGAGGTGGCTTTTCTTGGTCACATTATTTCCAGTGAAGAGATTATGGTTGATCGTAAGAAAATCGAGGAAATTAATAATTAGCATAAACCATTATCTCCTTTGGATATTAGAAGTTTCTTGGGTCTAGCCGGATACTATAGGAGATTTGTCGAAGGATTTTCATTGACTATGTTGACTTAAAAGAAGGTGAAGTTTCAATGGCTAAAAGCTTGTGAAAAGAGTTTCAAGAGTTGAAAGATCGTCTCACTATCGCTCCTATCTTGACCATGCCGGAAGAGTTCGATGGTTTCATGGTATATTGTGATGCTTCAAGGGTTGGTCTTGGTTGTATTTTGATGCAACATGGTAAGGTGATATCCTATGCTTCAAGGAAACTTAAGGTGCATGCATTAAACTATCCAACTCATGATCTTAAACTAGCGGTGGTTGTATTTACTTTGAAGATTTGGAGACACTACATTTATAGTATCCATGTTGATGTATTGTAAGAGTTTACAATATGTGTTTATGAAAAAAGATTTGAATGTTTGGAAAAGGAGATGGCTTGAATTGTTAAAATTATACCATCCGAGAAAAGCGAATGTGGTCGCCGATGCACTAAGTAGATTGTCCATGAGTGGTGTGGAACATGTTGAGAAAGTTAAGAATGAATTGATCAAAGATGTTCATAGATTGGCACGTTTAGTTGTGCGGTTGGTTGACTCCAATGATGGGGGTATTCTTTTCCATAATGGTTCGTAATCGTATCTTGTGGCGGATGTTAGGCCCAAACAAGACCATGATCCAATGTTGATTGAGTTGAAGAAGTCGATTACCAAAAATGCCATTGAGGCTTTTTTCCAAGGGAGAGATGGGGTGCCACGTTAACAAGGTCGTTTGTTGATGGGCTAAGAGAGTTGATATTGAAATGAGGCTCCTAGTTCTCATTATTCGATTCATCTGAGTTCCACCAAGAAGTATTGTGATTTAAGGGAAGTGTATTGGTAGAATTGCATGAAGGATACAACAGAATTTGTAGCTGAGTGTCCTAATTGTCAATAAGTTAATGTTGAGCATCAAATACCGGCAGGTTTAGCCCAAGATATAAAAAATCCTACTTGGAAGTAGGCAAATGTGAATATGGACTTTGTAACGGGTTTTCCCCGAACTAAGAAGCAACATGATTTCAATTTGGTTGTTATAGATCAAATGACTAAGTCGGCTCATTTTCAACCTTTTAAGACATCCTATGGTGTCGAAGACTATGCTAAGTTGTATATTCGTGAGTTGGTAAGATTTCATGTTGTTCCCTTGTCCATTATATCGAATCGAGGTACACAATTCACTTCACACTTTTGGAAACTACACATTATCATAACGCTGAAAAATATACATTATACATGATTAAAAAGTAAAAAAACACTAGATACATTAAAAATCAAAATCTTTAGTAGTGAAGGAAGTGTAGTAATAGGTTCAACTTTTTCCCTCTCTTTTTAGAAGCATTTTCAATTAGAGATTTAGAACGTTCATCACTTTCTTCTCATGTAATTTCTTTATGATTAACGGATCATTCCGTAGTTTGGATCTATTTTCATGAAAACCATCATCATCCAAAGGAGCATCATCCATATATATCAAGACTATGAATATGCAAAAAAAATATGAATTGTAAGTTGAATAAAAAGAAAAAACTACTTATTGAGGAAGTTGATATAGATTGACTAGAGAGAACTAATTTTAATTTCAAATTTGTAATTAGATGCTAAGATTGTGGGAGTGAAAATAGGAAGGAACTGGTGAATAATTGGATTGGGAGATACCCCCCAAACTTAATTCAACAAATAGCCACCTTTTTTCTTTTTTATTTATTTTTTAGGGTTAGGGTAAGAAAAAGGGGGAAAGCGGAGTTGGGTTGTGTAATGAACCTCTAGGTTATTTTCGTCCTTTCTAATCTTTTCAGCATATAGGGCTTTTTTATAGATACCCTAAGCCATTTATGACTTGCTGACACTGACAGTTCGGTTGTCCGGTCGTTCATTTGGATTTTATATTTATTTCCCTATTTTGGAGCTCTTAGAGTTTAAATAGTTGACTTTGGTCAAAACTCTAGCAAAATGACCCTAGAATGGAATTTTGATGGTTTTATAAGCTCCAAATTAGCCAAATTAGGCTAGTAACATGGTCGACATGAGCATCGAGGCAATCAGTGCGAGTTTGGGGCCACTTGGCGCTTTAGTTTTTGAAATTTGGCCTAAGATTGACCTTGGTCAACATTTTTGGTAAACATGTGGATTGAAATTCCATTAGCGCAGTTAGATCTGGAATCTTGAGTTTTGTCTAGAACGACCTTTCATTTGTGTCCTAAGGGTTTTTGTTTCACTTCGAGCCCCTTTTAGAAATGACAAAAAATATGCTTGGGTGTGTGACCCATATTTTTATTGAGATGACCTCAGATGGAAATTTGAACTGCACTATTATGTCCGAAACATTGATTTTAGTGAGGTAGCATAGCCCGTTTGTGCGCACGAGATTCTGAACAAATTTTGATCATCCCGTCGGAGATTTGGCCTTTACCAAAACTCAGCTAGTCTATCTGAGTCTGGTGCCATCGCTAAAGTGGCCTTTGGTCGCTTTCATCGCTAAAGCAATGGATAGTCCTAGGAGGCTGTCTCTTAAGCGATATGGGTCTCGCTTTAGCGAGGCCCACCTTTTGGTGAGGCTTGCTTAAGCGACCTTCGGGTTCGCTTTTGCGATACTTGTAGGCCATTTTAAGACTCATTTCAGGCTTTTCCTCAAAACTTTAAAATATGATTTCTTGAGAGTGGGAGCTCTGATTAAGGCAATTTCAAGTCCTGGGTGTTCGTGGTGATCTTGGCATATGGGAGTGTTTGGGGAGCTTCAGAAGGCATGTTAGTAAGGTAAGTTCTTGCCCAAAGGGTGTTGTACTTGCATGGTGTAACTTTAATGGTGTTTTTAAATGTTGAGTTGATTTAGGTTGTTTTGAGCATTAATTTTTCCCCCATTTTTGGATACAATCTCAATAATGCGTTTAGGACCTTTTCACAGAGTCATTTTTTGGATTTCCATTGTGGGTCCCATAATCTTATTTTTTTGGCCCAATTTTGGGTCCGTCTTCAAAAAATGCAATTTTGGTGTCAAAACGTTCATATTGATGAAGTGATCGATATTTTGATAGCGTGAAGGCATTTTTGGAGCAAAAAGCTATCGAGAAGTGAACTTTGTGCCCGCGTGTTCGACTTCGAGGTAGGCTACAGTCTCCTTTCTTTGATTGAGCTACATAAGGTATTGTTTAGTATAAAAAGCTTGTAGTTTGGATTGTATGTGATTGACGAGTTAGGCTTGATTCCTAGATTTTTTTGGTTCTTTGTTCGGTGTGATCCTTAGGCTCGGTTGCCTTTATGAGATTTCTAGTCTAGTTGGTAAGATTGTTGACGATGCCTTAGTTTGGCCTTGATTAGCCTATTTTAGGTGACTTACTCGATCTTTTTGATGGTTGGAAGATTGGTGTCATAGACTTGAAATGTGATTTGATCCTTAGCTGTTGTAGTTGTTGTTGGCGGATGTTTATGAGACTTAGTATTCTTCATTATTCCAACACACTTATGTTGGAGCTCTGGTGTTGTGGTTTTCACCCAGTTAGGCTTGTAAATTACTGTCAGATCCCATTTTTGGATTTAGAGCTAGAATTTCCTATGTTTTTTTTGCTGTTTGATGGGGTTAGCTATGGTTGTATTCTCGAGGTTGTATTCACAGTTGGATATGGAGGATTTGATTGACTAGCTGACTACCATTTTCTCACTTTCCTCCTCCTTGTTGCCCAGTTAGGGTTGAATTCCCTTTTACGCCTTATTGTTGAGTTAGAGAAGTAGATTTCAGCCATAGGCCTTTATTAGAGATCGGTTGTATGTGCTAGTCCTATTTCTATTCTATAGAGGGTAAGGTGCTTATGGAGTCATTATTGTATGTGATTGTGCATGTTGTTTGGGTGCTGGTGATGGCATGCATTGCATTGGATCATTGTTTTCTCACGGATGTAGTTGACCTATTACATGCATTGGTTTTTGGCATTGATTTGAGAAAGCTAGGTAGTAATCCAAACTATTTTATACTGATTTTTCTAAAATGAGGGTCGTACTACCTTTATTACAATGATCTTCAATGGACTGGAGGCATCAAGGATGCGCTCTTTTTATCATATTGATCAAGGCATCGAGGATGCACTCTTTTTATCATATTGATCAAGGCATCGAGGATGCACTCATTTTATGATACTGGCTCGGTTATAGAGATTTTTGACCCTTTCTATACAGATTTGACTTTTTATCTTTGGTCATTGTGATGAAGCGGACTTTGATGATAAAAAATATAGATTGATATCTATATTGATATAAGACCTGGATCGGGGCCAGACAGGTAGTTCTTTCTTGCTTTCCTTCTATCTTTATTTCTATTTCAAAGTGGTTCAGATCACTGCTTACTTACTTAACTTACCCCCCTTTTTTTAAGCAAAGAGGAAAGTGCACCTGCCCCCAACCACAAGTATGATCAGAAATCCTAAAGTCACCAAAAGTCCAAAGCTCAGGGTTCCCAATCCCAGGAGTATGGACCAGGGACCGAAGTGGAAGATGTCCTATAGGAAGTGTGGCAAACTCTATTTGGGAGAGTATAGAGAGGGTACTAGGGGTTGCTATAACTATGGTAAAGAGGGTCATTTCCAAAGGGATTGCCTAATGTTGGGAGACAGAGCTCAATCTTCTTTCGCAGCACCACTAAGTCGTGGTAACCAGAGGGGTACTACTACAGGAACAAACGGAGGTCCAAACAGCCTATATGTTATGGATAAACGCTAGGATCGGGAGAACTCGCTAGATTTTGTCACTAGTATTCTACGAGTATTCTATTTTGATTGTTATGTTTTACTTGATCTGGGTTCCACTTTTCCATTTATGACCCCTTATGTGGCAAATAAATTTGATAGAATTCCTGAGTGTCTGCTTGCGCCTTTCAGTGGGTCCACTCCTGTCAGTGAGTCTATCTTAGTAGAAAGGGTCTATAGAGATTGTATCACATCAATCTATCTGAAAGATACCATGGATGACTTAGTTGAGTTAGATATGATTGATTTTAACGTGACTCTTGGCATGGATTAGATTTATACTTGTTACGCCTCTGTCAATTATAGGCCTGGGGTGGTTAAGTTCAGTTTCCCAAATGAGCCAGTCTTAGATTGGAAAGGTAGTGTTTTCATGCCAAAGGTTAAATTTATCTCCTACCTTAGATCTAGGAAGTTTATCTCTAAAGGGTGTATTTATCACATCGTTAGAGTCACGGATGATATTGTTGAGTCCCCTAATCTTGAGTCAGTCCTGATTGTAAATTAGTTTCCTGAAGTATTTCCCGAGGATCTGCCTGAAGTCCCTCCTGATAGAGAGATAGATTTTGGGATTGATTTCCTTCCCGATACAAAGCCTAACTCTATTTTTCCATATAAAATTGCTCCTGCTGAGTTAAAAGACTTGAAAGAGAAGCTTAAAGATCTCCTAGATAAGGGGTTTATTAGGCAAAGTATCTCACCTTCGGGCGATTCTGTCCTATTTGTGTGAAAGAAAGGTGGATCCTTGAGAATGTGCATTGACTATCATTAGCTGAACAACATTACTACATAGAACAAGTATCCCCTTTTGAGGATCAATGATCTTTTCGACCAACTTCAGGGTGCCACTTATTTGTCCAAGATAATCTCAGATCAGGCTATTATCAGTTGAAAGTAAGAGAGTGTGACATCCTGAAGGCAACCTTCAGAACTAGGTATGGTCACTATGAGTTTCTAGTCATGTCCTTTGGTTTGACTAACACTCCTACAACATTTATGACCTCATGAATAGAGTGTTCAAGAAGTATCTAGATATTTTTGTGATGGTATTTATTAATGACATACTGATCTATTCGAGGAATGAGGAGGAGCTTGCTAACCATCTCAGAATTGTTATCTAAACTCTAAATGAAAATGAGTTATATGCTAAGTTTTCCAAGTGTGAGTTGTGGCTAGACTCTGTGGCATTTCTAGGCCATATTATTTCTGGAGATGGTATCCGAGTTGACTCACAGAAGATTGAAGCGGTTAAGAACTGGACAAGGCCCACATCCCCGACCAATATAAGAAGTTTCTTAGTTTTAGCCGGCTACTAACGTATATTTGTTGAAGGGTTCTCATCCATATCTTCACTATTGACTAATTTAACTCAAAAGAAGGCTAAGCTTCAATGGTCAGATGCTTGTGAGAAGAGTTTTAAAGAGTTGAAAACAAAGTTGACTACTACTCCAGCGCTATCCCTACCCAAGGAAATAGATGGTTTTCTTATCTATTGTGATACGTCTAACATTGGATTGGGTTGTGCATTGATGCAGAAAGGAAAAGTTATAGCTTATGCTTCCAGACAACTTAAGATTTATGAGAGAAACTACCCGACTCATGACCTTGAGTTGGAAGCCGTAGGATTTGTTTTTAAGATTTGGCATCATTACCTTTATGGCATACATGTTGATGTGTTCAAAGATCACAAGATCCTGCAATATGTGTTTACATAGAAGGAGCTGAACCTGAGAGAGAGGAAATGGCTTGAGTTGCTCAAGGACTATAATATGACCATTCTACCACCTAGGTAAAGCTAATGTTGTTGTTGATGCTCTTAGTAGATTATCTATGGGAAGTACGACCCATGTAGAAGATAGACAGAAAGAATTAGCTAAAGAGGTGCATAGGCTTGCACGTTTGGGATTTCAACTTATTGACTGTATAGACGGTGGTAGTATTGTTCAAAATAGAGCTGCATCATCTTTAGTTGTAGAGTTGAAGGAAAAGCAAGATCAAGATTCTATTCTCCTCTAACTGAAAGATGATATTCATAAGCAGAAGGTTATGGCTTTGGACAAAGGGGGAGATGGAGTGTTGAGGTATCGAGGGAGATTGTTTGTTCAAAGTGTTAATGGAATCCGAGAGAGAATCATGGCAGAAGCCCATAATTCTAGGTATTCCATCCATCCAAGTTCTACAAAAATGTACTGCAACTTGAGAGAAGTATACTGGTAGAGTGGAATGAAGAGAGATATAACAGAGATTGTGTCCAAATGCCCAAACTTCCAACAAGTCAAAGTTGAGCATCAAAAGCTTTATGGAGTAGCCCAGAATATTGAGATTCCATAATGGAAGTGGGAAATGATAAATATGGACTTAACTACAGGTCTACTATAGTCCCGTAGACAACATTACTCTATTTGGGTGATTATTCACAAGATGACCAAATTAGCTCATTTCTTATCAGTTAAGACTACGAACATCACAGAGGAGTATGCCAGATTATATCTTCAAGAGATTGTTAGACTGCATGGAGTTCCTTTGACTATCATCTCAGATAAGGAAGTTCAGTTCACTGCTCAATTTTGGAAGTCATTCCACAAAGGTTTGGGTTCAAGAGTGGACCTTAGTACTGATTTTCCTCCACAGACAGAATGCCAGGTAGAACGTATGATACAGACTTTGGAGGATATGTTGAGAGCCTGTTTCATTGATTTCAAAGGTAATTAGGATGATCATTTACCTTTTATTGAGTTTGCATACAATAATAGCTTTCATTTGAGAATTCAAATGGGTCCCTATGAAGCTCTGTATGAGAGGAGATATAAATCACCAATTGGTTGATTCGAGGTTGATGAAGCTGAGTTGATTCGACCAGAATTTGTTCATCAAGCTATAGAGAAAGTAAAGATCATCCAGTAGAGGTTGAAAGCTGCACAGAGTCCCCAAAAATCCTACATTGATGTTAGGAGGAGAGATTTAGAGTTCGAAGTGCACGATTGAGTATACTTGAACGTTTCACCTATTAAGGGTGTGATGATATTTAGAAAGAAAGGGAAGCTTAGTCCCTCTACATTGGTCCTTACCATATTGTGAAGAGGGTGGGTAACATAGCCTATGAATTGATGTTAGTAATTATTCATCCTATGTTTCACATCTTTATGCTTAAAAAGTGTTTGGGAGATCCTTTACTTGTTTTCCTGATGAGAGCATTGGGGCAAAAGAGAGCTTGAGCTATGATGAGAATCCAGTTCAAATCCTTGATCGTCAGGTTTGCAAATTGAGAACCAAGGAGGTAGCGTCCATCAAAGTTCTATGGAAAAATCAGTTAATTGAAAAAGCTACATGGGAAGCTAAAGAGGATATGAAACCTGGATACCCTCATCTATTCATGCCTCCTAATGATGATGTTTATGGTAATGTCCTTTTTTCCTATATTTTGATTTGAAGTTCATTCCGAGTTTGAGTATATGATGAGTATTTTTGAGTCTGAGTAGTTGATTGTTCGGATGTTTGATTATTGAGTTCTTGATTGTATTTGTGCCTTGACTAAACCCTTAGCTTGGTATTCATTCAAAGAAGAATGATCCCAAGGGGGATATATTGTAACTCCCCATGTTATTTTAGTCTAGACTAAGTTTGAGAACCTTGCAAAAAGTTGAGAAAGATTGAGGAAATTGATTGTGCTAGTTGCTATGAGTTAACCTACGACTTGTAGAAGATTGTATGAATCGTAGGAGGTACTCCTACGGTCAGCACTAAAGAGGGAAAATTTGGTTAAATGTGAAGGGGGTTTACACCTTACGACTCGTAAGGATGTTGACGACCCATGGAAATAATTCGTAGAGCCTTTGCCAAAATTCTGAAAATATAAGTCTCAGTACTTTTGTTACGAGTCAACAGGACGACCCATAGAAATGATTATGAGTCATAAAAAAGACTCATAGAAAAACTCCAGAGACTTAGTTTCTCAGAGTTTTAAAATCGTGCAGGACGAGTCATTTCTACGACTTGTCAAGAAGTCTATGACTCAGAGACATGAGTCATAAAACCCCAATCCTTCCTTCAGTCCAATCCTATGATTGGTCTTCTATGACCCGTAGAAGTTTTTTAAAGTCGTATAATGACCCGTAGATGCTAGAGTCAGTTTATTTTAAAGCGTATTCTAGTCTTTTCCCACTTTTTCCAAAATAAAACCTCAACGTTTTGGGACTATTTTGAGCAGCTTAACAGTACCCTATTTTCTTATATCCTCATAAACACTTAGATTTATTTAAGGGAAAATATTGGAGAAGAGAAAGAGCTAGGGTTCAAGGTTTCAAATGAAGTCTTCGCGTTTCAATTGTTACTTTGATTTCAAGTATGTAAGGCTAACCATAATGCGGATTGATCTCATCCACGTGTCCTAAATCTTTAGTTTTCTTAGTTGAGATGAGTTTCAAAGTTCCATGAATCGAGTTCTTGAATTATCTATCATTCCTATTCGTATATAAATTTCATTGTGTTGTTATACATATATTATGATATTCGTTGATGAGTTTGTTAAATTGAATCTTGTTGAGAGTGTGGGTTCGTGTTGCATTCACATGAATCCTAATTGAGATTTCATTGTACATTATGCATTGACAAAGTTTTAAAGAACGAGTTGTGAACATTTTGCATTAAATATTTTATGCATTTATTTTGAGTTTAAAGAATAACAAGTGTCATCTTTGATTAAAAAAGAGTTTGAGTATGAGCTAAGAAATCTCCTGAGTAGCATCTTAAGCATGAGCATTTGAAGTATAAATGAGTTGATCAACATTTTATTTAAATGCCTATTTTGAAATTGAGTCGGGATGTCAAATTATATTTTTATCTTAAATACATTCTTTGAGTTGGAGATGAGTTGAGTTTTGAGCTAAGTCCAAAAGAGACTAAACGAGTATTTTACTCACTTGGTGTATATGAACATAATAAAGTATTTTGGGAGTAGTATTGAGCACCAATATAGGGTGAGCCCATAAACTACGTAGCTAGCGTAAGATAGATGTCATGCCTCTCAAATCCTAAAATAATGGTCTATGATTGATTTTGCATCCATTGAGTTGAGCGTCCTTTACCCTGGCAAGATATTGGATGATTGTGGCAATGACAACTCTTAAGCATTGTACCATCACTAGCTCATAACTGATGGTTGTCGGTTGGAGAATCTCCCACAAAGTAAACTATCATACTTTTTATATGGAGTTATATCTTTTATTGCATACTATTTAAAGCATTATATTATTCTACTTCATGCATTAGTGGGTTGAGCTATTTCCAGAATTGAGTCCTATGAGTTGAGTTGAGTAAGTTTCCTTTCAGCCATTTTACATACTCGTATATTTCATGTACTGACTTAAATTGGCCTACATTATTTTATGATACAGATACAGGAGATAGAGGTCCTCAACAGGTGCATCGTTGAAGACTAGATCCAACTCAGCTTTTGGTGGGACCTCCTTTCATTCAGAGGGTTTCATATTTATTTCCTTCATTTTTCATTCTGTTGATAGTCATTTGAGGTAGCCTTGGACTTGTCTTGGCGCCTCTCTAGTATTGAGTTAGAGGCTTCATAGACAGAGTCAGAGTTGAGTTAGGTAGGTTTATTTCAGAGTTTTTTTTTTAAAAAACATAATTTCATTATTGAGTATATGACATTGAGTCTCTTCATGCTTGAGTATTTTTCAGCATATTAGTTCATTATTCGTGATGTTTTTGAGTGCCCACTTGAGCTATTTCTCTTTTAAGTTATATTAAACCTTCCGCTGAGAGTTTGCATGTGTGATTGGGCGAAAACGTTCGCTTGTGGACCAACAATGGCCTTCTAGTGCCGGCCACGTCTAGGGTACCCTCTTGCATCATGACATCAACCTATAAAAAGAAAGTATGGTTAACATGGAGTAGAAGAATTAGGCCAATCTCTACAATATGCCTATGTTTTATTTTTGAAACACCATTTTGTTCAGGTGTATGAGGACATGAGATATGCCTAACAATACCACAATCTTCCAAATGTTTAACGAAGTCTTCTTTGATGAACTCACCACCTCTATCTGCATACTGGTATATCTTAATCTCTTTAGAAAATTATTTTCCCACCATTTTCTAGAATTTAACAAATACTTTAAAAAATTCAAGCTTATTTTTAAGTGGATAAAGCCAAGTATATATTGTGTGATCATCTGCAAACACTACATAATATCGCACATGTTGAGAGGATTCAATCGGATGAATTTTCAATAAATGTTCCTTCTCAATTTTATTTCTCAAGCCAAATGAAAGTTTACTACTTTTGCCCAACTGGCAACTAGAACATAAGGCATTCTATTCCAACTACTAACATTGATGCAACTATTACTATTCAAAACTTTTAATGACTTCAAACTACGTTTTCCTAATCTAGTATGCCACACGTTCTCTGATGTGTTCCAAACGTGTGCAGCAGTAAAAACATAGAGATTTTTATCTTCCAAAGCATAAAGTCCACTCCTTTTATATCCCTTGGCCAATAGTGTCCTTGTCTTCTTATCCTTTATAACAAAATCAGTTTCATCAAATTCAAGAGTGCAATAATTATCCTTTGCAAGTTTACTAACTGAGAGTAGATTCTTAGTAATCTTAGGGACTACAAGGACTTCTTGTAATTTCATCCCTGATCTAGTTGCATTCCCAACATGTGTTATGTCTAGTCGTGATACATTCCCAACAATGATTTTATCTGGTCCATTGTAGTGTTTAAGATCAGGTAGAATACTTGAGTTATGTTTCACATGACTACTTGCTCCTGACTCTACATACAGAGTGTCATTAGTAGCAGATGCATTCTGTAGGTTTACAACAACCAATGCTTGTGGTAGTTCATCTGCAGATTGATAAGAGTAGTCCCATATGTAAAAACTCTTAAGAGAAGTATGGTTATTTTTACCACATATTTGACATGACTCAGTACTATTCCTATCCTTATTTCCATTTGGGAACTTTGGGTGTTTTGAGAACCTGTTCCTTGTGCAGTAGGTTTGAAGCGTCTTTTTTTGAAATTGAAGTTGTTGTTTCCTTTTCCACGAGAGTAGTTTCCTCTCCCCCTTCCCATTTGAGCAGAGAATGCCATGTTACAGTTCTGTTGTGGCACCTCTTCTTCATCCTCCCTCATATAAAAACCCTGAGAGCATTAGTAAATTGATTAAGGGTGGGTTATGGTGACTTACTTAGCATGAAAGTCCTTAAGGTCTTGTACTTGAGACCTAAGCCTCTAGCTAAATTGATTACTTTGCTATCTTCATCTACATGTTTCTGAATGGCTGCAAGGCCATCACATATACCTTTGAATACCTTAATGTATTCATCAATCATTTTGGTTCCTAGCCTAACAAAAGTGTTGAAATTTCTACAGTATTTACGAATGTTTTCTTTTAAAAGGGCTTTATGTTATGAAAACCATTTCATCTTAATACATATTTCATATATATATAATATGTATGTGTCAAAGTCATATGTCATGTAGAGTTGGATCGCTCGTTCATGTTATGGCACGGAGAGCCAGTCAGCCCAAACCAAAGTATGAAGTCTGACAATTAAAATCCAAGTATATAGCATCAGCCCATATCTAACAGTCCTTATAAAGATACGGAATGTTCAAATGAAGGAACATCAAGCATTTACAAGGAAGATAATCAACTTTCAGATTAATTGATTGTACTTACAAAGATACGGAAAGTTCAAATGAAGGAACTTCAATATACAAGGAAGTTAACCAACTTTCAGATTAATTGATTGTACTTCTTCATCTTTCCAAAGAACATGAGAATTATCAAAATGAACTTTCCCGTATTACTCCATTTTCCAGCAAATCCATATGTAGCATCCTTGCAATGGCCATCTGGTTTTATTTGCCTTGCACAACTATAGCCTATTGACATTCCAACATTCCCATATGCACTGCAAAATTATCATTATATGTATGAGTTGGAACGAAAATCATCTTGGTTATAATATTATGGCACAATACTCATTCCTAAAGTATCAGGAGTCTTAGTTATTCCTCAGCTTTACTCCTAGATGTTGATGTAGCAAATTGAGTGGCTATACATTCTCTTTTTGGCATGTGGGGATATACTCACTTTTAAAATCTACTCCCAAATAGGCTATTTTTCAACTGTTAATCCTTTAAAATGTTGAAGAAGCTATCACATCCAAAGTTGAAGGACATAAATACCAAATAACACCAAGTTAAATGTCACGTTTATATATTATCCCTTTAATAAAAAAGAAACGGTCAAAATGTCAATTAATATGAAGAAAAAGATGTCTTCAACTCACCTGATGACTTCAAAGACAATGTTGAGTACATTGAAGTTCAGTGGATCATATTTCATCTTGTCTTTCTCCACAACACAAATAAGAATGGTAAAAATGACCAAACAAGAAGGTTGGGAGAATGATATGTATTCCATCAAGCTTCCCCCTTTTCTCATCTTCATTTTTTCTGACTTCTCTTCATAATTGTCAACAGGCAAAAAAGTAGTATAGGGTGATACATACCTGCAGTGACAAACCAAATGTAATAAAACATCCATTGCAATTCTTACATTTTTATTTTATAATAGAAAGCTTTAGATATTCATTAACAAAATATTGTGTATAACTATATATAATAGAGAAGTAATAATGTTCCACTATGATATTCTCCTTTCTCGAACTCTACGCATAGCGGAATCTTTAGTGCACCGAGCTGCCCTTTTATGATATTCTTCCTCTATGTCTCAATTCATGTGATGGTAGGCGTTTGGCAGGGTACACTTTAGTTTAAGAAAAAACGAAGATTTTTGAAGCTTATAATTTAAAATAAGCCAGAGAGATATTTGTGTGACCATAGATCAACTGATTAAGTGCAAAGTGGATATTTTAAAATTAAGATATTACTTAGTATAAAAATAAAGTGGCAATAAGCACCTTCTTACTCAAAATCAATTTTCTTCCTTTTTTATTACGCCTAGTCAGGGGCGGGTCTATGTATATTAGAGAGGGTGTCACGCCATTCAGTGATTTTCGTTGAAATTCTGTATATACATATATATTTGTATATATATATTTTAAGAAAATGTATAAATATTAAGCATGATACACTTAGAAATAGTGAGACTTGTGGTGCAAGTGGTTAAAGCTAAGGTTTATTGTCTTAGTGACGCAAGTTTGAGCCTTTCTATGCGGCTGCATTTTCTTAAAACTTGTTTTACCAAGCATGTACCACAGAACATGCCTAAATTTTCTATGCAATTCGCTAATAAATATTAAGCGCTGATGCTTTTGTCATGAATCCCTGTTTAAAATAACGGGACACTCAGAAATTCAAAATCTTGAGTCCCCTGCTCGTAGTAGTTTAATTAGTTTCTATTTTTATCTAGAAGGGTGAAGGAGAGGTCAAGGAAAGAGTTGGACCTACAATTGAGAGCCTAATAGATTCAACTGGCTAAGGATTGTGTGTGGTACAAAATTTGTGGCTCAAATGTAGAATAAAGCGGATCATGAATTTTGCTAGTGGAGTATGAACTATGAAAATATGGATTCTCTCTTAATGTTACAACAAATGCTAGGCAGCCTGTACACCAATTAAAGTGTCGAAGAACAAAGTGTGTACACGTAAGTTGCATGTGCTTGTATCACAGCCATGGTCCAATTAACACTCCAAACCAACAGCTACAAAACAATGAATTACTTTTTCTCTTCAATTTTTTACTTGACACAAATTTTTTTAAAAAAGGAGTTAGACTTTTAAAATTTATAATCTAAAATAAATTAAACCTTATATATTTATGTGATTATAAACTACTTTCATTAAAGATTAAAAGAGAAATTTGAAAAATGAAGTTGTTTCTAACTATGTGACATTATTTGTACGCCACTAAAAAAAATAGAAGAAGAACAAAAATTGTAGAATACTTACATCATTATGGTGAACAATACTAAGATTGCTGGAGTTAAAGTTGAAAGATCAAATACAGATAGACCAGTATGCCTTGTATTCACAACCTCAAACAAAGATCCCACAATCTTTTCATAACTACTCAATCCAGCAGTGGCTTCCGAATTCCATTCCAATGAATAAAACACTACAAATTGCACTACTATTAATCCCACAACAGTAATTGCAATAGCAATTGTTTCAAAACTTGGAAAAATATGTGAATATCCAACACGTTTCGAGTTCTTCAAAATATACACAAATTCATGCCTCTTAGTAATTTTCCATAAAAACAAAATAGCGAGGCGTAAACAAGGAGCAAACAAAGTGTTTCCAAGAAGGACTTGAGGTATAAGAATGAGGAGAAGGCCTGGATTTTTCTTGAAAACAATCATGTTTTCGTTTGTAGGGACAAAACCACCATTTGCAAATGTTGAAACAGTGATAAATATTGAAAAAGTATTTACGTTAAGGCCTTTTTCTATAAGGATTTGTTTCGCGCTTGGAATGATTGTTATATAGAGAAAAACTAACGAAGAACCAAGAAGAAGAAGAACAAAAATATATGCAAAGACAACGTAACTCAACAATCTTATCGATTTCATCTTGATAATTTCATCGTGATCACGACTATCCTCGAGAGGGTTTATTATTACATTTCCTAGCTCATAATCTTTGCTACTAAAAGAGTCATCTTTGTTTTCTTTCTTGAAGAGTTGAAGTCTAAGAAAAGAAGTAAAAGCTTCCCCACCAAGAAACATCAAGATGGCCATGAAAACAAGTTGGACATTTGAGAAAACTTCCATTTCAACAGTGGACATACTAGAAACTGTGATAGAAGAAACAGAAGTGAAAAATACATCTAGGTTTTGAGGACGAAATAGCGGTAGAGTTCTAGGTTTTGAAACGTAATTCAAAGCTAAGAAACCTAAAAATGAAAGGATCATGAAATATCCTAATTCTAACCAAAATGGTTTTACCCTAAGACTCATACTTTTAAAGAAAGACAATGAAAGTGGCTTCGTTGGCATTGCTTATCAATTTGCCTGCCTCTTTTAAGTTTTACTATAGTCAAGGGTTCAATTTATAGTAAGAATTGTGAAGTAGTGGAGTTTCCTGTACTAGATCCCTTGATGGGTTAGCTTTAAATTAACCCCAACAACAGTTAGTGTATCAAAAGGAGTTGGAATATAATAATTCTTGGCAAATGATCATGATATTTTACTGTACAAATTTTCTTATTTATTTTCTTGTATTTGCATAATATATATATTATTTTAAAAATATTTATATGTAATTTAATAAAATACTATTATCTTGGTGAGAGGATGCGGGAGTGGAGCTTAAAGTGGGGCATTGGGTGGGTCGGGGGGAGATGGAAATGGATGGACACGCCTTAAGAGTGATACTGATCGATTGAAATGATTCTAGCCCACATCTTATTATAGTGGATTTGTCAATTATTTGATACTACGTGATTTTTCGTTAAGGTGTCACCATTTTATTAGCAGTAATGCTTTCGTGAGGTGATGGCCAATCAATGGGGCGGTGAAGATATGTAGTAGTAGCTAATGCTTGGAAATTGACTCAAGATTGAATCCAAATGTAACACAAATTCCAACACCATTTCCTTTCTTACGTGAGATTTTGGAAGATTAATCCAATTTGAATAGTGACAACCATGCATGCACATGATAAAGGAGGAAAATGAACATGTGGCCAATACAACAGGATATCCGGAAGCCACAAAGAGGATCAAAATAGAATTTACCAGACATGGATATTCTTGGTGACTATTAAATTATTGGGTAATTAAGAGGTTACCCATCAATACCTTAAAACCCGATTAACTAACTATGGAAATAGTCTTTTCCAAAGAGAATTACTTTCTTTTTTCGTTTTGGCAACACTTTAATTTTTCACATAACATGTTTATGATTAAAAAATATTTTAATACATACGAAATAACTTTAATTTCGGACCACAAAAAAAAATTTTCTTTTAACATTTTAAAATTCCGTGTCAAGTCAAATTAAATCATTTTTTTAAGGGGATGGAATAGTTAAATTTCTCAAAGAAAAGAACATGACAAAGGCTTTGCAAAAGGGGAGGGTATACTATGCCTTAGCTGTGGAAGGGTTGGACACTAGGATTGCGTATCGGTCGTTTCGATTAGGTTTTGTATTTTATTCATTCGATTTTTCGATTATCAATTATAGAATCATTAAGATATTAATATATCGATTATCGATTTATTTACAATTGATCGTTATCGGTTTAACTATTAATATTTAACACAAAATATTTTATTAAAAATTACTTAGAAATAAATTGACAAATTAAATGAAGAAATTACTCCCTCAATACTATGATAGGGCAATTGAAGAAATACGAAGAGGTGTCAGGGCAGAAAGTCAACAAGGACAAAAGCATATTTATTACAGCATCTCATGCCTCTGATGGCACTCACAATAGAATCAAAAGAAGGACAGGCTTCAGGGAAGGTATTTTTCCTTTCACATATCTTGGTTGTCCCATTTATAATGGAAGGAAATAAATCACTTACTTTGATGATATGACTTCTAAGATTTTAAAAAAGAGTTGGTGGATGGAAAGGTAATCTCTTCTCTTATGGAGGGAAAGTTGTAATCATACAACGTGTACTTCTTTTTTAAACTATGCATTTATTGGCTGCTATGTCTCCATCTAAAACTGTTCTAAACCAAATTGATAAATACTTGTCCAATTTTTACTGAGGTCAAAGTGAAGGTAAACACAAGTACCATTGGAGTGCTTGGAATAATCTTTCTATCCTATGGATAAGGAGGGCATGGGATTTAATATATTACATATTTTTAGAACTCTCTCATCATTAGCATGCAGCGATTTAGAACTCACAAGAGCTTATGGTCTGAATATCTAAAAGCCAAGTATTTCGGCAGAGTTAATTGTATTACTAGGACTTGAAGTTCAGGCCTGTCTTAAAGCTGGAAAGAGATTCTCCAATGTATAAGTATTATTGAACGAAATATGCTGTGGAAAATCAACAATGGTTCTTCTATGTTTTGGTGGGACAACTGGACAGGAAGTGGCCATTAGCTTTATTGTTGGAATCAGGTCTAAGATCAGGAAATACTTTGGTTAATGACTTCAGATTACCTTTAGATGACACCTTATTTAGATTTGGACAACATGTAGTATCTAGATGCAATTATTTTGTACCCCCTCATTTTGAGACTATATATCATGTTTTTACTAGGTGAAATAGCCAATAGAGTTTGGAACTATTATGCTAATAAACCGTCAGTGAACAATAAAAGTAACACAGACAGACAAATTTTATGGAATTGGTGGGCACATGATAGCAAGCACTACGAAAAAACTGCCGAAACAAGACTAAAAAAGCGACGGGCTGCATCGCTCCGCCTTTTTTTTCTTTAAAAAATATCTCGAAAATAACGAATTGCATCGTCTAAATTTTTTGAAAAAATATGGCAACGGAAAATGTCGCTACGTTTTAAATCTTTTTAGAAATGCGATGTCAAGAGGGTCCTCACCCATCGCTTTTGTTCTTGTGTTCTTAAAAAAGCGACTGACTTAGGGTCCCTGTCTATTACTTTTTTGGAAATTCTCTTAAAAAAATCCACAAATGCGATGGACTAAAGGACACTGTCCATCGCTTTTCTACAATTTTTTTGACAACAGAAACACCTGCAAGTAAAATTCAATTCAATTCTGTCCATTCCAACACAACTAACAACAAAAAAAATACGCAAAATACATAATGACAAACATATATAATTAATGACTCAAAACGAATGAAGTCATAATTTACAACGATTTAAAGTCTTTCAAATTTAACCAAAAAAATCAAAATGTTCATAAACTAACATAAGAACCTAACGACTATTTGTTATGTATTCACCACTCTGTTCTTCCTCCCTTGTTTTATTTTCTTCATCCTCCCATTCCCCCTGCTCAGTTGTTTCATATTCATTGTCCTCCCATTCCTCCTCCTCAAATTATTCATATACCTTGTTTACTTCTTCCTCAACATTTGACATTATAGGCTCATCATGAGAAACCTCTTCTAGTATGTGTTGAGATATGTTCTAGTGTGGTTTCCAACTCAACATCAATTTGTTGTTGAACAAGTGCAACATCATTTTTATACGGCACATCTAATACATTCTCAATTTCAATTCTTTCCACAGATTTTGTCTTAATAACAACCCACTAATTAGCCTTATCTCTACACAATGGATATGGAGCGTAATAGACTTGCTTAGCATTTTGAGCAATGATAAAAGGATCATAACTTCCGTATTGTCTGGCGTGCTTAACTTCAATTATATTATGTTTTTGGTCCACCATTGTGCCTCCATGTGATGGGTTGTCACACTCCGATCTCAACAGGGTGTGATGGGCACCCAACCCCGTGCTCGGAGCCGAGCGAACCCGCTAATTCATATTACATTCTCAATCTCTTTAGAATTTTGCATCAAAAAGAAATGAAAAACATAGCTACGCTTTCCGAATCTTGCTATCCAAAATCCATCATCTCATAAACTCATGACATACTACATAATAACATATCGGTTGGTGACGCCGCTTACAAAGCTGACACTCTATACCCACGACTCTGTCTGCAAAGTCTCTAACTTCAAATGAAACATCATAGCGCATATACTCTGACTCGGCAACACTCCAGGAACAAGTGGAGTTGCTAACCCCGCTGGAACATCTTCTATAGTAACTTCTACTTGTCTGTGTGTACCTGCGTGGCATGAAACGCAGCCCCCAAGGAAAAGGGGGTCAGTACGAGTAATGTACTGAGTATGTAAGGCATGAAAATCAGCATAATAAAGAACATAAGGTATGAACAACCATATCGTAGAATCATAGACATATAGTGAGATAAGAGAGTAACCTGTACATATGAGTGCCCTTTTAGGCCGGATGCCATGCATGCTTGTCTTATCATATAAAACATATCTTTTTCATATGCATATAAAATAGAAGTCATATCACCGAACAACGTCGGTGTGCCCACATATTTCCCGCGTCCGGGCATCCCGCGTCCAGGATGAAAATTACTCCAACTGATCAGGTGGGAATACGTCTATAGCGCCACATATACACCTCCCCATATCCCACATATACATATACATATACATATACATATAGACAGCATGCACGAGAGCCCAACGAAAGTCGTATATTTATCAGAGTGACGGAAGGTCGGTAACCTCCGATTGTATTATAGACTAACCACGGTCGCTTTGTCTCACCTTGAAGGAACAATTATTGTAGGATGAGACTATCAACGAAAGATAATATTAAGAGAACGTAGAATAAGGTCACAATCTTATAAGGCGTCAAATCGTATACATATGCACATATGACCAATTTTCAAGACTCGTAGAATAATTAGAATGAGCTATGATTAACAAAACAAGATAAGAGTCATGTCAAGTACCTTTCGAAAATTTCCATGGATTATATCAAAATAAAACTTTTGAAATCATATACGCGTATCTAAGCACGAGAAAATATCCTTTGGAAACTCAAGAAAATGGGCCATCCTAGTGGCTCTACGAATAGGACTTCCTTGAAATTGTATAAAATATCATATACTTATTTCATAAAAATCATGCCAAAAGAAAGTGTAGCTCTATATACTTATGTCAAAACATGCCAAGAGAAAGAAGAGTAAACATTACATACATGAAGCCGTTCTTATCATATCCATCATAGACATATTCTCATCCTTGACATCATCAATGTCGTTGTAAAACATATCCATCGTCATTGCCATAAAAGCTTGTAATATTGTAAACCTTTGTTTTGGGAAACTATAGACATTTTGGAAGACATTGACGGGTTGTAGGAACAAGTAGTCATTTCCTTGGGACCATTGACACCTAGCTTTTAAAAACAAAGAATATATGGAAGCACTTATGAAACCATAACATCGGAATCATGCCTTTAAAAAAAAGGGTAAGCCTTACATACTTATACCAAAGACATGCCAAAAGAAGGAACGATTAGCTTTACATACCTGTACCGCGCCTTACTAGCTTTTCTTATTCTTCCAACTTGTTAGTCACATTCAAGAGAGTTGACATAGTCATTAGATTCATCACCATATACTCGTCTTAATCCTTCAAACAAATTAACTTCTAATCTGCCAAAATTTCGGCAGCATCTCCCCTATAAATACACCATCCCCGAGATCTCAACTCGGCCACCATTTCAACAATCATATCAACAACAACAACCAGCAGAGTATATACAATCAAATCACCTCAACTTTACACAACACAAGCTCCAAACAACTAGCATAAAACTACGATACCAAAATAGAGTTTTTAACCTTTATTTCATAAAATCTTTAACCATACCAAACGGGGGGTCGTGTGGCTGCAACCAGCAGCAACCACACCCTTTTTAAAATACTTTAAAGCCCTGCAACATACAATCCAACCAGCTGCACCCGCAGCGCCTCAACGACCATACACTACGCGACTTCGATTTAGCTACTACGACTTTAATTTAGTAGTTTCCAGCATCATGCCCCCTTATACATTTTCTCTGCTTCCAGCCATATTTAGGACACTTAATACACCTCATAACAATATCATAAACTCCAATTTTAAAGGAGAGACCTTACCTTTACCGAAACTCTCCAAAACTTGCCTCGGAAGCTCTCCTAGCGCGGCTAAAACTTTGGGGCTGTTCGGTGACGTTTTGGGCTGCTCCAAACCATAAAATTTCATTACCAATACCTTCATAACACCTTGGTACACCCTAGATAATTAATTCACGAAGCAAAATCGGAGACTTACCTTTTTTTTCCCCTTAGCCGAACCTATTCTTTCTCTAGCTTCAAGTTTCTTCTCTTCCTTTCTCTCTAGAATTCTCTTGAATCCTCTTGTTGATAAAGAAAACTTAATGGATAAATATGACTTAAAAGTCATCAACATATATATATATATAAGCCACTTAATTAATGGGCTAAGTTCCAAGACTTGGGCCCTTTCCTTGCGTTGGGCCTCTCTTATTATTTTGATTTCTTTCAAAGCCCAATCCCTTGGCCCATATATTTTCATAAACTACATTTTGTGAACTTCCAACTTATATATATATATATATATATATATATATATATATATATATATATATATATATATATATATATATATATATATATATATATATATATATATTTCAATATTTCCATCTCCAAAATTTCATAACCAACTTATGTATCAAACAAGACCAAAACGTACCATTATCCTTCACTTGTTACAATTATTCCAAATGTCCAAATGTACAAAAATATGGGTTGTAACATTCTCCCCCCCTTTAGAACATTCGTCCTCGAATGTTAAATAAAACCTTCTTCAAAATCTTATAGAGACTATAGGGAAAATTCCTTTCTTCCCCACTAGTGATTAGTTAGCGCTCACACTCATTTCAACTTCTCCATCCGAAAGTACTTGTACTCTAGTGACCCGTGTTTCTAGCTCTGTTATAACACTATCTTCATTCTAGTGGATACCACTTGTTCCACTTAATGGGCTCGCAACGCGTCAATGATTTTGCAGAGCTACGTCCCTCATCCTTGAGGGGTCTTTATACTTTTCACGGCGAAATCACATATCCACAATACTTCTTTATATCTCATAAGCTTTTATCCTTGTCGGGTACCTGAGGTTAACTTCTAATTCTTCTCAATCTCATGTCAATTCTATTTTAATAATGGTCTTATCTTCTCGCCTTTTCATACTACTCCTTCCGTTCGGAGCTATCTATTCCCTTTTTCTTTCTAGAAAATTCCGACAGAGTTTCCTCTATATTCCTTACTATCTCAAACCTGCACTCAGGAAATACCAACAATGCCATGCAAGGCCAACATATATATATATATCCATATCATATCATATCACATTCGCAGTGCCTCACAGGGCTAATATATACATACATTTATAACATCTCATGTCCCAGCCACACAGGGCTTCCTACATTAGGCCGAAACAAAAATGACAACTTGCCCCATATAATTAGAAAAAACTGTACTTATCACTCTCCTATACCTATGATCGATCAGTCCCCAACTCGATCTGGTGACCTAGGAGGTGAAGTATGTTCCCCGTCACTATCTGGATGCCATTTGCTTGTCTGTTCCTCATCGTCTTCCTCGCTTGAATCCAAAATATATTGATAGCCAGGAAATTCTTGGTTCACCGGCGACCAAGATAGAGGGCTCGAATATATCGTAACACTTACCGTAGGAGCTGGCCTAACATAGTGTTCGGTTATAAGAGCAGCTGGCGTGGCTTCTAGAACCACTTTCCTGGTCATCAGATGCTCTTGGGAACCTGTCGTTGAGCCTTCTGAAGGTTCGGTCTCTATAATATAATCAGGGTCTTCAGAGGGATCCGTCTCAATCGAATAACTGGGGCTTTGCCTGCTTGGTCCTGGAGCCTGAGGTCCCATGTGTACCCTAGGGACCTTCTCCGCACCCCCTATACTGTCTAGAGCTAGTCTCTTCATCTCCCACCACAGCCTGTACCCACCTGCAAGAAAGAGGGTCAGAAACAAGCTTCCCGTAGAGGTCTGACCGTACATCTCGTAGTCCGTTAGAAGGAGATTATCCTGATAGACAGCTCTATCGCACGATCTAAGATAATAAAAGAAGGTAATATCCTGAATGTCCTATAGACTCCTGTTTATAAATATGGCCGGCTTCACACCCATAAACAAGACTCTACTAGACACGACTTTACAGACAACCCTTTGACCGACCTTCTCTGATACCACTCTGTCACACCCCGATCTCAACAGGGTGTGATGGGCACCCAACCCCGTGCTCGGAGCCGAGCGAACCCGCTAATTCATATTACATTCTCAATCTCTTTAGAATTTTGCATCAAAAAGAAATGAAAAACATAGCTACTCTTTCCGAATCTTGCTATCCAAAATCCATCATATCATAAACTCATGACATACTACATAATAACATATCGGTTGGTGACGCCGCTTACAAAGCTGACACTCTATACCCACGACTCTGTCTGCAAAGTCTCTAACTTCAAATAAAACATCATAGCGCATATACTCTGACTCGGCAACACTCCAGGAACAAGTGGAGTTGCTAACCCCGCTGGAACATCTTCTATAGTAACTTCTACTTGTCTGTGTGTACCTGCGTGGCATGAAACGCAGCCCCCAAGGAAAAGGGGGTCAATACAAGTAATGTATTGAGTATGTAAGGCATGAAAATCAGCATAATAAAGAACATAAGGTATGAACAACCATATCGTAGAATCATAGACATATAGTGAGCTAAGAGAGTAACCTGTACATATGAGTGCCCTTTTAGGCCGGATGCCATGCATGCTTGTCTTATCATATAAAACATATCTTTTTCATATGCATAGAAAATAGAAGTCATATCACCGAACAACGTCGGCGTGCCCACATATTTCCCGCGTCCGGGCATCCCGCGTCCAGGATGAAAATTACTCCAACTGATCAGGTGGGAATACGTCTATAGCGCCACATATACACCTCCCCATATCCCACATATACATATACATATATATATACATATACATATAGACAGCATGCACGAGAGCCCAACGAAAGTCGTATATTTATCGAAGTGACGGAAGGTCGGTAACCTCCGATTGTATTATAGACTAACCACGGTCGCTTTGTCTCACCTTGAAGGAACAATTATTATAGGATGAAACTATCAACGAAAGATAATATTAAGAGAACGTAGAATAAGGTCACAATCTTATAAGGCGTCAAATCGTATACATATGCACATATGACCAATTTTCAAGACTCGTAGAATAATTAGAATGAGTATGATTAACAAAACAAGATAAGAGTCATGTCAAGTACCTTTCGAAAATTTCCATGGATTATATCAAAATAAAACTTTTGAAATCATATACGCGTATCTAAGCACGAGAAAATATCCTTTGGAAACTCAAGAAAATGGGCCATCCTAGTGGCTCTACGAATAGGACTTCCTTGAAATTGTATAAAATATCATATACTTATTTCATAAAAATCATGCCAAAAGAAAGTGTAGCTCTATATACTTATGTCAAAACATGCCAAGAGAAAGAAGAGTAAACATTACATACATGAAGCCGTTCTTATCATATCCATCATAGACATATTCTCATCCTCGACATCATCAATGTCGTTGTAAAACATATCCATCGTCATTGCCATAAAAGCTTGTAATATTGTAAACCTTTGTTTTGGGAAACTATAGACATTTTGGAAGACATTGACGGGTTGTAGGAACAAGTAGTCATTTCCTTGGGACCATTGACACCTAGCTTTTAAAAACAAAGAATATATGGAAGCACTTATGAAACCATAACATCGGAATCATGCCTTTAAAAAAAAGGGTAAGCCTTACATACTTATACCAAAGACATGCCAAAAGAAGGAACGATTAGCTTTACATACCTGTACCGCGCCTTACTAGCTTTTCTTATTCTTCCAACTTGTTAGTCACATTCAAGAGAGTTGACATAGTCATTAGATTCATCACCATATACTCGTCTTAATCCTTCAAATAAATTAACTTCTAATCTGCCAAAATTTCGGCAGCATCTCCCCTATAAATACACCATCCCCGAGATCTCAACTCGGCCACCATTTCAACAATCATATCAACAACAACAACCAGCAGTATATATACAATCAAATCACCTCAACTTTACACAACACAAGCTCCAAACAACTAGCATAAAACTACGATACCAAAATAGAGTTTTTAACCTTTATTTCGTAAAATCTTTAACCATACCAAACGGGAGGTCGTGTGGCTGCAACCAGCAGCAACCACACCCTTTTTAAAATACTTTAAATCCCTGCAACATACAATCCAACCAGCTGCACCCGCAGCGCCTCAACGACCATATACTACGCGACTTCGATTTAGCTACTACGACTTTAATTTAGTAGTTTCCAGCATCATGCCCCCTTATACATTTTCTCTGCTTCCAGCCATATTTAGGACACGTAATACACCTCATAACAACATCATAAACTCCAATTTTAAAGGAGAGACCTTACCTTTACCGAAACTCTCCAAAACTTGCCTCGGAAGCTCTCCTAGCGCGGCTAAAACTTTGGGGCTGTTCGGTGACGTTTTGGGCTGCTCCAAACCATAAAATTTCATTACCAATACCTTCATAACACCTTGGTACACCCTAGATAATTAATTCATGAAGCAAAATCGGAGACTTACCTTTTTCCCCCCTTAGCCGAACCTATTCTTTCTCTAGCTTCAAGTTTCTTCTCTTCCTTTCTCTCTAGAACTCTCTTGAATCCTCTTGTTGATAAAGAGAACTTAATGGATAAATATGACTTAAAAGTCATCAACATATATATATATATAAGCCACTTAATTAATGGGCTAAGTTCCAAGACTTGGGCCCTTTCCTTGCGTTGGGCCTCTCTTATTATTTTGATTTCTTTCAAAGCCCAATCCCTTGGCCCATATATTTTCATAAACTACATTTTGTGAACTTCCAACTTATATATATATATTTTTTTTTCTTCAATATTTCCATCTCCAAAATTCCATAACCAACTTATGTATCAAACAAGACCAAAACGTACCATTATCCTTCACTTGTTACAATTATTCCAAATGTCCAAATGTACAAAAATATGGGTTGTAACATGGGTCAAACCATTTGCACCGAAACAATACTATCTTTTTTTAGGCTAACCTGAATATCTTACTTCAATAATCTTTTGAATGACACCATAATAATCAACAGTTTGGCCATTACCATCAACATCTCCTTGAACGCACACACCACTATTATTTGTTTTCTCATATATAGAAACTTCTTCAATTTGAAATTTAAAACCATTCACACAATATTTATTAATTGTATGTACTGAAGATTCAGGCCCGAGTGCAATCTCTCCCACTAATGACGAATGTTGGACATTTGAGTATTCATCATAAACCTACAAAATGATTTTAAAATATTACAATTTACTGTAAAATGAATACATTAAATGCTTATTGATTCAATATAAGTTTTCGCACTTACATAATCCTTTAGCTATTTGAAAAACCTTGTATATATGTATTCATTGCCCCATGTGTTTATGAACAAGTTGATATTGATATTTACAACTTTGTTAATTAGCAAACACTTATTACTGTGTAATTTGATAATATTATTTAACATTTACGTAAGATATGATTGAATTTCTAGATAATTAAGCATAATATGGGTCACAACTGATTGTCTTTCCATAGTAGTGATGCCTCGTTTTTTACGCTTTTTAGATTCTCGGCCACTTGATTAAAAATTGAAATCAGTGGTGCGATTAGGCCTATTGCTCCTACATGAAACTTCATCCCCAAAGTAATAGGAATAAAATTCACCAGTTTTTCTCGCAATATGAGCTTGAAAATTTGATCCTTCAATATTTTTCTTGTGCTTAATTGTTTGTTTCAGCTTCTAATTTTTCTGTATGTATATATCAATATATGTTAACAAATAAATAACTTAATTACTTATATAAGAAAATCATTACCTCTCAAATGGATACATCCACCTTCTTTGGATTGGACCTTCAAGGTGGGCTTCTTATACAAGATGAATCGAAAGATACTCCATCACACTAAAGAAATCGCATGGGAAGATTTTCTCCAGCTTTGTAGTAATAGCTGAAATATTTTCCTCCATCTTGTCTAAACTACTTTCCAACAACTTTCTTGAACATAAATCTTTAAAGAAAAGAATTATCTCTATGATTCACTTCCATATCCTATCAGATAGATGGCTAAAGGTACAATTTTCTAATTCACTATCAGTCTTGTAGAATAACATACAACTATTAACACAATAATTAATTCTATCATACGACAATCCTAACTTGAAAACCAATCTCTTTATCTGATAGAAGTTCTTATGTATGTTAAATTTTGGACTAACCAGTTCGCCCAAAAGATCAACCATTGAGTCCATAGTCACATAAGGAACACTCTAATCGGATTTAATATTCATTAATCTAACTGTAACTGACAAAGCAGAATGTAAACTCCCTTCACATAGTGGATGACTAGCTTCTTTTAATTATTGATAGAAGTGTCTTGCTTCTTCATTAGGAGTTTCATCAAAATATTGCTTGGGTTCCATCCCACCTTGAACCCCAAAAGCATCATTGACCATTTCATGAACTTTATCATGTTGAAATGTATCATGTTGAATGCTATCATGTTCAACCATAATTTGACCATGTGGTGCAAGCACATTATATTCATCCGGACAACAAATTATAATTATTCAATCCATCTATTTCTTCATGATCAACCCATATAAAATATCTTGGCTTAAATCCATTACCATACAAATGAATTATAACTATATTTGGCTTAACAAATTTCAAGCACCTACATTCACGAAAAGAACACCTAACCAATCCATTTCTCTTAAAAATACCTAGTGTCATTAGATGATCAATAAAACTTCTTACACCGTCAATAAATTCAGATTTCAAATCATCACCAACTTCGTCATTTATGTTATACATCCACAAACGATGATCCATCTACAAAATTATGTATATTCAAGCTTAATTAGTTCATAAAAATAACAATTCATATATTAAAGCACAAACTAATTCCAATAACTAAACCAAATCAATCGGGGGATCGAATTGATTATAGAAACATGAGTTTAATTAGTCGATTAGAAGAAGATCCAAAGATGAAATTCCCACATACCTTGATGATCCTTAGCTATGAAATTGAAAAAGGAGACTTGAGTTCTTGAAACCTTAGCAAGGACAAACAAAACCTTAGGAGAGAAATTCTTGAGAGCCTTTGAGAAATTTTAGGTAAAAGAGAGGGAATGGGGGGAAATTAAAGGGTTTGGGTAGTTATCGGCCTTCTCCAATGAGCATTCTCAATATTATGCCTTGAAGAGGACTCGAACCTCCACTACTTGGGGAGATTTGATTGATTCTGAATTCTGGAGTCCCAAAGTATTTTCAATTCGTCTTTATGATTTCTTCCTAAACCCTTCGCATTTTCATTATTTAGCATTTTATTCAATCAATTATGATTTTATTCATTCTCAATAATATTATAATGCATGATTTCATCTTAATTCAATGTTTTCAAGTATTTTTTCATGAACCCATGCACTATGCCAAGTGTCAACATGTAATGACCCATTAGGTCATTTTGAGAATGAGTCCTCCTCCTTTCATATGAGACCCTTCCCGTAAAATTTTAATGGGTTATTTGGATTATTCGGTAACTTTGCTTAATTAGTTGAGGGATAATTTTAGGGAATTAATTTAATTGATGGGCTAAAGTTTTAATTTATTTAATACCATATACCACTTTTCTTATATTTATTAAAATAGGTTAGTAGGGTTTGTAAATTTTAATACATAATTAGTTTAGAAAAGGAAAAAATAAAATAAAATAATATATATATAAAATCTGATGGCCTAATGCCATCAGATGTAACAAAAACAGAAAGAGAGAGCAGCGACGCAAACAAAAAAAAAACTGGAGAGAAAAAAAATACGGAGGAAGAAAGAAAAGAAAGGGAGAAAAGAAAAATAAAGAAGAAGAGAAAAATAGGGATTTTCATTCCAAAGCGTCAAGGTAATTATTCTCATCCTTTCCATTAAATTTTCATGTGGTTATGAATATATTTTTAGGGTATATTGGTGGAGAAACAATGTTGAAATAAGAAAATATGACCCTAGGGTCTTCATATAAAATCTTGACTTGGAGATCGAATAACGATCCGTTTTAGCTGAAATTTGACATGTGAGTTTATTTTATCATGAGTGAACATAATCGAAAAGAAAATTTCAGATTTGACTTCAATGACATAGAATGAGTTAGTTTCTGAATTTTGATAAATTAAAATAGATAATTAAATATTAGGTATATTATATTTTATGAAATACATTAAATTTATGATATTAGGGAAATTAGAACCTAACCCTAGGCTTAAAATTTGGAAATATGAGAGTTGACATGTTATTTGACGTCAACATTAAGAACTTGATTATAGATTTGGGTATGTTTTGGATATAGACTAGACATATAATAATATGGGTATTGTTAGATTCGAAATCTTATTGTGGTTATTTATTTGACTAGATTACATTGATTTGGAGACCCAACGAAAAGGGAAGGCTCAAGTACCGGTGTAATTGCTTGATTAATTAAGATAAGTGAATTTCTAAACCTCAGTTTAAGCTTATAGATGCTTGTATTTCCGTGTCATATATACTAGGGAGTAATGAGAACTGGATTGGGTTATTGACTGTATAATTGACCTTAAAAATGGAGATGAGGGGTATAAAATGGTGATCTAATGACATGTATTGGTGGAATTGATATGTTGTGATTATGGGTTTATTTTGGATATGTGAAATGACTATGTTGATGTGAGATAGGCAATATTATTATTGTTGTCATGTTATTATCGTGAATTATATGAACATGAATTGATTGCATTGGTTCTGACATATTATGTGAGACTGAAAATGATACGAAATAAAAGGGGTCGGGCCACACGCTCCGTGGCAGGTAATATGAAACAAAAGGGTCGGGCCACACGCTCCGTGGCAGGTATTATGAAACAAAAGGGGTCGGGCCACACGCTCCGTGGCAGGTATTATGAAACAAAGGGGTCGGGCCACATGCTCTGTGGCAGGATATATATATTGAGGGGACGGGCCACACGCTCCGTGGCAGGTTACATGGACAGAAATGTCCCCCATGGGTTCCGGACTGTAATTCAGCGGATGTGTACCGATAGGACAGACATACATCATCTCATTGCATTTCATCGTATTTTGTTGATATTTGTGAATTCGTGTTTACCCCTTTATTGTTCTGTATATGCTGAGCTTGACTTGCTATGATTTATTGATGAGACTATTGATGAGTATTCGTGGACTGTATTACTGTTATTATTGTACAAGTGGAGAGTTGGACTGATTTTATGCAGGTTGTAGTTAAGGAGGTTCGGTTGGGAGGATAGGAGTACTTGTATTTATTGAGCTTTGCTTAGTTTTAGTTATCCACTTCCTGAGTACCGTGTTGTTTGGTACTCACCCCTTGCTTCTACACTTGTGTAGGTTGTGAGCTCGGACCTTCTTGATCTCTTAGTGTTCTCTACCACGTCCGAGGCTATCATCTCGAGTGTTGAGGTAGCTGTTACATCCATTTAGCGGACACCTCTTACTATTTTATTATGCTTTAGTCCTACTCTAGAGACAAAGACATTTGACTGTATTTTCTTTCGTACTTCGGTAATTTAGTAGTGGCTTGTATACGTGACAACCAGTCTTGAGGGATTTTGAGATTATTTATTTATTTTTGACTAAGTTAAACTTTGGTTCATCTCAAATACTTCTGCATTTACTTTTTGTTGAGTTTTAGGCTGACTTATCTCGGTGGGTTGAGATGAGTGCCATCACACCTTGATTCGGGTCGTGACACAAGACTAGATGGACACAACTCGATCTTAGAAGAAAATCAATTTTGTCATTAATAGGATCAACTAGTGTTGTCACTTATGCTAAATTAACTATAGCACACTCTAAAATATTCAAACATTCTAAAGTTCAACATTTCTAAAGTGCAAGTTGGATTTTTCTAGACAATTAAAGTACAAACTAATTCCAACAACTAAACCAAATCAAAGCTAAGTGTCAACACTAGATGGACACAAATCGATCTTGCAAGAAAATCAATTTTGTCACTAATAGGATCAACTAGTGTTGTCACTTATGCTAAACTAACACATTATCACTAAAGCACACTCTAAAATTCAAACATTCTAACTTCAAAAAAATATCCAAATTTACAATCTAATTCAAAAAATCCAATTCAAACTAAAACCCAAAAATCTTCATTCACTAATTCGCAATTAAATAAACAAACTAACAATGTTAATAACATTATAAGTTCAAAAACACTTCAATTCCAACTCAAAAAAATCACATACTAATTCAAAAAATAAATTCAAATCACAAACTAATTCAAGTTCTAATGTTCAAGTTTATAACTTTGAATATCTTCCAAACATCAAAAATCATACAACCCAATATTTTTCTAAGTTCAGCTTTCAAACATCCTACATTCAACTATTTTCTAAGTTTAAGATTTTTAATAACATTCCAACTTCAAAAACACTTCTATTCCAACACAAAATACTAATTCATAATCTAATTCAAAAAACTCTCAATTCAAGTATCTAAGTTCAAAAATTCAACTTGTTCTAACTTCTAACATCTAATTACTTCTTAGTTCTAACTTCTAATTCACAATCACTTCAATTCCAACTCAAAAATACCCAATTCACATCTAATTAAAAAAAAAATTCTTACTAAAACCCTAAAATCAAAATTAATACTTCATTCACAATCGAATATACAAATTAACATGTTAATAATGTAAATTCTCAATAACCTAACAAACAAATAAAAAATTACTCAAATTGTAAAACACTAACATAAACGTACAAAATCCTAACTTAACTTGATGTGAAAAAAGCTAGGGGTTGGCGGCAGCGGCAACAACTCGACGGGCAGCGACGACAGGAGGCGGTGACGAGCGAGAGAGGTTGGGTCGTGGTGGTTGGGAAATTTTAGAGAGAATAAGAGAGGAGAAGAGAGAAGAAGAAAGGGGGAAAATGAAAAATATTCCGCGTTTGCTTCTAAAATATTTTTAAAAAGTGACAGACTGCGTTGCTTAGTTCGTCGCTTTTTTAGTAAAAATTGGTCAATCTTTTTAAAAACAATGATGGACTAGGCAACACTGTCTGTCACAAATTTAAAATGTTTGACTAAATATTTTGAGATGAAGTGAAGGACTAAGCAATGCAGTCCTTCGAAATCATTAAAAAATATTTATAAATTAAAATTAATTAAAAGTGATGTTGTCCGTCGCTTTTAATTAATTTATAAATAATTATTTTTAATTAAAAGTGATGGACGATGTCACTACTTATATTAAATAATTATTTATTAATTATGGCGCTAAAAAGCCAAAAAAGAGACGGACAAAGCAAAGTTGTCCGTCATTTTTTTTAAAAACAAAATAATAAAATATAAAAACGACGGACAGTGTCGCTTTTTCCGTCGCTTTTTACTAACGATGCAGTCCGTCGCTTTTTCGATCATAGTTTTTAGCAATTTTTTAGTAGTGAAGAATGCACTACAAAGATCCATTTGTTTCATTCTACCATTGGTTATCAACCGGGAATTGTGGAAGCGAGAAGGGCAAGAAAGTATGGGCAAAACTCTTACCGTGTAAACAAAGTCATTTACTTGATAAATTTTTAGGTTAAGATCTTTCTTTATAAATATTTTAAAATGATTAATCTGCACTAGTCTTGGAAAGATATTTGTGTTCTTGTAGATAATTACTACTCTCCTAAAGAAGATATCCAGTCTATCAGAATAGGCCTCAAATGCATTAGTACAAGCTTAACACGAATGGGAGTTCCTTGTGAAGATTGAAGAAAGTTGACGCAGTAGGGATCATTAGAAATCATGAGGTAAAAATGATCTTAGCAAATACTAAAGCTCTTGAATACTGTATCAATAATGAAGTAGAAATCACGGATGCATGTCACGCTCGTGGTTGACACTCAAAAATTATTGTAGGCCCCAAGTGAACCCTTGGCGTAGATGAATACTGAGTGGATGACTAAATAAAATGTTGAAGCTCTAATAATGAACTTGTAAATCATTTAAAGGGGGTCACTCAATGATATAAATGATAAATGCTTAAGACATCTCAAAACCGAAGACAAGTCTGACTCACTATATTATCTTGAAGCCTCTACCATCTAAAGATAGGTTCCTGGATAACACCCACTACAAGCTCAAAACGAACTACTAATACTAAAAACATAAATAAAATTGAGTCTTCCGAAAGCAAGGAGGCTTTAACAAAGGTGGAAAACAATAATCTCATGGAGCGCCTATTGATGATCCTGAGCACCTATATCTGCATCATGAAATGATGCATCATTGAATGACATCAGTACATAGAATGTATGGTATGTAATAAAGTTGAATGAATAAATAACTTAACTGAAGGAGCATGCTTAAAAGAAACTGAAATATAACTTGACTGAAAGTAAAGCATGTAAGTGTAATGAAATCAAGTAAAGACTTACATTTGAAGTTATATAAATATAATTTACAAAATAATAACTTTACTTTTCTTGTGGTGTTTGTCTAACCGACAACCATCATTTTGAGACTTGTGATGATACAAGTCAACACACATTGTAAGAGCCATCCTATACCTTTCCAGAGTATAGGAAAATAAAAATGAACTTATGGATTCATATAAAAAGCCATTATCATGGGTTGGTTGAGGAGTCGTCCATACGAGTGGTACGATCCCATCTACGCTAACGGTGCCAGTTATGGGATTTGAGTTATCTGAACTCTTACCCAAATAGGTTCTTAACACTACTCCCAAAATATGTAGTAGTGCTCATATAATAACTGAGTTGAGTTAATACTCAAAAATAATTCATCATACTTATATTGAACTTTACTTTAACTGACTGAAATGCTTTTCAAACTGATAATGGTTTCTTTGAAATTAATCATGCCTTTTTCTGAGAAAATAATGTACTTGGAACACTTAGTGTTCCCTCAAAACGTTTCTTAGATGAGTATCCATAAATAATTAATCTTTCTGTACTTTAGAAATCGATGCATGAAAACAGATATGCAAGGCTTTCAATAATTCTTAGATGAACAATGTTCATGTGGTGAATTAAGCATGAATAATAATTTAAATATTTGAAATACATGAAGAAACATAGTCTCAATAATAATATGTAGAATTTAATGTAAAGGAACCAAAACCCATTCGAAATTCAAGAGAATTGGAGTAAAAACCCTAGGTCTAAAGCTTACTGATTGAATTTAGATGTTGGGCGTGAGGACGAACTTAGTCCAATACTATGAGTAGACTTACATTCCTGGAAGAACAAGATTGTTGTAGAATCTTGAAGAAGATACTTGAAACGCTAGTTTTCTTCTCTTAAGTTCTTTCTCTAAGCCTTGGGAATGATTATGAGATTGAATCGTTCTAATGACACTGATAGTGGCCTTAATTAGGTGTAAAACCATTGAGGTTTAGGCTTAGAAAGAGTGAAAAAAGACCCAAAGAACCCTCATTAAAACTCAACATAATTGTCTATGGGGTCCATCTATGGTCTATAGAAATTTATATGGGTCGTAGAAGCTCACTTGTAGAAAGCAAATTAATTTCTAAGGTTTTTGGAATTAGGGTTTTTGGACCCTTTTTACGGGTTATAAACCTATCGATGTGTCATCCTGGTAACTCATAGAAACTGTACTAAGATGGAGTTTCAAGACTTCATTCCATGAGACAGTCTACAATCTGTAAATACTTCTACAGGCTATAGAAGTGGCTCATGAAAATCAGATAAGCTCATCTTGTTCACATAAAGTTTCTGAACTTGATCTACGATCATCTCTACACATTATAGAAACGTTTCTGGTCCATAAACTTGGTCCGTAAATCTCAGCCCCTTTTTTTGTTTCTAAAGTTTGACTTCACGAGCCCATCTAAAGTCAATGGTTACTTCTACGGACCATAGATGGTCTTTATAAAAGTCAAAGTTCAGAAGAACATAAGTTTTTTCTGTACTTGTCTGATTTGATCAGAGTTAGAATAAATTGGGGTGTTACAATATCTCCCCCTAGGATCTTTCATCCTCGAATGATTTCCAAGTAGGAAAATATATAAGGCACGAATATAATGCAGAAATTGAATCATTCAAACAAACGACTAGAAACTGTTATAAGGAAAGAATTATTACCTTCAACATCAACAAAAAGAGGAATGAATAGATGAGAGTATCTATCTTTCATATCTTGTTTGGATTTCCATATAGCCTCTTCAAAAAACATATTCCTCCATAAAACTTTGACTGATGCAACTTGTTTAGTCCTCAACTAGAGAACCTATCGATTAGGAATCTTAATTGAAATATCTTCATAGGAAAAACTATCCTTCACACCAATATTTTTAGTGGACAAAACAGGGAGGACTCACGAAGTACATAGAAGCGAATAGATCCTCAACAATGCGCCTGTTGATGGTCTCTAGTACCTGTCTCTACATCATAAAACGGTGCAGGCCAAATGACGTCAGTACATAAAATATACAAGTATGTAAAATGGCAGGATGAAATATGCATCAGGGTAGAATCAATGCAACTCAAAACCTCACTTCATAAGAGGGAACAACTCAATCAAGATGTCCTAAGTCTAAACAAGAATATGATTTAGACAAGACCAATCATATATAATCAAATCCAATCCATTCCAATCTGACTTAAAGTAATATCAAGACCTATATGAGAGTTTTTCTTATCCGACAACTATCACTTATGAGCCAGCGATAGTAAAAAAACCCGACGTTGTTGCCATATCCGTTCATACCTTGTCAGGTTAGGAACGAATCAACAATCATGGATCCATAACCAATCAAGTCCTATCATGTTAGGACAATAATTTGGGAAATATCCGACTTTAACTGTTCAATTCTCTCCTATATTTGGCGACGTAGTTATTAGGTGTGAGTTATTACTTACTCTTATCCAATTCTGTGTTCAATACTCCTCCCAAGACTCAATCTCATAAGACAATCATAACGAATCAAACAAAACCAATAAGTCTCCTTTGGACTTTTTCAATTCATTCATTCTATCAAATCAACCCTTCAACTAATCAATTTCCTAATCATTTTCAATTATGTAATTAAAAGAGATTTTAGATAGTTATTTATGACAACATTCTGGACTATCAATTTGTCGATACTATCATTAATATCATCACACTCATGTTCCAATCACAATCGTACATTTACAATTCAAAGCTCTAGACTCAATTTTAAGATGAATAGAACTCACTATCAATCAACATGCTACTAGGGTTTGAGTAACAAGTAGTCCAATTCATGTGTTCAAGGAATTTATTTGTAGGAAATCAGTATTTCATCAATAATCAGTAAAATATGTATATTTTTAAGAAAATAATTTCTCAAGAAATACAATCATGGAGACCCAATCCGTTCACAATAAATCTATCACAATCATGGGCAAATGGAGGAACAAAATCTATATTTCAGTTTAGCCTTACATACCTAGAACGAAGAACAAATCAAGAGTTTGAAGACCTCTCTTAAAAAACTTGGACCCTAGCCTTTCTCCTTTTCTCAAATCCTTGCTCCCAAATAATTTGAGTGTTAATGAGAGAGTAATGCATTTAGGGTACTGTTAAGGGACTTAATTTATTCCTAAAATGTCAGGGTTTTAGTTTAAGAAGGGTGGGAAAAGACCAATCTACCCTCCATTAAAAACTGAATATAGCCGTCTATGAGTCATAGGTACAACTCGTAGAAACTTCTACGGGTCGTCCTCTTCGATCATGGAATTGGAATGGAAAATATTGGGGTCTACGACTCGTGTCTATGAGTCATCAAAGATTCGATGAGTTGTAGATTCAACTCATTTTGCAGGTCCTCGAAAATCAAAGAAACTAAGTCTCTAAACTTTTTATATAAGTCGTTATTATAACTTGTAGAATCCTTGATGGGCTGTTAACTTGACTCATAGGAATGACATTTAGGGTTCAGAATTTGGCTAAGTGTCGGGGGTCTCTACAAGTCTTTCTATGACTCGTGATACTTTCTATGAATCATCTTATCAACTCATAGTCAAAGTACTGCGGCTTTTAATTTTTAGAAGTTAGACCTCGACCCTACGACTCATTCTTACAGGTCGTCGGCTTCTCTATGATTTGTTAATTGACTTGTTTACTCATTTCTAGCCTTGTCTAGATTTCAAACCTTAATTCCATCACTACGAGTCCCTCCTATAATCCATAGCAGTTCGTACGACTCATATATTGACTATCACCCATTGGAACAACTCATTTTATCTCAATCTTTCTCATGGCTCTCGAACTTAGTCTAGGCTAGAATAACATAGGGTGTTACAATATCTCCCCCTTAGGATCATTTGCCTTTAATGAAGAGTAAACCAAGGATGGAATCGAGGCACAAATAACAATCAATACTCAATTATTTAACCAATCAAATACTCAAAGTAATTTACTATTCAAACTCAAGAATGGACATACCAATTCAAATCAAGAAAATGGACATTTCCTTCAACATTCTCACTCATAGTCATGGCTTTCATATCTTCCTCATCTTCCTATGTGGCTCCCTCAACAAATTAATTCTTCCACAAGACTTTGACTGAGGCAATCTCTGTGGTCCTCAATTTGTGAACCTGATAATCAAGAATCTGGACTAGAATCTCTTCATAGGACAAGTTATCCTTAACTCCAATACTATCAATGTGGACTACTAATGAAGGATCTCCCAAGCACTTCCTTAACATCGAGACATGAAATATAGATGAATTGCGGCTAGTTCAAAAGGTAATTCTAACTCACAAGAGACACTCCCAATCCTTCTCATAATTTGGTAAGGACCAATGTATCGTGGACTAAGTTTTCCCTTTTTCTGAACCTCATGATGCATTTCTTGGGTGACACTTTTAAGTACACCCAATCCTCTACCTCAAGCTCTAAGTCTCTCCTTCTCACATTGGTGTATGACTTCTGGCAGCTTTAGACTTTCTTTAGCCTATCTTGAATAAACTTCACCTTCTTCATAGCTTGGTGAACAAAATCACGCCCAATCAACTCAACTTCACCAACTTCAAACCACCCAATTGGTGATCTACACCTCCTCCCATATAAAGCTTCATAGGGATCCATTTGAATACTTGTATAGTAACTCTTATTATACTCAAAATCTATGAGAGGTAAATGACCATCCCAATTTCTTTTGAAGTCAAGTACACATGCCCTCAACATATCCTCCAATGTATGGATGGTGCTCTCTACTTGGCCATCTGTCTGAGGATGAAAGGTTGTACTAAGATTCATCTTTAAACCCAGTCCTTTCTAAAAGGACCTCTAAAATTAAGAAGTGAATTGAGCTCCTCTGCCTGAGATGATAGACAAGAGAGCCCCATGCAATCTAATAATCTCATGAATGTACAATTTTACAAAATCCTCTATGGTGTCAGTTGTCTTAAATGCCAAGAAGTGGGCTGATTTAGTCATTCTATCCATAATAACCCAAATTGAATATGCTACTTTTGAGACTTAGGCAAGCCTGTAATAAAGTCCATATTGATCATATCCCACTTCCATTCTGGAATATCTATATTTTGATCTAAAACCCACATGGCCTTTGATGCTCAACTTTAACCTGTTGGCAATTCGGGCACTTGGAAATAAATTCAGCGATATCTCTCTTCATTCCACTCCACCAATATATTTCCCTCAAGTCATGATACATCTTTATAGAACCAGGATGAATAGAGTATCTGGAACTATGTGCGTTATCCATAATACTTTCTCGAACATCATCAACATCCGGGACACACAATCTATACTGGTACCTAAATACACCATCTCCCCCTTTAGAGGAAACCATAACTTTTTGTATGTGAACATCTTCCTTCAACTGAAGAAGCATGAGATATTTGTCTTGCTTCTTTTTCACCTCTGCCAAAAAGGAGGATGCAGACCCATTCTGAACATTAAGTCCACCTTCATTATTCTCCTCAAGATGAACTCCTAATTGAGCTAATCTATGCCTCTCGTTAGATAATTCTTTGTTTCCCTCCTCTATATGAGCAGTACTACCCAAAGACAACTTGGTAAGAGCATATACAATAACATTAACTTTACCTGGGTGGTAGAGAATGCTCATGTCATAATCCTTGAGCAATTTAGCCATCTTCTCTACCTCAGGTTGAGTTCTTTCTAACTAAAGACATACTGCAAACTCTTATGATCAGTGAACACATCAACATGCACTCTATACAAGTAGTGGTGCTAAATTTTTAGAGCAAATACCACAGGTCCTAGCTCAAGGTCATGAGTTGGGTAATTTCTCTCATGAATCTTAAGCTGTATTAAAGCATAGGCTATCACGTTTCCCCTCTGCATCAACACACAACCCAAACGAACTCTAGATGTATCACAATATATTAAAAAATCCCCTATTCCATTGGGCAAAGTCAAAGCAGGAGTAGTGGTCAACTTGGTCTTCAATTTCTATAAACTCTCCTAGCAAGCATCGTACCATTGAAACTTAGCCTTTTTTGGGTCAGCTTGGTCAATGGTGATGATATGGATGATAATCCCTCTACAAACATTCGGTAATAGCCAGCCAAACCCAAGAAGCTTCTTATATCTGTTGGAAATATGGGTTTGGGCCAATTTTTCACTTTCTATGTTTTAGGTATAAATTTGAATACCATCTCTAGATATAATGTGTCCTAGGAAAGCCACTGAAGCAAGATAAAATTCACATTTGGAGAACTTTGCATACAATACCTGGTCTTTTAGAGTGTGCAGGACAACTCTAAGATGACAGACATGCTCTTCATCTTCCTTAGAGTATCCAGAATATCATCAATGAAGAGAATCACGAACATATCAAGATACAACTTAAATACTCAATTCATGAGATCCATAAAGGCTGCAGGGGCATTAGTTAACCCAGATGACACAACTAAGAACTCAAAATAGCCATAACGGGTCTGAAAAGCTATCTTTGGGATATCACATTCCCTCACCTTCAACTGATGGTAATCAGATCTTACGTCTATCTTTGAGAAACAAATAGCACCCTGAAGTTGGTCAAACAAATCATCTATTCTGGGGAGAGGATATTTGTTCTTTATGGTGACCTTGTTCAGTTGCATGTAATCAATACACATTCTAAGGGACCCATTTTTCTTTCACATGAATAGGATAGGAGCGCCCTAAGATGAGACACTCGGCCTAATGAATCTCTTATCTCATAAGTCCTTCAACTATTTTTTCTACTCTTTCAACTCAGTAGGAACCATTCTATATGAAGGAATAAAGATAGGATGTGTATTAGGAAGGATATCAATCCCAAAGTTGATCTCCCTATCAGGAGGGACTCTGGGTAGATCCTCAAGAAAGACTTCTAAAAACTCATAAACAATCGAAACTGACTTAAGGGATGGAGACTCAATACTATAATTTTTTACTTGCACAATATGATAAATATACCCTTTCGAGATTAACTTTATAGAACTAAGGTAGGAAATAAATTCACCCTTAGGCATGAAAGGACTACCCTTCCACTCTATGATAGGCTCATTTGGGAATTTGAACCTAACTATCCAAGTCATACAATCAACAGAGGCATAACAGGTATAAATCCAGTCAATTTCGAGAATCACATCAAAATCAAATATGTCCAACTCAACTAAGTCAGCTGGGGTATCCCTGTGATAGATTGACACAATACAATCCCTATAGACTTTCTCAGCTAAGACAGAATCACCAATAGGAGTAGATATAGGGTTCTAGAAGACACTCAGGAATTTTATCATACTAGCCACTTAAGAAAACAAAAAAGATAGTATGGCACTCAAATCTATCAAATATACTAGCCACATAAGGAAACTCAAATCATACTCGTCATAATGTCTGTGAAGTTCTATTGATCTTGGCGACTACCCATGGCATATAGATGATTTTTACCTCCGCTAATACTTGAAGTAGTGCCCCTTTGATTCCCTCTAGCAAGTGGTGCGGTGTTAGAAGGATGCGATCTATTTCCCTATGTCAGACACTCCCTCTAAAAATATCCAACTTAGCCACATTTATAACAACTATTCTTTCTCTCTCTGCACTCTCCCAAATGGAGCCTACTATACTTTCCACAGGGTGGATTTTCCCTCAAACCTTGAGCCATACTATCTTGGGATTGAGAATCCTGGGCCCTGAAATTCTGGTGACTCTGTCCTTACTGATCATACCTGTTATGCGGTGCTGGTGTACTTTCTCTAGATGGGGCATAATTAGAAGACCTCTTCTAAAAGAAGAACCTATTACCCTTGCTCTGCCTCTATTCACTGTCATGTCCAGTTGATTTTGTTTTCTTGCTCAAATGCTCCTTCTTGTCTTTCTTCTTCTCATCCTTTAGTTGTTGAGCATACACCATTAATCTAGAAATATTCATATTAGAGATCAACAATGATGCTTTGCACTCCTTCTTCATATGTCTTCCTAATTTGGAGACAAATTTCCTCATCTTTGATCTGATATCTGGGATCATCTTCGGAGCATAAATGGACAATTGAATGAATTTTAGACTATACTCCTTAACTGTCATATCCTCTTGTTTCAAATTCACAAACTCTTCTACTTTTTCTTCACTCAATTCTCTGGAAAAGAAGTGATCAAGAAATACTCCCTCAAACTCATCCCAAATAGCAGGCTGTACATCCTTACCTCTACTTTATTTCCACGGGTTATAGAAGACATTTTCCATATCCTTGAGATGATAAGACACCAACTCAACCCCCTCGATCTTCGTAGCATACTTTTCTTTCAGGATATTCCACATCTTATTAATGAAATTCTGGGGTCCTCATCAACCTTTGAACCTGTGAGACCGACAGATTCATTCTCATAAAATCTCTAATCCTCGTAGCAACAGATAACTCTTAAAAACTAGAGTTAGGAGTTGGTGAAATCTAGCTACCATTGCTAGCAGCCACCAACTAAGTGAGCATAGCAATTTCTCATCAAATATCTTCCTTTGAAGTTGGTGCAGGCTGAGTAGTAGGCACTTCAGGTTTCTCAGTATACCTTACAGTTCGTCCCCTAGTCCTCAGTGGGGGCATCTCCAACTGTGGAATCTCTATGTTGTTAGTATTCCTCTGGCTGGAAAAATGTTATGGAAGTATTATCTGCAAACGCATAATGCATGAATTAGGAATAAACTCTTAGTGTTAAACTCTTTTATACGATCTTAGAGTAGGAAAAGTGAAATAATTCCCAAAGTCCTATAGCCTCCTGATAATAAGTGTGGTACAAAACAAACCCATAATCAAGACTCTACTAGACATGGCTTCATAGACACCCTAAGACTCTTGAACTCTGTGCTCTGATTCCAAGTTTGTCACGCTCCGAAAGGATACCCTAGATGTGGCAGGCACTCGAAAACCATTGCTGGTCTGCAAGTGAACCACTTGACCAATCACACTTTCATTCAATAACATCCTATAAGCGAAAGATTCAACTCTCAAGAATACTACTCATAAATAATGCCAAAGTCCAATAATCTATTTAATTAACAACTAGTAAGAATGAAACTAGTCACAACAAAATAAATCAACATCATCCATACTCTAATCAATGAAGCCTCTATCAACAATCTAAGAGGTGCTAATGATAGATTCATGGCTACCACAAATCAAATAAAGAAAAGTTAAATCAAAGATGGAAAGATAATTGTGGTATCCCTCAAAAATAGGGAGGACTTACCAATTAGATGAAAGTGAATAGTTCCTCAACGGTGCGCCTGTTGATGATCTCTAGTACTTGTCTCTGCATCATAAAATGATGCTCACCAAATGGTATCAATATGTGGAATGTACGAATATGAAATATGCATCAGGGTAGAAGCAATTCAACTCAGAACCTCACCTTAGAAGAGGGAACAACTCAATCAAGATGTCCTAAGTCTAAACAAGAATATGATTTAGACAAGACCAATCATATATAATCAAATCCAATCCATTCCAATCTGACTTAAAGTAATATCAAGACCTATATGAGAGTTTTTCTTATCCGACAACTATCACTTATGAGCCAGCGATAGTAAAAAAAACTGACGTTGTTGCCATATCCGTTCATACCTTGTCAGGTTAGGAACGAATCAACAATCATGGATCCATAACCAATCAAGTCCTATCATGTTAGGACAATAATTTGGGAAATATCCGACTTTAACTGTTCAATTCTCTCCTAGATTTGGTGACATAGTTATTGAGTGCGAGTTATTACTTACTCTTACCTAATTCGATGATCGATACCCTTTCCAAGACCAAATCTCATAAGGCAATCAATGTGAATCAAAAAAACCAATAAGTCTCCTTTGGACTCTTTCAATTCATTCATTCTTTCAAATCAATCCCTTCAACCAATAAATTTCCTAGTCATTTTCAACCATGTATTTAAAAGAGACTTTAGACAATCATTTATGGCAATATTCTGGACTATCATTTTGTTGATACTATCATTAATATTATTACACTCAAGTTCCAATCACAATCATACATTCACAATTGAAATATCTAAAGTCAATCTTAAGATGAATACAACTCACTATCAATCAAAATGCTACTAGCGTTTGAGTAACAAATAGTCCAATTCATGGGTTTAAGGCATTTATTTGTAGGAGATCAGTATTTCATCAATAATCAGTAAAATATGTATATTTTTTTAAAAAATAATTCCTCAAGAAATACAATCATGGAGACCCAATCTGTTCACAATCAATCTATCACAATCATGGGCAAATGGAGGAACAAAATCTATGTTTTAGTTCAGCCTTAAATACCTGGAACGAAGAACTAATCAAGAGTTCGAAGACCTCGCTTGAAGTACGTAGACCCTAGCCTTTATCCTTTTCTCAAATCCTTGCTCCCAAATAATCTGAGTTATAATGAGAGAGTAATGTGTTTAGGTTACTATTAAGGGACTTAATTTAGTCCTAAAACGTTAGGGTTTTAGTCTAAGAAGGATGGAAAAAGATCAATCTACCCATCATTAAAAACTTAATATGGTCGTCTTTGAGTTATAGGTATGACTCATAGAAACTTCTATGGGACGTCCTCTTCGATCATGGAATTGGGCTGGAAAAATATTGGAGTCTACATCTCATGTCTATAATTCGTCAAAGACTCGATGAGTCATAGACTTAACTCGTCCTGTAGGTCCTCAAAAATCATAGAAACTAAGTCTCTAAAATTTTCATACGAGCCATTATTATGACTAGTAGACTCCTTGATAGGCCGTCAACTTGACTCGTAGGAATGACATTCAGGGTTCAAAATTTGGTTAAGTATCGGGGGTCTCTACGAGTTATTTCTATGACTCGTGATCCTTTCTATGGATCGTCCTATCAAATTGTAGTCAAAGTATTGTGGCTTATAGTTTTCAGAAGTTAGACATTGACCCTACGACTCATTATTACGAGTCGTCGACTTCTCTACGAGTTATCAATAGACTCGTTAACTCACTTTCAGACTTGACCATATTTCCAACCTCAATGCCATCACTACTGTCACGACCCAACTCCGTAGGCTATGACTGGTGCTCGATTTCGGCACCCATACGTACCCTTAGCCCCACTGAGTATGTTAACAGAATAAACAAGTGAGGAAATCGAAAGAGATCGCTAGAGAGTGTACGAAAATAGATGTAGCACACAAAGGCCGTCACTGAACACAAGACCAAAGAACATATACAAAAGCCACAACACAAGTCTACAGACCTCTACAAAATGATAGCATAATCATATGATGGGACAGGACCCCCTCATACCCTTAACCATTACGTATAAATATACAACAGAAAAGTTAGTACCAAAATAGGGCTCCGGGCAAAGGAGCACTGCCAGCCAACATGATGGATATCCTAAACGAGCAGATTAGTAAATCGAGCATATGTACCTATGGGCATGTAATGCAACCTCCTAATGAAAGAGGGGTCAGTACATAAAATGTACTAAATATGTAAAGCATGGACTGTAATAAGTAAAGTCATTACCAGAATAGAATGTGCAAAAATGAGCAAAATATCCAGAATACCAAAATGCTTTTCATAACCACAGATAATGTATGCAGAAAACATATGCCACATCCAGCCCCATTATGGGACTCGATGAACAAATTGTGGTCGCCGCCCCATCACTGGTGCCACAGAATATCATAACTCCAGAGTAGGGAATATCTCCAAAATAGATCATATCATATCAAATGGTCATATTATATCATATGTGTATATGGCACATCATAACTCCATAAATCCCATGTACAGGTCGTACCTTTCCCTTCACGTCGAAACTCGATGAATAATGTAGAGAAGTATGCATGATAACAAATCCGATTTCGAGCTCAGTGAAAGAAGCATTGAGGCATCCACGAGTGGAGTAGTGAGAAACTAAATGCAATTTAAAATACAAAATATTTCCAGAGACTCGATAGCATAACTCCGATGACAAGTCATATAAGAGAAATTGAGCAATAATCATAATACACATCTTTCAGATGTCACGATAGTCTATGTCAAAATAGTTTTTTTGAAATCGTTTCCATATTTTAAAATATATTATGGGGGTCACTGGAATGATTAAAATGAGCTATCATTCAAAATCAAGTTAAGAGTCATATCAAGTACCTTTTGAAAGTCACAATGGATTACATCAAAATAGAACTTCTGGCATTATATACTCGTATCAAAGTGTAATAAGATATCTTTTGGAAACTAAGAAGTCGGCCATCCTAGTGGCTTTAGGGAAAGGAACTTCTTTGAAATCATATAAAATTTATATATTTGTTTCATAAAGACCATGTCAAAATGAAGATTAGCTTTTTATACTTATATCAAAATATGCCAAGAGAAAGAATAAGTTTTACATACTTATGCCAAAAACATGCCAAAAGAAGGAAACGTTAGCTTTACATATTTATGCCAAAAATATGCCAAAAGAAGGAAACGTTAGCTTTACATACCTCTTACGGAATACTCTTAACACGTTCGCCTCGTCATCTATTGAACCTATTTAACATGAAAGTAATTCTAAGGTTAGTGACCTTCGACTTCCCAGCTTGTAATTCTACCACCAATTACCTATAGGAGCCAATCCCTTATCCAATTCCTTAGACTAGTTCATTACTAATTCCTTAGTTGGTTAAGGAGTTAACAAAAATTGGGTAGCACCTCCCGTATAACATGACCAATCCAAACTTCCAATTACATACCTAAGTAGCACAGCCAACCAAAAGCAACAACCTGTAGCACATATACAAGTAATTCACTTCAACATTAGAAGATACAAACTCCAAATAACTCGTTCAAAACTACGATACCAAAATAGGGTGTTTAGTCTCTGTCTTGTAAAACCTTTAACACTACAAAATAGAGGTTCGTGTGAATGCAACTACAAGCTCCCACACCCCACTTTGAACACTTTTAATCCCTGAAACATGCAATCAAACACCTGCAAGCGCAGCACAACAACCACAACACACTACTCAACTTTGATTTAACTATAACAACCTTAGTTTAGTTTGTTTCTAATGTCAAGCATCCTTGTGCAATTTTTATACTTTTAGCCATATATAATACGTGTAATACAATCCATAACTACACCATAAAGTCCAAATTGAAAGAACAACCCTTACCTTACCCGAAATTGGCAAAATCTTGCCAAAACTCGCCTCGGAAGTTCCTTAATTGCGGCTGAAATGTTGTGACTGTTTTCTATTCATTTGGTGATGATACAAACCATAAATTTACATTATTAAAACCTTTATAACATTTCTAAACCCTTACCAAAAAGTGGGAGAATAGAACCAAGCCATACCTTAACAAACGGCTTCCCAAACTTGCTGAAAAATAAATTCAGAAACTCCTTGACGCGGCTGAACTTTTGTGGCTGTTTACAGACCTACCTTGATTCCCCAACTATCAATTTACGTTGTTAAATAACCCCAATTAGCTTAGGAATACCTTATATAATTAATTTATGGATAAAAATCGGAGGGCTTACCTTAAAGTAGCCATGGCCAACGCCCCTCTTTCTTGCTCCCTAGGTTTTCTCTTTTTTTGTTCAATTTTGCTGAACTTTTAGGTGTATACAACATGTAACACCTATATATATGCATCCTTATGAGGTTCCATGTGGCATCCCCCTAGGGGTGACATGTGGTAGCCCCCTAGGGTGCCACCTCAAGCATGCCTCCAATCCTTGGCTGCCACATAGTAGCATGGGGTCCACCTAAGCTGCTGCATCACCTACTTGAACCTAAGTAGGTGCATCACCTACTTTATTTGAGTAAGCACGTCGTCTCCTTATTTTTCTTCCGTGGGTTCATAATCTTTTCTCACTCCAAAAGCCTATGTATTCCTTGCTACTTAAGCTCGATGTGTACTCACGTATTTTATTTATGTAAGACATCCTAGTCGGTGGTGTACGTGAGTAAGTCAAGTCCTATGACTCATTACTTGGCCTCCAACTCCTTCCAAATTTTTATAACCCTATTTCCAATCTTCCCTATTATTGGGGTATCTCATTCTTCCCTCCTTAGAGTTGTTTGATAGTGTTATAAATTATCCGACTCACATGATGACTTCTAAGAAACTTAAGAGCCTTCCCAGAAACTTAAAAAGCTTAAGAAGTATTCCAAGGTACCAAAGTACGGGTGTAACAACTATGAGTCCCTCCTATGATTCGTAAGAGTTCCTATGACTCATAGGTTGACTTGCACACATAGGTACACCTCACATTATCTCAATCTTTCTAGACTGGGTGTTACAAGGATTTGCAACACCATTGTTTCAGGAGACCTTATTGAGTATGCTGGTTGTGTTAGAGAGTTTTACTCAAGATGCTGCAGCCATGCCATAGGATTCACAGACTAGAGTTAGGGTACAGACCCCAAAGCAGCACTAAGTCCAGTTGTTGAGGATCAAGTGGTTCAACCACTATTAGTTCCCACACTAGTTGTCAATGTACAGGTTTCTCCAGATATTATCATGACTGTATCATATCAACAGTTTTATAAGAGGTTTTAGAAGATAAAACCACCATTTTTCCAGGGTGGTAGGAGAGAGAATGATCATGAATTCTTGATGCTGTGCCATTAGATACTAGAGGAAGTAAGCATTATTGACACCCAAGGTATTCATTTTGTCAAACTACATCTTTGTGGATCAGGCAGAGAGTTGTGGAGGACAATCATTAATTCCAAGCTAGTTAGATCCCCTCTAGTAGAGGAGGGTGCTTTTGCTAGTATTTTTTAGTATCACTTTATCCCATGGAGCAAATGCGGGGACAGCAGGTTGAGATTTGAGAGATTGAGATAGGGTGGTATGTCTATTTCTGAGTATAAGGCATATTTTGCTAGATGTCGAGACATGCTATGGCATTGATCCTAGATAAGGTAGAAAGAGTCCACAGGTTTGTCAGGGGATTGAATTTCTCTATTTTCTTATATATCTTCATATCGTCCCATGAGGAGACTTCCTTCCAGTTCATAGTCAGCATAGACAAGAAGGATGAGTTGATGGTTAGAGAGGAGTTTGGGGACCTCAAGTGGGCCCAATCTAGTTTTTAGCTTTATGGCACCATATTAGTAGTAGAGGATCGCACAAAAATGGTAGTTCATTTCTATGACAAAGACCTTTTCATGCTTCTATTCCAGAGGTCAAGGGTGGATAGATAGTTTGAGATTCCCATAGTTCTGGCAGAGGTGGTTATGGTACTTCTTTAGATTCATCACAATAGGGTTTGACTAAGAGGTACTGTTACACCTGTGAGGATGCCAGTCATCTCATGGGGAGGAGTCCTGCTAAGGGCCTGGGTGTACCCCAACATAGTCTATCAGCTCAAGCTAAAAGACCAGCCCCACTGACCAGAGGTCGAGGTAGTGATTAGGCTAGTAGGGGTTTTTGCACTTTCAATTAGGTTGCTGGTGGTGTGATAGTTCCACAGGTAGGAGGTCGAGGTTTACAAAGAAAGGAGGTAATAGAGGAATATAGTTCTATGATTTTCCAGAGAGGCCTGAGGTCGAGTCTTCTGATGCAATTATCACAGGTATCATCTCAGCTTGCCATCAACCTGCATCCATGTTGTTTGATCCTCAATCTACTTTCTCCTATCTTTCTACCTATTTTGCATCTAGATTTGATTTGACTTATAATAGCATGCCTGTGTCTGTTTATGTTTTCTATACCCATAGGTGAGCCCTTAGTGGTAGATCGAGTGTATTGATCCTATCGTATTTCTTTAGCTAGGTTTGATATTTGGGTAGACGTAATTATTCTGGGGATGATAGGTCTGATGTGATATTGGTTATAGATTAGATTTCTCCTTATCATGCTATTTTTTATTATTATGCTAAGACTGTGACTTTAGTGATACCTAGTGTTCTGAGGATCGAGTGGAAGGGAACTTATGGTTCTTATCTTAGTAAGGTCATCTCTTATATTTAGGCCCAGAGAGTGGTTGATAGAGGTTATATATCCTATTTGGCTTTTATTTGGGATACTAGCGTCAAGTCACCTCTTATGGAATCTATTCCCGTGGTTAAGAATTTTACCAATGTGTTCCCTACTAATCATCTGGGAGTTCTTCTAGATAGGGATATTAACTTTACTATTAACTTCGAGCTGATAACTAAGCCCATTTCTATTTCACCTTATCAAATTGCTCCGACATAGTTGAAGGAGTTGCAGGACTTGTTGACTAAAGGGTTTAATCACCCTTTTGTGTCACTTTGGGGTGCGCCAGTTTTATTCATAAAGAGGAAGGATGGGTCTAAGAGGATGTGCATTAATTATAGATAATTGAGCAAGAGTCAAGAACAAATATCATTTTCCTAATATTGATGATTTATTTGATCAGCTTCAGGGAGAAGCCTTGTTCTCTAAGATTGGCTTGAGATATGGTTATCATTAGCTGAGGATTAGGCCATTGGATATTCCCAAGATGCCTTTCCAGACTTTTATGACCATTATGAGGTTCTGGTTAAGTTTTTTGGGTTGACTAATGCCCTAACATTGTTCTTGGAGTTGATGAATGATGTGTTCTAGCCATATTTAGACTCATTTGTGATTGTTTTCATTGATGATATCTTGGTGTAGACCAAGATAGAGAAGGATCATGCTTGTTATTTGAGATCTATGCTTTAAAAATTGAGAGAGCAAAAGTTGTATGAAAAGTTCTCCAAATGTGAGTTTTGTCTTGATTCTGTGGCATTTCTAGGACACATGGCGTCCAAGTAGGGTATAAGGGTAGATTTGGACAATATTGAGGAGTTAGAGGCTGTACCAGGCTTACTTCACCACTACGGTTCATAGATTCGTGAGTTTTGCAGGTTATTACAAACACTTCTTGCAGGGATTCTTTACTATTACGGCTCTATTGACTAGACTGACTCAGAAGGTAGTAGGTTTCCATTGGTCCGATGAGTGTGAGGGAGACCTTTCAAAAACTTAAGACTTTGTTGACTATAATTCCTGTTTTGACCTTACCCAAAAAAGGTGTGGACTTCACCATATATTGTGATGCTTCCGAAGTTGGTTTAAGTAGAGTGTTGATGCAGAAGGGGAAGGTAGTTGCTTATGCTTCTAGATAGTTGAAGGCTCATGAGAAAAACTAACCTACCCATGGCTTAGAGTTAGCAGCGGTGGTGTTTGTGTTGAAGTTATGGCATCATTATTTGTATGATGTATATTTCAAGGTCTTCATTGATTATCGAATTCTTCGATATATCTTTAATAAGAGGGATATGAACTTGAGACATTGCAGATGGCTTGAGCTACTAAAGAACTATGACATGACTATCTTATATCATCCGGGGAAGGCCAACGTGGTGGCAGATGCTTTGACTAGGAAGGCTAATAGTATGGTGAGTCTCGCTGCGATTAGTATTGATAAGAGGCCCTTGGCTAGGGATGTTCAAAGGTTAGCCAACATCTTAGTTCATCTGTGATTTTCTGAGGAGAGTGGAGGTTTTACTGCTTTCATTGCCCATTCTTCTTTAGTTGAGCAAATTCATGAGCGACAATTTGATGTTGAGAAGTTATGTCTCATTTGAGATAAGGTGCGGAGGAATGGAGCCAAGGAGGCTAGATTTGATTCCACTGGTGTGTTAAGGATAAAAGGTAGGATATGTCTGCCCACGGTAGGTGATTTTATCTGATTGATTCTAGAGGAGGCTCATTGTTCTCGATATTCTATTCATCTAGGTGAGATAAAGATGTATTCTAACCTTAGACAAAACTATTGGTGGTGTGGGATGAAGAGAAATATTGCAGAGTTTATGTCTAAGTATTTGACATGTTGTCACGACTCAACCTAGGGCCTAGTCATAACACAACGATTGAAACCCCGAAGGGATGCAACCAAGCCTCTTGTACATATCATAAGCATACATACGGTAAAGCTAAAGCGAAAACATCATAAGAGAGTCTAAACTATGAATAGAAATTTAAGAACATCACATACACAACAACAACAACAACCTAGTGAAATCCCATAACATGGGGTCTGGGAAAGTAAAGTGTACGCAGACCTGACTCCTACCAAGGTAGAACGTCACATGACAACATAAACTCAAAACGTTTTATCCAACTAGATGCCTTTACTCACGTATATGGGCGGAGGCTAAGACATATGCCTATCTCACTCTCAATATGAAACATAATGAAAGTCTTTAAAAATAATAACTAACTTGATAAATAGTCCCCGATAAATGCAGACTCACCACAAACACCGCTGGATAGGAAATCTTAACTAGCCACGTAGATGCGTATAATCTTCAAACTCAAACCCTACATTATGAGACAATGTAGGCAAAAAGTATGCATTAGTACATTGGAATGTACTAAGTATGAGGCAATCCAATGCATAGAAAACCATATTTGTACAAATGACCATTTAAATAGCATAATAGGAGAAGTAGTCAAAATTATAAGTAGTCTTTAAGAAGGATCAATTCATAATAATGCATAAGAGTATCATATAAAGTAAAATATAGGATTAGTCATTTAGAAAATAAAAAGGACCATACATATGTGGGATAGGAACAATAGCCGACAATAAGACCATGTGAGCTATAACATAGAATCCCAATGTTTCCCCTACATCGGAGGAAAGGGGGAGACTACTGGCCAAGGTAGACTCCTATATGCCTAAGTGGATCCACTAAGCGGTCATGTGAATCGGGTACTCACACTAGTTCTTAGACTCGGGTAATTACCTCCAAACCTTGATATTTTGGGTACTCACCTCATAGAGATTTGGATATTCGCCTCTAACTTTATATAAGGACCCTATATTTTGAGTCCACACCTCAAGTCCACATTCGGTGCTAAGTCATATCCCACGAAATATATACATAGCATAGAAATCATAATGACATTTATCATAGTCATGATCATAGGTTTAAAAATCGTAGAGTAGCTCATTTTCATAATATACTTGGAATGTGAGAATTGTCCTTTTATCATTACAATCATAGTTGCATAATTCATATCATAAGGGCATAGGTCACCACATAGGGTCCTAAGTCACCCTTTCCATAATTTACATAAAAATCATCATTCGAAACATACTTATAGTCCATGATCATAATTGAAATACATAATCATAATTCATACTTGGAAATTCATGATCATAGGTTATACTTGAAATTAAGGTAAGACATGAATGCATGATCAATTGATTTGAAAATAATGAAATTGACTTGAAAACATGCATGATCATAAACTTTCTTTCATCCCATACATAATTCATATAGATAATATCATTAGGAAGTATAATTTAATATACTCATATTTTATATCATGAACCCTAGAGATCAAAATTGGAGAATTCATGAAAAAACTCTTCAATTTAATGCAATAATCATCAATTTATATCAAAATAGACTCATGATCATACTTTGAATCACAATTCATGCAATAGGAATAGAGATCATAAAACCCATAAAATACCATGCTTTAATTTGATAAAAAAAACCTTGAGAAATTATTGAGCTTCATGGATGAAAGAATTCATGAATCAATACCCACATACCTAAAGTGAGAAAACCCAATAATTTGGAAGAACTTCAGAGTTTTGACGGATAGCTTGAGTGAATTTACTTAAAGTCTTCAATGGAGCCCTTGAGAGTCTTTTGTAGACAGAAAAATATTTGAGTAGGTGAATTATATAAGAATAAATAGAATTAGAGGTTTAGGTCAATTTATAGAGTTGAATTAAGTCCTAAAAACGTCTAGGTTCATTAGCTAACAATTTGGAAAAAGTCTAAAACACCCTTACTAAAAACCCAACTCGGCCACGAAACCCTTTCCAGGTCCGCGACGCGAACTTGGCGCGGACCTTTACGTTTTGTTTAATTTGTCCTAAAAATCTATCTTTCAATATACGGATTCTAAAAATCCACCAAGACCATTTTCTCGCAGGTTTTGACCCCCTAATTGATATTCTGAACTCAGATTTGCCAAAATGATTAAGGATAATGCATTATGTAAGCGGTTATTCCCAAGGCATTCTTAAGGAACTTATGAGCATTTTGAGGGATATTACAAAATATCCCCATTGGAAACATTCTTCCTCGAATGAGATTCAACTAATATAGGAAGGACATGGAAAAGAAATAGCAACCCAACATGAATATGAGAACACTTTGAAAGATGCATAGAACCTGTAAGCTTCATACTTAACATAAGACATAGTCCTTGAGAAAAAATCATTTTCATGAATCATACATGCATATGAATGACATATGGAACTGGAACGTAGGAGTTTAATCGATTGATTATAAATAACCTATACCTCTAGGCTTTAGTGGAAGAAAAGAGATACGGATAACGCTTCCCACGCAACACTCTCTACTTGTTGATTCCTCCATAACACTTTGACTGATGCAACATCTTTATTTCTTAACCTTTTGACTTGCTGGTCTAAAATCTCAATTGGGATCTCCTCATAAGTAAAACTCTCTTCAATATTCTCATTCTCCATTGGCATAATAAAATTTGGATTGCCCACGAACTTCCTCAACATTAACATATGAAATACTAGATAAACCAAAGCCAACTCAAATGGAAAGTCTAACTCATATTCCATTTTGTCTACATACCTTAGAATCCTACACCTCTATAGGAAAATTTATCCCAATAACACTAATTCTTACTAACCATATTCAACAAACCTTGAAACCTAATAAATAAACACATAACGCGCCGTACATTCACCCATAAGCCTTCAACACTACATTCAAGCCCAGTTCTATAACAACTCTAATAAACTCATTTGAAAATCCTTATCAAGAAGTCATTAATAGACTATTACAATCATTCACATATCTACAACCACACATTCATGCCTACTATTCTAACCACTTTATGGCTCCCTTAAAGTCAACATTACTTAAAGATTTTCGTGTCTACCCTAGCATCTCTATATCCTCATTGGTATTCATTCCTACCAAAGGTCACACCAATATACTCTTACCTATCTATTTCCCACAACAAGGTCTCATCTGGCTTATCCTCCATATCTATAACATCAAATGGACCAAGCATACCATAATTATCATAATACGAAACACCTAATCTTTCCTAACTCATCCATCATGAGCTATGAACTTTACTCAATAACATTTCTCTTAGGATATCTACATTGGGACACACAACCGACCTTGGTAATGAAATACTCCTTCTCTCTCTTGTGAGAGAACTTCAAATTTCTTATCAATCACTAATTTCTTTTATTTAACTAAGATTGGACCCATGTCTTGCCTTACTTTTATATTCACTAGCAATGATGATTCCAAACTATTTTGTACAAGAAAACTACCCTTATTACTATTAATCCCCTATTAGATTGGAAAACTTCTTGAAGACATCTTCTGGAAAAAAAACCTAGATTATGCTCTATCACACGACAAGGATCATGAAAGAAGTGAGAATTTTTTAAGATGCCTTATAGCCTCCTACTCATAAGTGTGGAGTGATTTATACTCATGAATAAGACTCTACTGGACGCGGCATATTGGACATCCTAGGACACTTGAACCTTGTGCTCTGATACTAAGTTTGTCACGACTCGACCTAGGGCCTAGCCATAACAGAATAATTGAAATTCCGAAGGGATCCAACCAAGCCTCTTGTACATATCATAAGAATACATAAGGTAAAACAAAAGTGAAAACATCATTAGAGAGTCTAAACTATGAATAAAAATTTAAGAACGTCACATGATAACATAAACTCGAAATAGTTGTCCAACTAGATGCCTCTACTCATGAATATGAGAGGGGGATAAGACAAGTACCTAGATCACCCTCAATATGAAACATAGCAAAAGTCTTTGAAAATAATAACAAACTCGATAACTAGTCCCTAATAAATGAGACCACAGACACCGTTGGATAGGAAAGCTTAACTAGCCACGTAAATGAGTATAATCTTCAATCTCAACCCCTACATTATGAGACAATATAGGTAAAAAGTATGTATTAGTACATTGGAATGTACTAAGTATGAGGCAATCCAATGCATAGAAAACTATATTTGTATAAATGACCATTTTAAATAGCATGATAGGAGAAGTAGTCAAAATTATAAGTAGTTTTTAAGAAGGATCAATGTATAATAACCCATAAGAGTATCATATAAAGCAAAGATAGGATTAGTCATTTAGAACATAAAAAGGACCATACATATGTGAGATAGGAATCATAACCGGTAATAAGACCATGCGAGCTATAACATAGAATCCCAATGTTGCCCCTACATCAGATAAAAGGGGGAGGCTACTTGCCAAGGTAGACTTCTATATGCCTAAGTGGATCCACTAAATAGTTGTGTGAACTAGGTACTCACCCTTAGTTCTTAGACTCGGGTACTTACCTCCAAGCCTTGATATTTTGGGTACTCACCTCATAGAGATTTTGGGTATTCGCCTCTAATTCCTTTATACCTACGGTGGCACGTAGTTATGTGATAAGAGACTTTATATCAGGACCCCATATTTTGAGTCCCCACCTCAAGTCCACATTCGATGATAAGTCATATCCCACAAAATACATACATAGCATAGAAATCATAATGACATATATCATAAGTTGGAAAATCATAGAGTAGCTTATTTTTATAATATACTTGTAATATGAGAATTGTCCTTTCATCATTACAATCTAGATATCTTCTCTAAACCCATATTATGGTAAGTTTGGTAGGACCCATCTGGAGTATCATGAGGTTACTAGTGGTTGCTATAAGTATGGACATATGGGTCATTTTTTGAGAGATTTCACAATATAGAAGCAAAGTAATGGGGGTAATAAGTCCTAGTCTTCATCAGCAGCTCCATCATTGAGCATTTCCTAAAGAGGTGCTACTTCAGAAAAAGGAAAAATACAAACCATCTGTATGTCTAGTCTCTAGGATCAAGAGAACTCGTCAGACATCATCACAAGTATTCTAAAAAAGTCTTATATCTTGATGTTTATACCTTACTTGACCCAGGTGTAAATTTGTCTTTTGTGACTTCCTATATTTTTTACAAAGTTTGGGATTTCTCTCGAACGCCTTCTAGATCCTTTCAATTTTCTATCTTGTTGGTGAATCTATACTTGCTAAGAGAGTATCTAGATTGCACAGTCTCGATTTTTTCATAAAGACACCATAGATAATTTAGTTGAGTTAGATATGGTATATTTTGATGTTATTCAAGGCATGGATTAACTTCATGATTGTTATTTCTCAATTGATTGTAGAATTCGAGTAGTCAAGTTTCAATTTCCAAATAAGTCAGTCTTAGAGAGAAAGGGTATTCTAGAAATGCCTATGGGTCATTTTATCTCATACCTTAAGGCCAGATAGTTAATCTCCAAGGGGTGTATCTATTATATAGTCAGAGTTAAAGACACTAGTGTTGAAGCACCATCACTTCAATCAGTTCCTTGTAAATAAGTTCCCAGAAGTTTTCCCCAATGATCTTCCTGGAGTCTCTCCTGACAGTGAGATAGACTTTTGGATAAATGTCCTTTGTGATATACAACCTATATCTATTCCTTCATCTTAAATAGATCATTCAAAGTTGAAAGAGTTTAAATCACAATTGAAAGATCTCCTCATTAAGGGTTTCATTAAACTGAGTGTCTTAGAATATGTATTGGCTATAGTCAATTAAATAAGGTCATAATAAAGAATAAGTATCCTCTTCCTAGAATTGATGACCTGTTCAACCTACTTCAGGGCTTTCTCTAAGGTAGACCTCAGATACAGCTATCATCAATTAAAAGTGACAAGCAGTGACATCCTAAAGAAAGCTTTCAGAAACTGTTATAGTTACTATGATTTCCTTGTTATGTCCATTTGGTTGAGTTTGTGATTGAGTTCAATGGCGACATATTGATCTACTCTAGAAGTGAGGAGAATCATATTGGTCATCTCAGAATAGTTCTTCAGATCTCAAGGACCGATAGATATATGTTGTATTTTCAAAGTGTGAGTTTTGGCTAGAATCCCTGGCATTCCTAGGCCACATAGTATGTGATGAAGGTATCTAAGTTGATTTGAGAAAATTGAGGCAATGGAGAATTGGCCCAGATCCACATCCCCAACTGATATAATGAGCCTCTTAGATTTGGATGGTTACTACAAATGTTTGTAGAATAGTTCTTATACATATAATCTCCATAGCTTAGTTGACTCATAAAAAGACTAAGTTTCAATGGTTTGAAGCTTGTGAGAAAATCTTTAAGGAATTGAAAAATCATTTGACTACTGCTCTAGTGTTGACCTTACCAAAGGGTATAAAAGGGGTTTGTTGTCTAGTGTGATGCATCTAGAATTAGACTTGGTTGTGTCTTGATGTAGAAAGGTAAGGTTATAGTGTACGCCTTTAGACAACTTAAAATCCACAAGAAGAAGTATTAGACTTATGATCTCGAGTTGGAGGCAATGGTATTTTCTTTAAGTATATGGCTTTACAACCTGTATGGCATGCATATGGATGTGTTCACCAACCATAAGAGTATTTGATATATTTTCATTCAGAAAGGAGTTGAACCGTAGGCCGAGAAGATAGCTTGAGTTTCTTAAGAATTATGACATGAGTATTCTCTACCACTTAGGTAAGGCTAATATGGTTGTTGATGCTCTTAGTAGGTTATCAATGTAGAGTATTGTTCCTGTTAAGCAAGGAAAAAGTGAGCTAGCTAAAGAAGTGTATAGATTTGCACACTTGGGAGTTTTCCTTGAAGACTTAGATGAAGGCGGCGTTCTTGTTAAAAATAGGGTTGAATCAACATTAGTGGTGGAAGTAAAGGAAAAGTAAGACATGGACAACATCCTACTTCAACACATGGACAACATCTTACTTCAGTTAAAGAAATATGTTCATAATTAGAAGGTGATGACTTTTGAACAAGGGGAGATGGTGTGTTAAGGTACCAAGGTAGATTGTGTGTTTTGAATATTGACGGTCTCCGTAATAGGGTCATGGAAAAGTCCTACAGTTCCAAGTATTAGATTCATCCATGTTCTACAAAAATGTACCTTATCTTGAGAGAAGTCTACTGGTGGAATGATATAATGAGAGATACTGTAGATTTTGTTTCTAAGTGCTCTAATTGTCAATAATTCAAGGCCGTGTGGCCACACTAGAGGCCATGTAACCACACCAGAGGCCATGTGGTATGGCTCATAACATAGAACTTCTGAAGTGGAAATGACAGATGATCAATAAGGACTTCATAAATTGGTTTACCATGATCTTGCTAAAAGCATGATTTGACTTGAGTAATTTTAGATCGGATGACTAAAGCATCCCATTTCTTGTTGGTAAAAACTGTTGATCTAGTATAGGACTACGCCAAATTGTACATCCACGAGATAGTCAGATTTTATGGATTTCCCTTGTCCATCATTTCAGATAGGGGTGCTCAATTCACTGCCCAATTTTGGAAGTCATTTTAGAAGGGTTTGTGTTCAAAAGTGAACCTTAATACCAATAATACCTACATAGGTAGACAAGAAAAACATATGATCTAGAATCTAGAGGACATGTTAAGAGCTTGTGTTATTCCCTTCAAAGGTAATTGAGATGACCACTGCCTCTCATAGAGTTTGCATACAATAATAGTTACCAATTGGGTTTTCAGATAACTTCTTATGATGCTCTTTATAGGAAAAGGTGTAGATCTCCAATTGGTTGGGTTGAAGTTGGTGAAACTAAATTGATAACGCCAGACCCGGTTAATCAAGCTATGGAGAAGGTTAAGTTTATTCAAGAGACGTTGAAACTACGCAAAGTCATCAAAAGTTCTACAAATAGATTTAGAGTTTGAAGTGGATGATTAGGTTTACTTGAAGGTTTCACCCATGAAGGGTGTCACTAGATTTAGGAAGAAAGGGAAGCTCAATTCCTGTTGAATTGGTCCCTTTCAGATTTGGAAGAGAGTTAGTAATGTAGGTTATAAGATAGAGCTACAATCAGGGTAAACGATGATCCATTAAGTATTTCACATATCCATGCTTATGAAGTGCTTAGGTGATCCTTCATAAAAGGGTATACGTCTCCATATCAGTCCTCGAGACTTTACTTAGACTTGACTTGTACACGTGAGAACTATGAACCAGGGCTTTGATACATTTTTCTCACTACTCGAATTCGGATATGATGACACTTGTCTCAACCCATCAAAATAAGTCAAACCAAACCCAAAAACTGCATAAATAAAGTAGAAACAATCTAAATAGATAGATAAGTATGTAAAAGTGAAAGTCTTAGTCATCTACAATACCCAAATGATTGGTTGTCACATGTATAAGCCTCTAAAATAGTAGAAATGAAAGATAAATACAAGTCTCAATGCGTTTGTCTCTCAACAGAACAAAGCATATAAAAAATAATAAGATAGATTGCCAACGTCAATAGCTACCTCAATATCCTCAATAGGTGCAGATGAATAAAAAGGGAATCTGTATCACTATCCACGAACGCAAAGCACAAGATAGGCACCACTTGACAGTAATTTCAAACAAGTCATAAAGTCGCACAATCAACCCTCGGGATTCATTCGGAATCCCATCACACAAACCTTTTATGTTATCAAACCTTATATGTTGCATCCAAATGCACAAGCAAGTGTACGTAATCATGCAAGTAATAAAGTGGTTTTTTTGAGAAGCCGGATGTCTCTAAATATATAAAATCTAATTATTTACTCAATCAAAATAAAAATAATACTATTAATCTTTTTATACTATAAATTGCAAAAATTAAATAATAAAGTAAACTTACAATATTATTGAGGAAATTCCAGGGCTACAACATACTAAAAAATCATGTTACACATCTCTTTTATGAATTTAAGAAGGTTATCAAATTACTAATTTATAGGGTTGTTTTTACAATCATGGTTGCTCGACCTCTAATTGCCTGCCTTTGTTGACAGTCTAACTACTTCGTTGAGCAGGGATAAGCATGAACCAATAAAGATGCATTATTTCTATCATCCTGTCTTGTAACCAAACATGGTGTATAGGTATGTATCATGAGCATCCTATACACAAATTATCCTATGTAATTCTAAACAAACATTTTCCCTATATTCTAGTATTCTATCTCCCTTCCATCTCTCGAGTTCCAGGTAGAGAACAAATTTATTCTAATGGTGATCGAACATTAAAATAGTATAAGAAAGAATATAGGAGTAATAAAAATGATAACCAACTTCATCCATAAAATTAATGTTTAACAATCATTCGTAGACGCAGCCCAGAAGAAGGGTCTTTAGCTACTATTTTCTTAAGAAAACAAGATGAAAAGAATCCTAGGTCAAAAGTTAATTGTTAATTCTCCCTAAAAATTGATATTATAAAATATTTATAAGTATAGAAAACACCCTAAAATAAAATAATTGAGTCTAAAACTAATTGAGAAATCTGAAACTCAAAAGAAATTGGATTGTGCATGTGTACAGAGTTGCTGTGTGTGAACTGGGCGTGTCTTCCAATCTGACACGTTGCAGGATTTTGCAACTGGAAAGTTTCATATCTATAAATATTAATATAATATTCAATTTAATCCATTATGTGGTCTTCTTGATTTCCTTTTTAATCTTCCATCTTTAATTCGTTTTGACTCCTAATTTATTTATTTTTGCGTCAGATTAATCCTACAAAGAAAAAACACAATGTAGCATACTCCATAAAATTTATGATCAAAAAGTACATATGAAAATACTAAATGTGAGGCAAATAATGACTAAAAATATGTATTTTCAGCCTCATATCACCACCCCACACTTAAACTCTTGGTCTTCCTCGAGCAAATATTAAAGCTCATCAAAAAATCAAACTAGGATTTCCACCCCTTTGATTGATACAAAAAAAAAGGCCATACACAAAATTTCAAAACATCAAGTACTATTCCCGCTCATTATACAAGATATACAATAAAACAACAAACTTCTGACTTCCTAACCTCAATAAAGGACTGTGACTCATCAAATTTAATCCTGCTCACCTCTTCCATCAAAGAAAGCTAATAAAAGTTCCTATCTAACATGAAACAAGTTCCCTCACAAGAAAAAAAAATAGTCCGCACACTCAATTTAAAGAATTGAACATAAATTAAGGACTTGACATCAAAGAACAACTCTCACACTCACAAAAGAATTCACAGAATGTACAAAGAACCATAGGCCTTTCCATTATGTATATCTCCACTAATTAAGTATACTCGAATAGAATTAAATAGAACTTTAACTGGTTGTAATGTACGGTAGGGGATAGATAGGAAAACTATATAATAGTGACTTACACTTCCCTAAGCACTTTACACTTTTAGATTTCATCACCCATTATTTTTTTCTCTTTATTTTCAGGTCTCTCTTCAACAATTATTTCACTAGTAATTCCATCTCATCAAGAATGCTTCAATCTTATTTCAAGCAATTATATTGTTTTCTTTTTTTCATGTCATATTTTTTTAAAGAGGGCTTTTTCATGACTTTGTAGCTATCATTGATCACTTTTTGCACTCAACTATCCCTTTTTCAGATTTAACAATTATAATAAGTCTATGCTACAGTGCTCAAGAAAGCAAGGTGCAAAAACTAGGGATACACGATGCACTAGAGGTGGCACCAAGGCAGCCCAGGACCCCATTATTTATTGTTCTCCTGCTCTATCTATTTGAGGTAATACACGATGCACTAGAGGTAGCACCAAGGGTGCTAAGGGTAGAGCTAGGGGTGGTGCTCACGGTAGTTCACAAGTTAGAGGAACCGTCAGTCGTGTTATGCTATATACTAGGTAGATCTATGGTGAATGCCTCTGATCTTGTTATTACTGGTATTATTCTTGTTTGTCACCATCTTGCTTCGATATTATTTGATCTAGGGTCTACCTATTCTTATATGTTGACATATTTTGATTTGGGTAGCGATTATGTGTGTGAGCCTCTTATTGTGCTTATTACTATTTCTACCCCGATAGGTGAGTCCTTAGTGGTGGATCGGGTATATCAAGGGTGTTTGGGGATATTTTTGGGTAGAGAGACCCATACAAACTTGATTTTATTATACATTCTTGATTTTGATGTGATATTGGGTATGGACTGGTTATCTGCTTATCATGCTATATTAGACTGTTATGCAAAGACCGTGACCTTAGCTTATTCTAATTTACCTAGTTTGGTGTGGAAAAGGTAATCCGAGTTTGTATTCAAAGGAGGTGATATCTTATATTCATGATCGCCGTCTGGTGGATAAGGGTTGTTTATCTTATTGGGTTCATATCTATAATCTCACTATAGAGTCACCTTTTTGGATACTATGAAGGTGGTGAGAGAGTTTATGGATATGTTTCCCATAGACTTGTTGGGTGTAAATCCTGACTGTGAAATCGATTTGGTGATTGATTTGTAGTCGAGCACCAAGCCCATATCTATTTCTCCTTATCGAATGGCCCCGACGGATTTGAACGAGTTAAAAGAACAACTGGAAGATTTGTTGAACAAAGGGTTTATTTAGCTTGGTGTATCTCCATGGTGTGTACTGTTCTTATTTGTGAAGAATGAGAATGGTACTATAAGGATGTGTATTGACTATTGACAGCTGAACAAAGTCACCATCAAGAACAAGTACCCCCTTCCTCACATTGATGATTTATATGACCAGCTTCATGGTTTCATCAATGCTCTCCAAAATTAATTTGTATATAATCGGGAGGGGTAAAACAGTTATATACTGTTATGGTATCATTAATAAATGAGTAGTATTATGAAATGGAAGGAGGAAACATTAGTGCTACCACAACAATATATTCACCTACTCTAATTGTATCATAGATAATTTGAAGAGTGTTATCAATATATGAAATAGTCCTTAATGATACCATATAAATATATGATATGGTATGATCGTATCATTGAGAACTATGAATTCTCTATTAAAGGACTATATCAGTGTATGTATGTATATATATTGTTGTGATATTATTAATGAATGAGTAGTATTATGAATGAATGGAGGAAGAAAGGAAACATTGGTGCTATCACCACAATATATTCACTTACTCTAATGGTATATGCATGATTTGAGGAGTGTTACTAATTATATGAAATAATCCTTAATGATACCATACCAGCATATGATGGTGTCATGGAGGAGTCACTAAATGATTGATGTATTATAATAACCTTGAGGGTCATTTTGGAAAATTTGTACAAATCACCATTTTACCCTATCTTTAGTGCCTCCGAGTGTTATTTGATCGGTTTGTGTTTTTGGTTTTGTTAAAATATTAATAGGTTGTGAATTGTGAGAGTTTTGAGTTTTTATAAGCTTTAAGTGTTAAAAAGTGATTTTTGGTGCCAACCGGAGCTATGGGTCTTAGAACGGGGTTCTGTCAATTCCATCAGCTCCGAAATGTAGAAATTGGTCTAGGAGACTTGTCAAAATCACATTTGGGATTAATACATAGATTTGAGGTCTTGAGTTGAAAAGTTTAATTTTTATGAGCTAAGTTTGACTTTGGTCAACAAATCGAGTTTCGAGTGTCGGATGGTGATTGTACTAGTTCTATTGGCTCCGAAACGTGTTTTCTGATCAATTTGCACAACTAGTTCATATTTATAGAGTTTTGAATACGTTTTGAGGGTCAAAAACATGTTTTGAAGGGTGGTGGCGTAAGTTGACTGCGGTCAATGCGCGGTCAACACGCGGTCAACACGCGGTCAACAATCAACACGCGTGAACAATAACTTTTTGGATAAAAAATGCCCCTTTCTTCCCATCTCAATATTTTCACCATTTGTTTGAGTTCTTGAACTCTTTGAGGCAATTTGTGAAGAGATTTTCGAGGCAAAGTGTTGGGTGAGTGATTTTTTTTGACCTGAAACCTTCTTTTTTCATTAAGTATTTGACGATTTTATCAACTAAATTTTAGTTTCAAACCCCAAAAATCTTTGTTTTTTTCCTAATCTAAATTTAAGGAAAATGACGATTTCTAATCCATTTTATGCTCTATTTTTATGATTTTTCCAACATGAGTTCCTTATTACTAGTAGAATGTGATTATCCAATAAAGTTTTAGATTTAACCCTTTTCAAAAAATAATTATTTCTTAGACCATTTTACCCCCAGTTCCAAAACCTATCAATATGGTTATTATTGAACTCCTTGTGATGTTTCATTGTTCATAGTGGGTTGTCATTTCGGGTGTTGAATTCAAGAGTTGCTTGTCTGGTAGAGGTATTCGGGTGCGGTTTCGGCAATTGAGGTAGGTTTGGCTATCTTTTTTTGAGATTGAGATGGGGTAATTAGCCATTCATATGTTATAGACTCTTGGATGGAGTTGTAGTATGAGTTGAGAATGGTATATATATTCTAATGCCCGTGTGGGGACTTATTTATTAATGTGTTGCCGTGTGGGGGCTTATTTGTATTACATAGCCTATGTGGGGGCCTTATTTGTTATCTTATTTTTTTTGAGAGCATGTGATTCATGATTTGCTTAAGAGAGAGGCTTGAGTATGTTATTTGAATTGTGATGCCCGCCTGAGAGGTTGAGTTGGGGGTTTTGAGCATGCTTGAGTATTGAAATATTGTTGAGAAATGGGAGAATATTTAAATGAAAGTATTTCCTTTCTATTACTATTCATTGAGGGTGAATATCATGTGTAGGTTAAGTTTTCAGAACTGTGAACCTTGTACCACATGTGAGTTGAATATTACTTTCATGCCATATGTGTTTTGATGCATTCATCCTTATTTATCATATCATGAAACATGAGAAGTTGAGAAATATAGAAATTCTTTTTGAGAAAGAAAATGAAGTACCTTTAAACCTTTGTATCTTAAGTCCCTAACCGAGGCATTTTTACGGTAGGGTAGTAGATGCATTGTGATCCCTTGACCACGAGGAGGTGGCAAAGATAATGAGATATTGTGATTGAGGTATATGGTTTGAGAGACCCATGGGTCCTGCTTGGTAGCACAACTCGGCAGGTGTATACGACATACTGTGCAACAGTCTTGATTTCATTGTACAACCATATCATTGCATCATCATATTGTATTGAATTACATTGATCTATGTACTACTTGAATTATCTGGTTAATTTTGATTATGAGTTGTTATTATGGGTTTACTTTACTCGCACCATTATATATATAAACTGGCGGCACCAATGCCGAAGTGGGACCTTTTTGTATGCAGGTGGAAGGGTTCCTTAGTTTATTTCATAGGTTTAATTAATTTCTTATACTCAATCGGCTAAAACCTACTAAGTACATGTGAATTGTACTCACCCCTACTTCTGTGTCCATTTTTATGCAGATACTAGTCAGGATACCTCATATAGCAGCTGATATTCTAGCAGATTATGTATTCTCAGATTACTAGAAAGGTCTCGGAGTTTGGATTATCACTAATCTATCTTTATTTCTCAGTCTTTTGTATCATTCAGAGACTTATGTTGTATCTTCAGACTCAAACCTTGTATTAGATGCTATTTATACTTACGATACTAGGTTTTTGGATAATTTCTTCATTGTTTTTCTTTTCATTTAAATTGTGGCATGAATTTCCTCTTGGGAGCCTCGTATTAGTTTTACTTTTAGGCTTACACATCAGGTTGGATTTGGGGATGTGTGCCATCATGACCCTGGTTTTTGGGTCGTGACAACATCAATCATATAATGACAGTATATAGATATACTATGATGGTATTATTATGGACTGAATCAAATTCCAATGATATCATGTTAGTATATAAATAGATTGAGATGGTATCATGGAGATCTCCATAAAGTATTGAAGTGTACATCAATGATACCATGAAAATATATAGATATATTGTTATAATATCATTATAGACTGAAGCAAATGAAAACAACGTAGAAATAAGAAATGAAAAAAAAATTAACTGAAAGAAAAATTAACAAACAAATATAAAATAACCAAAAATATGAAATTAATTGTGCTGAAAAAATAAAGAATATTATAATTTGAGAAAAAAAAGAATGTAAAAGGAATAAAAAATAAAGAATAAAGAAATAATCAGGAAAAAATAGGACAAAAGAAAAGGAATATATAATAAAGATAAATAAAAATGAAATAATAAATTATAAATAAAAGGAACTAATAAAATAGAAAAAGGGGGGGGGGAGAGAGAAAAATAAAAGTAGGAAAAAAAAGAAACGGAGAAAATAAAGGAATAAAGAAATATATGAGAAAAAAAAAGAAAAGGAAAATATAAAATAAAAATTCGGTATGAAATAGATTATGGTGTAAAAAAATAAAAAATAAAATAATTTGAAAAAAATAAAGGAACAAAAATGTATAAAATATAAAAAAACAAATGAGAAGAAAAGAAGTAGAGAAAAAATAAACGAATAAAGAAATAAATGAGAAAAACAAGTAAGTTTATGAAATAAATAATTAAGTATAAATTAGATTATAATGTGAAAAGAAATAATGAATAAAATAATTTTAAAAACTTTAAATGAATAAAGAAACATAAAAAGAAAAGAAGAAGAAGAAGAAGAAGAAGAGGAATAAAAAACAAAAGAATTAAAAATGAGCCAAATAACTAAAACTACAAGGAAAGGGGGTATTTATTGTAATTAGTTAGGGGGCATAAATGTAAAGGGGTATATACAGGTAATTATGCTTTGATGTGGGCATATGCTTAGTTTTCCCTTAAATTAATCCCAACAATAATTTGTGTATCAAAATTAAAAGAGTTCAAATATAATAATTTTTGGCAAATGATCATGATACTTCCTTATCCCAACATTAGTGGAATATATTTTTCCCCTGAGGCCCCAGAGGTTGAGTTTTGTGTATAACCACTAAATATTCTCTTATAAATATTGGACCTAACTTCGATCATTGGGTGTTAGGAATCTAGTAAAATGATAATCACTTTCAAATAGTTTAAGTTTTCTTTCGTTTCATAACTTATACGGAGATGTTTGAATTTTCTTATTAGAAACTCAATTAAAAATTTCTCAAGTTGGTAGTTGCTAATACAATATTTCCCCCCCAAATATTGAGGTAATTGGGCATTCAATAAAAAGAGCATTAATTCTTTTGGATAAATATCTTCTCCTCTATCACTTCTTAAGATTTTGTTCTATTTGTCCTGCTGGTTTTCCACAATAGATTTAGATTTCTTGAATTTTTGAAAAGCTTCATCTTTTTTTTATTATCAAATATGCATGTGAATATCTATGATAATCATCAGTCAAAGAGATAAAATATCTCTTTCATCATCTGGTTAATATTCAATTTAATTCTATCACATTTCAAATTGTATAAGTTCAACCAATTTTTTTTACGAGAACAGACCATACACGAAGCTCCTACCACTCGTGCGCGTCCAAGGATTGAGCAGCACCCCTAAGCTTTATTATAGATAGAAACAGAAAAATACAAGGAGGGGGATATAAATTTAACCTCCAGTTCTATGGTGGTTCATAAGTCGTCATCCTACTAAGATCGGCCAACTCATTCCCGATACAAGCAAGTGGATCCTAAAAACAATGCACCTAAAGAAGATGACTCCTCTCGATACAAAGAGACTAGGAAAGCATAAATAAGGGAGACTCTCCCTTTACATAGTAAAGGAAAAAAGCCGAAGAAAAAAAAAGGATATGAATCCTCATAAAACCTATATATACAACAAAATTTTAGCATAAGCAAGGATCATCAAATAACATGGCTAAAAATATAACATGGAGAATCACAAATACTGCAACTGAGTGCTCAATCTAAGGATGTAACACAAATTGTAGATCATGGAGGCTTCTTAATCAGTTTGGTCTTCTTCCATCTGAAGCTAGGTAGGCCAACTCTATCTACCATGTAGTATCCTCCAGTACCATAAGATAGCTGCTAGAGGGTGGTGCAGTGGCCTGGAGTGGTAAGAGCGTGACTGTGCTTGGAGAGAGCATCCGTAGTGAAGTATTTCTCCCTGTATACATTCCTGCAAGAAAAGAAAAAAAATAATTTGGAAATATCAACAAGGCCATGAGTTACCTAGTGAAGTCTCCACAAAGGTTTCTTCTTGTGATTGATCCATTTAGTGAGCAACTCTGAGTCAACTTCTAGGATAACATGCTGAAATCCATGTTGAATGCACCATCTAAGCCCATAAATAGCTGCCTCTAGTTCAGCTTGATTGTTGGTTCCCTCCCCTATTGGTATGGTGTAATCGAAGAGGAATTTACCCATATGATCTCTTAATATGCCACCCCCCCAATTGCTCTCGGATTATCCAACGCACTACCGTTAGTGTTTAGCTTAACGAAACCGAGTTATGGCTTAATCCATGAGACTTGGGTGATCTTTATCTCATGAGTACACTTATCTATGCAAGAGATAATGTGGATCCAGTTCGAAGGACAATGGATATAGGAGTACGCGACTCTAAGAATATTAGAGATGTCCTTGAAAACTGCAAATTTCACTCTCGCCAAGCTAGAACTCTTCCCCTGTATTTGCTCGCGCACCTAATCTTCCAAAAATTCCAACATATAAATGTTGGGGTGGAGTGAAGGATAAATTTGTGAGCTTCTGTGCGGTACTTACGAAGCCATCAGCTCATAATAAGAGGTTTGAGGGGGTGTGACTTCATGCCTTATGCCTAGGGAATCTAAGAAGTAGCGCCAAATATTCCTAGAAAAATAGCTCGTGCTGAAAATATGCTCTATGGTATTCCGACCTGGCCTATAGAAGCAACAACAATGAGTGGAAACATGGCCGAATGCAGTGATCTTTTCCTCCATTGGCAGCTTGCCTATAAAAGCCCTCCACAACAAAATGGAGCATTTAAAGGGTATGTTTTTATGCCAAGTGTAGTGGTCGGAGAGTGTCTTGGTCTTGAGTTTCCTTACAATCTTCCATGCAGAAGAACATGTGAAGCTTTCATTGGTATTCATCTTCCAAATGGCTTGATTTGGTTTTTTTTTGCGGCTGTAATGTGATAAAAGTTACGAGAGGAATGAGCTGCGCTGGAGCCAACTAATTTAGCATGTCAATGTTCCACTGCTCATCTATAAGAAAATCAGCCACCCTAGCATTGTTCGCTCTTCCAAGCTCCTGTCTATAGTTCTTTAAGGGTCTGACACCTAGCCAATCATCCCACCAAAAATAACATGAACCCGAGTGGAGCCTCCATTGACTATGGGGTTTAGGCAGTGTGTTTGTGCATCATATGTTTCCACACATGCGACTTCCCAAAATAGAATTTTTTGGTGATGGGGTTGTCTCTCTGACAGTATTTGGCTCTAAGGAAATCACCCCCAATGTCTGTTTAGCTTTAAATATCCACCACTTCTTGAATTGGAGAGATTTTCACACATCCATAGTTCTCCTCAACCCAATACTTCCTTCATCCTAAGGATAACATAGATTTTTCCATGAAGACCAATGGTATTTTTTCCTGTTATCCTTCCAACCCCAGAAAAAATCAGCAGTAACTCTCTCTATCTATTTAAGAGTAGTACTGGGAGGAGTAATGGCCGAAAAGAGGTGAATGGGGAGCAACTGAAGTATGTATCTCATGAGTGTAGCTCGACTGCCGTAGCTGAGGATTTTGGAATGCCACCCTCTAATTCTGTTGGCAACCTTAGAGACCATGTCTATGTAGTACATGACTCACTATCGGCCAATGTACAGAGGGCATCCTAAGTAGGTAATAGGACTATGCTTCTTAGTGAAACTCGTAACCTGTTTCACCATATTCACATTGTCTTGGAGCGCATTAGAATGCATCATTATGTGGCTCTTATTCTTGCTTATAAGGTCCCCCAATGTCTGTTCATATAGAGTCAAGACCTTCATGATAATTTGAAGAATTTCCCTCCTTTCGGACGTAAAGATGATAACGTCATCCACAAAACTCAAGTGATTAATCTATGGGCCTCTTTTCTCCACATAAAAACCATGGTAGAAGTGATAATTATGAAGGCTATTCAGCATTTTGGACAACACCTCCGCTCCTAAAATGAATAAGGCGGGAGCAAGAGGATCACCCTGCTTGAGCCCTTTGGTGGAGTGGACAAAACCATGTCTATACCCATTAACGATAATAAAGTACCAATTTTTAGACATGATTTGCCAAATCATATCAATAAAGATCTCACCGAAGCCCATTCTTCTCAGTACCAGATAAGTATAGGACCAGGAGATTCTATCATATGCTTTGGCCATGTCCAACTTGATAACCACATTCTCACCAATAACAGGCTTCTGGATATCATGGATAATCTCCTATGTGAGTATGATATTTTCGGAGATGCTTCTTCCTTTTACAAACCCGAACTAATTAGAAGAAATAAGACCGAGGAGAATCGTAGCAAGACTGAGGCAAATGAGTTTTGATATTATCTTATTGGTGAAGTTACTGAGACTAATGGGTCTATAGTCAGGGAGCGTGTTAGGGTGATCTACCTTTGGGAGCAAGACCAAGCAAGCATGAGAAAAGGACTTAGGCATAGTATACCCCCTGAAGAAAGCAGTAACCACTGTTAGCAAGTCCTCCGAAATAATCTCCCACCACGCTTGGAAGAATATGAGTTCAACCAATTGTGAATTTCTTTAAAAAGTAGAAAAATATTATTTTATTTTATTTTTGCTTGAATGAAAATTTTACACTTATCTAATTGTTCATGATTGTATAATTAGTATTCAATCATTAATATAAATTTGATAAAACTAAAATATTTGTGTCCTAATTTAGTATGTAAAAATATAAAATTTGACTCAGAACTCTTAATATTATTATTAATACTCATCTTAATAATATCATTACACTATTATTCCTTTTCACTGACAAATTCTTAGAAATAATAACACTATTAGATTTTATGACAACCTTAAAGCCTTTCTTAGACAATAAATTCTTCCTAATTTAAGGCACATAATAAACAATCCAAAAATGTTAAATTTTATCCAGATGTAGAAACATGAATAGACACGGGCATGCGATCACAAGTCAAATCAAATCCAGATGCAAAATAGGTAGACACATAAGAGAAAGTAGATCCAGGATCAAATAACATAGATGTAGGTCGATGAAAAAATGGGACGATACCTGTGATAACTGCATCAGAAGACTCGGCTTCGAGCCTCCTTGGAAAATCATAGAACTGTGCTCCCCTATCACCTCCTCACTGTATAACTATAGCACCACTACCAACCCAACAGGAAGTGCGACCACACCTACTAGCCTAATCACTACCTTAAACTCTGGTCAGTAGGGCTGGTCCTCTAGTTAGAGTTGATGGACTAGGCGGGGGTCCACTCTGAACCTTAGCAGGACTCCTCCACATGAGATGAACATGATGCTAACAGGTGTACCAATACCTCTGAGTCAAACCCTGCTATGATGAATCCTAAGAAGTATCATAATCACCTTTTTCAGAATTATGGGATCCTCAATCTATCTATCCAACCTCGATCGCTAGCATAAAAGTATGAATGGGTCTTTGTCACTAAAATGAACTACCACGTCTCTGCGATCCTCCATCTTCCAATGAGGTTCCATAAAACTTACTACCGTACCAAGTCCTCTTGAGGTCCCTAAACTCTTCTGTGACCATCAACACCGCCTTCTTGACAGTTCTAACTATAAACTGGAAGGAAGCCTCCTTATGGGACAATCTAAATACATATGAGGGAATAGAGAAAGTCAATCTCCTCACAAACCTGTGGACAATCTCTTCCTCATCTGGGATCAACACCATAACATGCCTCAACAATGAGCAAAATCGTGCCACATACTCGGCAGTAGCTATACCACCTAGACTCAAGCTCTCAGATCTCAAACTACTCTCTTCGTGTATGCTCCATGGGATGTAGCGATCCTCAAAAGTTGTAGCAAAAGCACCCCACTCTACTAGAGGGTATCCATATCATGCCCCGAGAGGGTACTCTAGGCGTGGTCGTCACTTGTAAACCATTGTTGGCCCCAAGCGAACCACTTGGATCATCCACTCATCCAAACTAATCAGTGAAACACTTGACTAAAAGGAAAGGTCAACGCATACTGGACATTTAACAATCATTGCCAACAAGTAAATAATACATCGGTGATACTCAAAGTATAATGTAACTTAGCATCACAAACTCAATAATGAAACTACGGTTTTAAAATGGACTCTAACAGAAACCATCTACACTTTAGTTCAAAACTCATCTCGTCTCTACCGAAAGAATGCATTTAAACTTAAAAAATTAATTCAATCTCTCAACTCAATCTCAAAATAGATGTTTCACTGTATTAATTTTCAACTGTTTATACTTAAAATACTCATGCTCAAGATAATAATTAGGAGATTTCTTCACTCATGCTCAAACCCTTTCTTAATCAAAGATGAAGATAGTTATTCTTTAAACAAAAATAATACATAAAATCATTAATGTAAAATGTTCACAAATCATTCTTGAAACTCCATCAATGAATAAGATCTTATGAAATCTCAATTAGGGAACATGTGAATACAAACACAAATGCATACTCTCAACGAGACTCAACTCAAGAAACTCATCAAGAAATACTGTAGTATACACAAGAACATAATGAAATTTATATACAAAACTCAATAGGGATTGTAATTGATTCAAGAACTCAAGAAACTAGGGCTAAAACTCAACTTAACTATTTAACAATAGAAATTAGATGTAGGGCACATGGACAAACTCAATCCAATGCTATGATTAACCTTACATAGCTGGAAATTGAAAAAATGATTGAAACGTGAAGACTTCATTCAAAACCTTGAACCCTAGCTCTTTCACCTCTCCAATCCTTACTCTCAAAATAATATAAGTGTTTATGAGGGCTTAAGCATATAGGGTACTATTAGAGACTCAAAATCGTCATAAAATGTCGAGGTTTTAACTTGGAAAGGGTGGGAAAAGACAAGAACACCCTACATAAAAATTGACTCTAGCCATATAGGGGCCAATTCTATGACTTGTAGAAACTTCTACGGGTCATAGAAATCTAGGTGTAATCCTGGGCCAAAAAAGGTAAGGGTCTATGACTTAGTTCGATGATTCGTAAGCAACTCAATGAGTCTCAGTTCTAAGAGTCATAAAGAACTCAACGACTCATAGAAATGACTCATCCTACAAGTCTCTGAACATCTGAGAGAATATGAGTCTCTAAACTTTTTCTACGAGTCATTATTATGGATCGTAGACTGTTTAACAAGTCGTCGACTCCACTTGTAGAAGTGACATTCAATATCAGGATTTGGCTAAGTGTCAGGGGGGTTCTATGAGTCATCTCTACGACTCGTAGAAACTCCTACGACTAGTAACGTCAGTTGTAGGGAGGTTTCTCAATACTCAAAATTTCTCTAAGTGTAGGATGGGCCTATGTGTCATCCCTACGACTCGTAGAAATGTCTAAGATTCGTAGGTGACCCTTGTAGTCCATTGGTTAGTCCTTTTCATCAATTTTTCTCATGGTTTTCAGACTCCATCTAGGATTGAATAACACAGGATATTAGAATAACCAAAAATATGAAATTAATTGTGCTGAAAAAATAAAGAATATTATGATTTGAGAAACAAAAATGAATGTAAAAGGGAAAAAATAAAGAAATAATCAGGAAAAAACTGGAGAAAAGAAAAAGAAATATATAATAAAAAATTAAAAATAAAAGGAACTAAAAAAATAGAAAAAGGGGAAAAAAGGAGAAAAATAAAATTAGGAAAAAAACGAAATTGTGAAAATAAAGGAATAAAGAAATATATGAGAAAAAAAGGAGTATATAAAATAAAAATTGGGTATGAAATAGATTATGGTGTAAAAAAATAAAGAATAAAATAATTTGAAAAATAAAATAAAGGAACATAAAGGTATAAAAATTGAACAAAGAGACGAGAAGAAAAGAAGTAGAGAAAAAATAAACGAATAAAGAAATAAATGAGTAAAAAGGAAGTATATAAAATAAATATTGAGTATAAATTAGATTAGGATGTGAAAATAAATAATGAATAAAATAATTTTAAATTTTTTAAATGAATAAAGAAACATAAAAAGAAAAGAAGAACAAGAACAAGAGAAATAAAGAAACAAAAGAATTAAAAATGAGCTAAATAACTAAAACTACAAGAAAAGGGGGTATTTATTATAATTAGTTAGGAGGGCACAAATATAAAAGAGTATATGTTTGTAATTATAGTTTTATGCGGGGCCTATGCTTAGTTTTTCCTTAAATTAATCCCAACAATAATTTCTGTATCAAAATTAAAGGAGTTCGAATATAAAAAAATTTGGCAAATAATCATCTTACTTCCTTATCCTAGCGTTAGTGGAATATGATGATATACCATGTGTTTGGTAAGAATTGAAGAAAACTATTTTCCATCGAAAATATTTTCATATATATATATATATATATATATATATGTTATTCAAAAAATATTTGTATATTTAATCTACAAAAATAGTATAGTGGTGGAAGAAGTTGGTCAAGGGGTGGGTTATGAAATTAGTTAGCTAGGTCAATTCTATATCTATCCTCTCATTCCGTGACTTGTAAACTTTATTCTCATATCTAAGACAATCTCTAACCACACTCTATTTTCCTTTCTATACTTCATAAATGGACGGAAAAAATATAGTTTTGGTACTTCAACTATCCTGTCAAAAATTGTCTAAACTCTATTTATACAGTGGTAAATCATAGTTCTCAAAATTTGGAGAACTATTATTCATACTCTCGATTTTAACTTTTTGAATATTTTAATATTATTTATATTATATAAAATTATTAATTAACATATGGCAAATCATATAAGACAATTAATTAAGTCTCTAATATTCGCAATTATTTTCTAATGTATTTTATTAATTTATAATTTTTATTAATTAATTTCCATAAAAAGAATTAGTGTATTATATGAACTCTATAATGTATTAATAGAGCATTTATGAGAGCAATATAATAATCTAAAAAGTTGAGTATTTATGTAAAATTTGAAATAAATTGTATGATGATGTAATATTTATGTAATTATACTTCCTCAATGATTTCACTTTTATGTGAATTGTCCATTAATATGTATAATATATGATATTTTCTTACAATTTATACTATTTAAAAATTTATGATAAAATATTATTTTATATTATATGAAGATTTTGAAAGGAATAAGAATTATATGTGTTGATTATTTGGAAAAAGAAGAAAGAATTTATTTTATGAAATAAGAAAATATAAATAAAATAAAATAATAAATATTGAGGAGAAAGAAGAAGATCCTTCTTTTTGAGTTTAAATTCGTATTGGAGTTGTTTGTGTCCAAATATATAGATATTTTATATTTAGAGAGTAAAATAGAGGATTGGGTCGGAGATGCCCCAATTAAGAAAAATGAACTTTGATTATTCCATATATATATCTTTATAGAAATCACCATTCAAGATGCATGACTGTTTACACATTTATTCACTACGCTTATCATGTGTATATAGAGGTGAGAAAAGCACTCTTATGAATGTTCACTACTCAAAAAAGGGTACAAAGAGACGGAAACAAAAGCGACAGACAGCTTCGCTACAAAAGTGCGACGAATAATACGATGTTGTTCTTCGTTTTTACTTTTTTAATTTTTTAATTAAAAGCAACGGACAGAGATGCTTAGTTCGTCGCTTATTTTAGCGGCTTCTTGCGCAAAAAATAAATCTTATTTATATATAATTATTTTATATATTTTTATAAAAAATAATTATTTATAAAATAAATATTACGACTCCATTCTTTCTTTTTTCAAAAAGAGCAACAGACTGCATCGCTTAGTATGTTGCTCCTGGTCAACAAATTTGGTAAACAAATTTAAAATAGCGACTGAATGCATCATTTTTTTGGTCAAAGTCTGGTCAATTTTTTTTTTAAAAGCAACCAACTGAACAAAGCAGTCCGTCGCTTCTTTTAAAATAACTGAATATAGTAGCAAGATTTTTCTCATTTCACAATTCTTTCTCTCTCTCTATCTCTCTTTTGTATTGACCCTTAAGGTCATTTTTGACTTTTTTAAACAAATTGCCATTTTACCCCTCCCGTTGGTTTCCTGAGTCACTTTTAGTTGGGTTTGAAAGTTGGTTTTTAGAAATCTTATAAAAAGTTGAGGTTTTGCTTGAGAGATGGGCTTTAAAGAGTTGTCAAATTTTGAGTTTCAGAGTTATTTGGTGTTTTGAGTCTCAAAATGGAATTCCGTCAATTTCATCAGTTTTAAAATATGGAAATTGGTTTAGGATATTTGTCGGAATCATATTTGGAGTTGAAACGTGGAATTTAGGTCCAAAGTTGGAAATTGAGTTAAAGTTTGATCCAAGTTTGACTTTCCTCAACATTTGGGGTTTGGGTGCTCGGATTGGATTTCTTATGGTCCTAATGGTTTCAGGAGGTAATTTTAACGCTAGAAAGAGCTCTATTGTAATTTTTGAAGTCCCGAGCTCGTTTTGATAGTTTGGAGGCCTAAGTTGGTTTAATTGCAACTTTTCGAGTTTCGGGTCAAGGAGATCTCGAGCTTGAATTTTGTTGGTTCCATTGAGTCTGAAATATTATTTTCAAGATAGTAGCATATTTAGTTTGTGTTCGGGAAGTTCCATATAAGTTTTAGGTGAGTTTATAAGATTCTTGGGTGCGTTGACGTTGTTTCAGCAAATTGTGGCAACTAAAAGGTTGTTTATTAGTTTTAAAGATCAAAAAATTATTTTGAAACTTCTAAAATTTTGAGCATGAATTATAGGACTTATTGGCAAAGTTTGGTGCATTTTCGCTAAGACGAGATTTGATTTTTATATCAAAATAAGAAATAATTATTTATCAAGCAGAAATAATATTTTTCTGGGCAAATGAGTTCATAAGTGAGTTTCCATTGAAGGAGAAGGTCCGTATTATTATTTAAGACATTTAGAAAAAAGAATTGGGTTATTTCTCTTCCCTATGAGGGATTTACGACTCTTTTAGTGAAATATAAGTTGCAGATTTTCTGATGTTGTGTTCAGTCTTTTTATGGTGTTGGTGCATGGACCGCTTACCAAACCAGATTCTCAAAAGAAAACCTCCGTCTAGGCAAAGGGAGTCACTTAGAAGTGGTTCACGAGTATGAACCAGGTTCACAATTCTAAGTGGGTTCGCGGGAATGAACTAGGTTCGCAAAAATGAACCTCCGCTAAAACGAAGATCCAGTTGGTTAAATGACATATGAGACGTTTTAGGCGTGATTTAAGGTATTTTCACCATTTTTAACATTTCCAAGCACGGTTTAGGAGATTTCTTCGAGATTTTTCATGAAAGTAACTATTGGGTAATGTATTTCTAACACTTTGCCCTGATTTCCATTGAATAATTTCTTATTTTAACTTTAAATTGGAGATTTTGGGTTTTCTTGAACATGAACTTTTGAAAGAGAAATGGGGATTTTGAACTCATTTTAACCTCATTTTTAAAACGAATTTAACCAGTGGTTCCTAATTACTTGAGGAGTATTTTTCATCTAGAAATATTCAAATTTTGAGATTGTTTTCCAACATGGGATTTTTGACCATTTTATCCTAGTGTCAATAGATTCGAAATGTTATTGTGAGTCCATATTTGATTAGATTGTGGTGATTTGGAGTATCATCAGAGAGAAAAAATGGTGATTTTGGATTGCTCGTGACTGTTTTTGCTAAGAAAAGTGAAATTCTAATCTTTATTAAGTATGTTGAACCTTGTATTTTCCTATGTGAGTAGATTAGAGTGTGTTAGGTCATTAGATTGAATTGAATTATATGAGTTAAAGTGTGATAGTGGAATCCGAATAGGGGTAATTGTCTAAGTGTTGTGAATTATGAGACATTGATCTATTGTGTGATTGTGGAATATATGACATATTATGTGAATATTTATCCCATTTCACTGATTACTTGTGCAAATATTATATATGTGATGGATGTGAAAGGATATGAGTGAGGTATTGGATATTGGGACCAAGGTTTCGATCGGTCGAGGTAATTTTCTGAGGTTTATTCTAGCATATGAGGTCTCTACTGGCGACCGAGGTCTTTTCCAATAGATATTAAGCGAGGTCTTTTCCGATAGATATTGACCAAGGTCATTTTCGGTTGATACATGGTCTATGTGTAGACCCTGTGGGTTCTGATCTAAGGTGAATTGTGGATATGTATTGTAGGACAAACATGAATCACGATCTTTGACATTACATTTTGTATTCATTTGTTTCTGTGATTGCTCATGATATAAGATTATATGTGTTTGCCTAAGTATAGTGGTGAGAATGTATTTGTGACTTCTATCGTGTACTGTCTAGTATTCTGGTGCATTTTTGATATAAACTGTATATATTGGGCTTTTTGAGTCTAGGTGTGTAGTTGTGGAGGATTGTGGTTGGGATGTCAGGAGTACCGTGTTTCGCATTTCTTTACTTAGGGTTTAGTTTCCATTTTACTGAGTACCATGTTGTTGGTGCTCACTCCTTGCTTCTATATTTATGTCGGATTTGAGCCCGAAACCTCCTGCATTTAGTACTCCATTGATCAAACCGAGCTTCTAGACGTTTGAGAGGTAGCATCTTATCCTCTTCAGAAGACTCTTATCATCCATTACTTTATGTTTTGTTCTACTTAGGAACTGAGACATATATATACATATATCTTTCATTTCTGTTGAAATAGTGGCTTGTACTTGTGACACTAAGTCTTGGGTAGTTTAGAATCTAATTTACGCTCATCTTTATCTATATTATTTTAGACTTTACATTTCCACTCTTATTTTTGCATATATAGAATTGTTCAGACTCTTAGGTTAACTCATTTTGGTGGGTTAGACGACTGCCATCACTCCCAAATTCAGTTCATGAAAAATTGGTATCAGAGCCTCAGGTTCATAGGTCTCACGTGTACAAGCCAAGCCTAAGTAGAGTCTCGAGGATCGGTGCAGAGATGTATGTACTTATATTTAAGAGGCTATGAAGACTGTTAGGAAGTACCTTTACTTTTTGTTTCTCTATTGTGCATCCTTGATCCAATCTAATTCATATCGTTCACTCTGTCCTATCTCTTATAAAGATGACCCATGCTTGGTGTTGTGTGTGAGCAATTGTAGTATCATCGGTTGGTGTTAGTGTCGGATATGGCATTGAGGCATAGTGATATAATTATGGGAAGGATTTGTAGTTAGACTTACAAACCTCTGCAACTCGAAAAGGATGAGTAAGGTTGTGGTTCAATGATATGTTTTGAGGTTATGGAATTGAAAGATGAACAATTGTTAAGAGACTTCATGAACATCTGATTCTTTCTGGTTAGTTGTTCAGCAACCAAAAATAATATTGGTGTGGCTTATTCGACATCTAAAGTAGTTCGACATTGAAGAATAGTATAATTAGAGAAATGAGTATGCGGTGAGAAATGTGACTTTGAGGACTAGGAACTATGAAATTCATCATAAAGGAATGTGTTGTGCATTGTATTATGATGAAAATGTTGCGCCAATAGAAATCAAGATTTCTATAATGATTTTATAGAGTGGGAGTATATCAGGAAGGGTTATGATAAGTTTATTGTCATGATACCTATGTTTACTTGGGTGAGGTTATGGGCTGTGTTGCTTTTGCTATCGACTTGGCCTACGAAAAGGTGCATATCATTTTTAGTTGGAGACTAAAATGTTTTGATTATGTATAACAGTTATGCAATGGGTAGAAAGATATAGACCATCTAGGAATGATCTTTCCGGTAGGTATGATGTATTTTAGTGGTGGATTTGTCGGCTCTCATGATATGGTACTAGTGATATATAGGAATGGAGACATCGGTTGGCAAGCGTGAATACTATCTATTGAGGTATTATTAGTTGTTTCACCTACTCGGGCAATGCAGTTTGATGTTGCATTTACATTTGCGAAATTAACTGGTTGTTACTATGAATGTTGGAGTTAGGCATATTTTATAAGGAAAATTATAGTGGTTGATCTTTTGTGGGAATTAATGTGTTTGAATAGTGACATCTATTTTTAGGATCTAATTGGGGATTGATAATTTCTTTAGGAGCCAAAAGGAGTGGATTGACATTGAAAGGATAAGCTTATGAGTGGCGAGAGTTTTGTTAAATATACTTGTGTGAAGGCGGGTGAGTGTACCAAAGAGAGAATACATATGCGAATTGGTTAATTTGTGGGATTAGACAGTATAACAAGTTTAAGGTATCACGTAGATAATAAGGTTAACTCCGTGATGATGGAAAGGATGGTTGAGCATGGTAAAGGTAGTTTGGGATGCACTCTTATTAGGATGCAACTATGTGGAGATGGCTTTCGGTTAAGGTGACCAGTATGATAATGATGACTTGCGAGTATCTAAGATCTCAGTTGCTACCACTTGATGAGTAACGTGGTTATATGGAAATTTGTATGACGTGCTGGAAACTACTCGAGTAAAATTGGAAAGATTTTTAACTTATGATGGGGGAATAACTGGAATATAGTTTGACCTTTATAATGAGGCAAGACCAATATTACTTACTTTGATTGCGGAGTTCAAGAATTTAATTTTAGAGATGTTCGAAAGTTGGGTTCAGGAACACATGGATTTTTCCGTCTTAATCAGGTTATAAGAATAATGTTTAGGGTTCATCAGTCAGGTTGAGAATGCTTCGAGAGTGGATCTTATGGAAATTCAGCTTTAGCGTTGTGGTAAATTCTATAGTGGTGTCAAGTCTGAGAATTGGCATAATTTGGGTTCCCAATGGGGGACAAGGTAAGATCGATGTAAAGTGTTTGATGGTAAGCTAACGCATGTGTTTGTTGGAAATCTTCAATGCATGGACTAATGTTGATTGATAAAGGAATTGGTTTACACGATTTGAATGGAAAAACAAATCAAGTTTTGCATTGTAAGTCTACATTCATGGTGGTTGTTTTTTGTCAAGGTATAAATTTCCATTGTAAGGAAGGATTGCTTGTGTTGACTGATGAGCATTTGGAAGAGTTGGTGTCATAGTTCGAGTTGTGGAGTTTATTACTTTCGATTGTAAAAAAGTTTGATGAATTCTTCATTTGAAAAGTTTGATTTAAGGTAAAAGGTAATATGTTTTGGATGTCTTGCTAAGAAATAATGATGATAAATGAGTTAAGTAAAGGAACACAGGTCTGGTATATTAAAGAGTTCAAGCATTTGGTATCTGGTCATGTGTTCATAGTATGTAGAGTTATCTGGGTGATGAAGGGTTCCTCTAAGTGTGGCATGATGTATATGATGGTTGAATAGTAGTTGAAATTGGGTAAGTGTAAGATTGTGTGGAATTGATATTGTTCATGATTCAATAATTTTATCATAATAGAAACGTACTGTGATATTCGAAATTTAGGACTCGTACCTGTCATGGGATGCCTACATGGGAAGAGAGAGGTCCATAGTTTGAAATCTTGGGAACAATAAGGTATTGCTAAGAAAAGCTGGATGCTAGTGGCGGTCTGAAAGTAAAGTAATTAGCCAGTCTAATTAGTATTATTGGTAGTGTAAGCTTCACTGGAGTATTGTAGAAGTATGAGAAAGTTGATAAATCGAGTATGTCTACGATTGTTATGAGATCAGGCGGGCTGATTGTGGAGTCAGGCGAATGAGAATGTGTGTTATGGACACTATGGAAGGAATATCTTGTGATATTTGACTTTGATTTCGTATATTCTTATGTGACCACCTACTTTGTTTCAGACAGGGTTTAGTGTATAATTATTTATCTATGATTCAGGGCGTGTTTTTAATTCCGTGGATGGATTCCTAGTGGTGGATCGAATATACTGATCCATGCCCTTTTTGGTAAGGTAAGGTGCTGATGCAAGTTTAGTTATTTCAGATGTGGCGGATTTGGTGTTGCCTTGTGATAGTTGAAAGTTTTCAAAAATTCTACAAGTAGCATCTTGCTTAAGAGAGCTTATAGCAGAGCTACCTTATATATTGTAGTTTCTCGATAGTCTTGGTTTTTACCTAGTCTTTGAGAACATGTTCATCTAGGTGTGATTTAATACTTGTAGGAACATTGGGCCTAGTTCTTCCGCTTTGGAATTGGCTACAATTACAACTACTATGCCATGTTTTTCAGCAACGTTATTAGAGGTTTTGTATGCTTGGAGGTACTGTTCATCTGGTGGTTGCCTGATCATCTCCTTCTCTGTATCAAATTAGTTGGGTTCTCCCTTGATGAGTATGAATTTTCTAAAGATCAAGTGTTTGCAACTAAAGCTTGTGGAGGGATTAGGTTAAGAAAAAAGGAAATTTAACTAAGATTAGTGATGGGTGTGTGCATTATGGATATTTGGTGGTTGGTTGTTGATTCACTCCGAGCTTTAGCAGGAAGTAGGTACGAATCTTCTCATGGTTATGTGTGAAAAGGGTTCATTCCAATGGTTGTGCTGTGATTTAGGGAGTTTCAATTCATGTTTGGTTCATGGACTAGTCTGTGGCTTGGTGGTCACTCCTGAGTTGTAGATTTTTCAATTTTGATTCAGAAGTTCAGTTTTGATAGTTGATCCTGATGATATGTTCTAAGGATGGGTTTAATTGGGAAAGACAAATATCAAACTTGGAGGTTATGCCTCGGGATCTTAGTAACATCGACTATTGTAACACCCTAAAAATGTTCTATATGGTGTCCAATTCTCGACAAAAATGATACTGCTTCTGTATTTTGGGCATAACTTTTCATAGGATGATCTAAATTAGGTGATTAAAATTTTTGAATGTCCCCAACATCATTACCTACAACTTTTTTGAAGACCATGTCTTAATAATCGAGGCTACGTAGGTTAAATAAATTAATCTTTGAAAGACCTAGTGTTGTAACGAAATAGAGTATTTGTAGAAGAAACATCATATCTCACTATAGGTTGCTTCAAATAAGTTTATTCTTAAACTTCATGCAAGGCAACTTCTAGAGCTACAATTCATATGAAGATACGAAATCCTAATTGGGAAATTATCTTGTTCAAACATAGCACCGAAAAATAGGTATTTAGTAAAATAAAAAGATTCATCTCACCAACCATGGAATATCTAGATCTATTTGACATCAATATCCCTCCATTTGAAATCACCTATGACATCACAATCCTCCATTAAATTTTCTCATATTTCTTTATAATTATTTTAATTATTGTTAGGGCCCTCCTACATACCTATAAATACCACCTTATTTCATTATTTTGTTCATCAAACTTTCTCAAGAAACTCTTCTCTCTATACACTTCTTTATTCATTCTCAAAATATAGTTTTAGTTCTTTGTAGTGTAAAAATACTATATATACTCCATGTAGTACACAAAATGCTCCGACGAGGAGAAAAACCTAGGATTCAAGAGTGTTTATTAAGTCCTTTGATTCTGAGTAAAACTTCGGATTCCAAGCATGTAAGATTTCAATGAGAGTATTCCTTACACTTTCATGCCTAAGTTATTTTGATTATATGATAAATTATATTTATTTATCCAATTCATTTCAATATTTACTCTAAGGTATATGGGTGTTTATCCATTGGTTTTTTCCACCTATGTAGTTCAAAACTCTTTCAACTAAATATCTTAATTTCAAGCAAGATTTTCTTATAGGTAGTTCTTATTTTTACTTAATAGCATGAATCAAAGTTAAATTAATAATTATTAGTCTACTTTGATGTAAAATAATTTTATATGGATGAATTGATAGTATGCAAGTAATTTATCTATTTATCTCTTAAAGATTCTTGAAATTCATGGTGGGTTGTTTAGAATATCATTTTTAATTAATGGATTTCAAAGTATTTTTGCATAATTTCATTTACATACATGTTTGAAAGTTGAAGTGATTTAAACCACCTAGTTTTATTATATTTTCAATGAAGTTTGACTTGAAAGCTTTGACTCCAAATAAAAGTTTATAAAATCAATGTCAATGATAAAATAGACTCTTATAAAATAAAAGAATGATGAAATGCTATGAATGATGGATTCTTTATTCTATAACGACAATTCTTGCATATTTGAATTACTAAAGGTTTTAATGCACTATTCCACCGAATATGATATTTTGAATTGTCAAGCTATATGCTATAACTATTTTGAAGTATAAAACTATTTTGTTGACTTATCACTGAATGGGGCATTAAGGTGGGATTCAGTAAGGGAATCCTACTAGCAATCTTTTGTCTCATTAACTATGTGCTAACATAGGAGCCCTTGTAGGCTTAGGCTAATGGATTCATGAAATCCCTTAAAGTTAAAGTTAAATAATGAATGTAAAGTTTACAGAGTTCTACCCTAGGCAAGCAGATTCCCCGGCCAATGTAGGGGGTTATGTTGGATTCCATATAATAGCTCACATGGTCTTAATGTCGTTTATAGTCAACTCCCTACAAATGAATGTTTCAAATGCTATTTACATGATTAATCATGCATGTATATATCCACATATGTATGATTTAAATGCTATCTACTTGATTTCTTATACATGCACTTATTTATGTACTATACCTTATAAATGTCCAAAATGTTTTACTTTGTAATGTACGCCTACATACTTAGTACATTTAAGGTACTAATGCATAATATTTTGCCTACATGATATCACAATGTAGGGACCGGTGCCACTCCTCATTCTCCTTCACATGGCTAGTTGAGATTTTGTTTGAAGGCTACTTTTGGTGAGTTTCTATATTTCGGGAACAATACTTCTTTATCTTTCTAACTTATGATATGTTGACATCTTTAGACACTTACTATGTCATTTCTTTCTATTATGATTGAGGGTGAGCTAGGAACTTGTCTTAGACCTTTAAATCTAATAGTTAGAGGTATTATTGGACATAAGTAAGTTGGAGATTTACTATTATGATTTCCACTAGTTTATTTATTGTCATTATCTATGAAAGACTAAAAGAAATGTTAAGAGGCTTGTTTGACGTACTTTCGAGTTCCTCATTCACCCTGTCACGTCTAGGATCTAGTCTTAGGTCGTCACAAACTTGGTATCATAGCCTGAGGTTCTAAATAGTCCTCGGATTCCAACATACTGCGTCAAATATGATCTTGTTTATGGTTGTGAATCACGCTATAACTATAAATAGGAGACTCTGGGTCATTTAGGAAAGTTTTTACTTTTTTTCAAATTTATGTTGTGCCTTAGAGTGTCCTAAGCTTTCCTCTAACTAACAACCCATTTTGTGTTCTCTAAATAATGACTCATGGAAGAGTACATCCAAGAGTAAGGGTTGACGATGAGGACCAAGCCTCTTCGATTCCTGATGCCACACCTCATGAGAAAGTGGTAACACATACCAAATTTCACAATATTATTACGTTGTTGGCTCAAGTCATAGCCAATCAAGGGCATCGAGGTGTTCCTCCTCCCCACATGCAAAATATGGCCTCTAGGATTTGGGATTTCTAAAGGATGAATCTGCTCGAGTTCGATGGTTCTAAACTAGATGAGTGACCTATGGAGTTCATTGATAAGGTGTAATGGATTATGGCTATTATGGGTGTGCCACCGAATGAGAAGGCCGAGCTAGAGGCCTATCAACTTAAAGGTATGGCTCAAGTGTGGTAGGAATGATGGGTAGTTGAGATGAATGAAGAAATAGACCTATAAGATGGGAAGTGTTTAAAGGTGCCTTCCTAGACCCCTTTTTCCCATTAGAACTAAGGGATGCCAAAATCTAAGAGTTCATCAAACTCCATCAAGGGAGTATGAGCATAAGGGAGTATGCCCTTAAATTCACTAATTTTCAAAGTATGTTCCCTTATTGATCTCCGACCCAAGAGCTACGATAAGGAATTTTATTTCTGGTATCTCAAGCTTGGTTTCCAAGGAGTTCAAAATGGCCATATTGGTCAAGGAGATGAACATCTCTCAGTTAATGACTTACATGGAACAAATTGAAGAAGAGAAGCTAAGAGAGAGATCAAGGAGGTTCAAAAAGGCTAGAGTGGATGGTGAAGGGTTTAACCTACAAAGATCTGGTTATGGTAACTATGGCAAAGGCCAAGGTGGTCAATGATTTATGGGTCAAGGTTCCACTAATATTCCTCCTTCAAGGTTCAACAAGGATAAGGGTGCTAACTCAATGGTTCCAAGAGAGAATGTTGGTGCTCAAACTTTCTCCACTTGCAAGAAGTGTGGAAGGACTCACAAAGGGGAGTGCTTAGCCAGCTCTAATGCATGCTTTAAGTATGACAAGATGTACCACCATTCTAGGTATTATAGAGGTAGTGGTGGTAGGCCTCAAGACCAAATTGCTCATAGTCAACAAGCCCAAGGAAGTGGCCAATGCACCAACTGCTTTTTTGCTTGGCATGAGAGATAAGAGTTTTAGGACGCACCTAATATCGTTACTGGTATGTTAAAGGTATTTTCTTTTGATGTTTATGCATTATTAGATCCGGTGTAAATTTATAGTTTGTTAGTCCATTGCTTGCTAATATGTTTGATGTGTCACCCGAAATGTTATTAGAGCCTTATTTGGTGTCTAGCCCATTAGTGAGTTGATTGTTGCTAGAAAGGTCTATAGGGGTTTTCCCATGTATATCTTGCATAAAGTTATTCCTTGTGATCTCATTAATCTTGACATGATAGATTTTGATGTCATTTTTAGATGGATTAGTTACATGCATCTTATGCTTCTATAAGTTGAAAGACTGGTCGAGTCAAGTTTCAATTTCCAAATAAGTCCATTATTGAATGGGATGGTCGCGATTCGGTAGTCAAGGGTAAGTTTATTTCTTGTCTAAAGGCCCAGAATTGATTGCTAAGGATTGTATTTACCACATTGTGAGGGTTAGCGATGTCGACTCTAAAAGTCTTCCCCTTGAGTCAGTTCCCATAGTCAATTAGTTCCCTGATGTCTTTGTCGATGATCTTCCCAGTGTCTCTCTCGAAAGGGAATTTGATTTTGTATCGATCTCCTCCCCGATACCCAACCTATCTCTATTTTTACTTACCATATGGTCTCGGAGGAATTGAAAGAGTTGAAGGAATAATTAAAGGACTTGTTACAAAAAGGGTTCATAAGGCCAAGTATTTTTTCATGGGGTGCTCTCGTGTTATTTGTGAGAAAGAAGGATGGGTCTCTTTGAATATACATAGACTACCGATAATTAAATAAGATGGACATTAAGAAAAAAAAACCAATCCCTAGAATAGATGACTTGTTTGATCAATTACAAGGGAAAAGTCACTTCTCTAAGATCGACCTTCTGTCCGGCTATCACCAACTAAGGGTGAGGGAGTGTAACGTTCCCAAATCGGCTTTCCCTTAAAGGTATGGTCACTTCCAGTTTGTGGTGATGAGTTTTGGGTTGATGAATGCATCGGTCGTGTTATAGACTTGATGAATAGGGTGTTCAAACCTTACCTTGGTATTTTTGTAGTGGTCTTCATTGATAATATTTTGATTTACTCTCGAGGTGAGGAAGAACATAAGAATCACTTGAGAGTTGTGCTCAATCATTGAGGGATAGGCAATTATTTGCAAAATTTAGTAAGTGTAAATTTTGGTCGAAGAAGGTGGCATTTCTTGATCACGTAGTGTCCGGTGATGGGATCAAAGTTGATCCTAAGAAAATGGAGGCAGTCAAGAATTGGCCTATACCATTGTCTCCTTCAGACATAAAGAGATTCTTGGGTCTAGATGGATAATATAGAAGGCTCGCTGAAGGGTTTTCTTCCATATGATCTCCTATGAAGAAATTGACCCAAATGAAAGCCAAATTCATATGGATGGATGAGTGTGAAAAGAGTTTCCAGACCTTAAAGAATGGACTTAACCCACTCCTATTTTGACTCTACCAGAAGGATTAAAAGGGTTTTTGGTTTATTTTTATGCTTCAAAGATTAGTTTAGGTTGTGTCTTAATGCAAAACAAGGTCATAACCTATTCTTCTAGGTAATTAAAGGTGCGTGAGCATAACTACCCTACCCATGACCTTGAATTGGCTTCCGTTGTTTTTGCTTTGAAGATTTGGCAGCATTACCTCTATGGGGTGCATGTGAATGTGTATACCGATCATAAAAGTCTTCAGTATGTGTTCAACCAAAAGGACCTTAATCTAAGGCAAATAAGGTAGGTATAACTCCTGCAAAACTATGACATGAGTGTTTACTATTATTTGGGTAAAGACAATGTGCTGTCGATGCACTTAGTAACATGTCTATGGGAAGTGTGGCCGATATTGATGAAGGAAAGAGGGAGTTGGTGAAAGATATTCACTATTTGGCTAGATTAGAAGTAAAGTTGCGTGGTACTGATGATGGTGATATGATTTTTCATAACGGGTCTGAATCCTCTTTGGTGGTGGATGTTAAGTCAAAGCAAGATCTTGACCCGACATTTATTGAGTTAAAGAAGTTGGTAAAGGAAAAGAAGGTAGAGGTCTTTTCCTAAGGTGGAGATGGGGTGTTATACTACCAAGGTCGACTATGTGTTCCGAATATGCATGTTCTAAGGAGTTTGATCTTGATGGAGGCTCATAATTCTACATACTCCATTCATTCCGGTTCAACGAAAATGTACCGAGACTGAAAAGAGTTCTATTGGTGGGGTGACATGAAGAAGGACATAGAAAGGTTCATGTCCGAATTGCCAACAAGTGAAGGCCAAACATCAAAGGTCGGGTGGCCTAGCCTAAGACATTGAAATCCCTACTTGGAAGTGGGAAGATATGAATATAGATTTTTCTGTGGGTTTGCCTCATACCCAAAAGAGTCATGATTCGATTTTGGTAATTGCTAACAGAATGACTAAGTTGTCTCACTTTCTATCATTAAGACTTTCTATAGTACCAAAAACTATGCCAAGTTGTATATTCGGGAGTTGGTAAGGTTGCATGGTGTGGCATTATCCATTATTTTGGATTGTGGTACCTAATTTACTTCTCACTTCTAGAGATCGTTTCAAAAGGACCTTGGTACTACGATAAAATTTAGAACCGTATTCCATCCTCAAATTGATGGGCAAGCCAAAAGGATGATTCAAACACTAGACGATATGTTAAGGGCTTGTGTGTTGGAGTTTAGAGGAAATTTGGATGATCATCTACCGCTAATCGAGTTTGCCTATAATAATAGTTACTACTCAAGTATTGAGATGGTTTTATTTATGGCTTTGTATAGAAGACTATGTAGATCCCAGTTGGTTGGTTCGAACTAGATGAGATGACCTTGTTGGTCCCTAATTTGGTACTTGATGCTTTAGAGATGGTGAATATCATAGAGAAAGGTTGAACATGGCTGGAAGTCATCAAAAGTCCTATTCTAACACAAAACAAAGGATCTTTAGTTTAATGTGTATGATTGGGTGTATTTGAAGGTTTCACCTATGAAGGGTGTGGTTCAATTTGGTAAGAAAGGGAAAGTAAGCCCTAGATATGTAGATCCATATAGAATCGTGATACGTGTTGGAAAGTGTGTTTGAGTTGGCGTTGCTATTAGAAATGAACATGGTTTACCCAGTGTTCCATGTGTCTATGTTGAAAAAATCTGTGGGTGATCCTAGTTCCATTGTTGAAGAAAACTTGAACTATGAAGAAGTCCCGGTTGAAATTTTAGAATGGCAAGTTAGGAGATTCAGGAACAAAGAAATTGCATATGGTAAAGTCCTTTAGAGGATTCAACAAGTCAAAAGTGCTATATGAGAAGCAGAAGTGGATATGATTAAGAGATATCCTCATGTTTTCCATCTATCGAAGCCTAAAGTATTAATTTGTCCTTGCTTAATTACTTGAAATCCTTGCATTTCAAGTTTTCATGTCATATGTTTGCAAAATTATGAAATATTTTTTGAAAAATGTTTTAAATTGCACTATTGCATTAATTATGGGTTATTGGTTTACACTTTACTCTACTCAAGCAAAGTCTTGCCTCATTCTAGGACGAATGTTTCCAAGGGAGAGATAATGTAACACTCCCTAAAAGCGTTATATATGGTCTTCCAATTGTCGATGAAAATGATATTGCTTCTGTATTTTGGGTATAACTTTTCATATGATGGTCTATATTAGGTGATTTAAAATTTTAAATAAACCAAACATCATTACCTACAACGCTTTTGAAGGCTATAGCTTAAGAATCAGAAGCTACGTAGGTCAAATAAATTAATCTTTGCAAGACTTAGTGTTGTATCGAAATGGAGTATTCATAGAAGTAAAATCATATCTCACTGTAGGATGCTCCAAATTAGTTGATTCTTAAATGAAATGAAAGAATAATTCTATATGTAAAACTCATATGAAGATACCAATACCTAAGTAGGAAGTTATCTTGTTCAAATGTAGCTCCAAATAAAGGTATTCCGTAAAAAAAATTCATCTCACCAACCATGGAAGATCTAGAGTCATTTGACATCACCGATGATGTCAATAGCCCTCCATTTCACATCACCATGACATCACAATCCTTCATTAAATTTTTCAATTTTTTCTTTATAATTATTTTAATTATTGTTAGATCCCTCATTCACACCTATAAATACCCACCTTATTTCATTATTTTGTTCATCAAGCTTTCTTAAAAAACTCTTCTCTCTATGCACTTCTTTACTCATTCTCAAAATATAGTTTTAGTTCTTAGTAGTGTATAAATACTATTCCGGTGATTCATATACTTTGAGTAGTACACAAAAAGCTCCGGCGAGGAGAAAAGGCTAAGATTCAAGAGTGTTCATTAAATCCTTAGATTCTGAATAAAGCTTCGAATTTCAGGTATGTATGGCTGCAATGAGAGTATTTCTTCCACTCTCATGCCTAAAGTGTTTTGATTATATGATAAGTTATGTTTAATTACCTTATTCTTTTATAGTTTTACTCTAAGGTATGTGCGTGTTTATCCATGAGTTTTTTCACTCATGTATGAAAGCAATATCTATGATAAAAATAGATTCTTATAAAATAAAAGAATGATGAAATGCTTTGAATAATGAATTCTTTATTCTATAAGGAAAATTCTTGCATATTTGAATCACTAAAGGCTTTAATGAGCTATTCCACCAAATGTGATGTTTTGATTCTCAAGCTATAGTCTATGACTATTTTGAAGTATTAAACTATTCCGTATGATTGACTTACCAACGAATGGGGCATTAAGGTGAGATTCTGTAAGGAAATCCTAGTAGCAACCCCTTGTCCATTGACTATGTGCCAACATAAGAGTCCTTGCAGAGTTAGACTAATGGATCCATGAAAGCCCTTAAAGTTAAAGTTAAAGAATGAATATAAAGTTGGCAGAGTTCTACCTATTACACCCTGAAAAAAATTATTTTACTATGACTATAGATGGCTTAATTGTGAGCTGAGGTGGAGCCCACATAATGCAATTTTTATAAAAAGGATATATGATAAGTATATGGATAATATATGTGAAGTTAAACACAACTCAAGGAGGACCCTTAAGACAAATCCAAGTATATGTCCTCCAAAAAGAAGTTTTAAAGTTATATTTTCAGGCGATCTGACTTGGGGAGACCATAGTGCCCTCATAATTTGGGCATTTGGGAAAACTTATAAAATCAAAGTTGTAGATAATTGGATTATCTTTCCAACCATATGTTGTGGGAATTTTTTGATAAGGGGATAAGCAAATATGATTGTTTTACTGAATAAAGGCGTTGGCCGCGAGTAGAGAGCCGAATACATGGTGGACACGTGGTAGGACCACCCCACCGCCCTTTATCACTATACATCATCTCAAAATAGTTCATAAACATCATGATAATTATTATACTCAGTGTTTTTGCACATTGGACTATTTGTGAGCTAATGGACATGTTATATTCCATATTTTCATTGGTCGAGTAAAATCGACTCGAGTTAAAGATCATTTTTGTACATGAAGTAGAAATCTTTAATTACTAATTTTAATTAGAAGATATTAGTGAGATTAGGAATTAATTAACCATGATTAAATTATTAAGTGGGAATTTGGGATTTATTTTGAAGAAGTAAGCTAATAATGGGATGTAAAGTGGTCCCCATTGCCACATGACCAATTCCTATTGGCCCACGTTTTTGTAGGGGACACTTACGCTTCTTGGGAAGAAAAATGGTCTATTAGTTGACCAAAAAAAATCTGCAGCACTTGGTCTTTTCATCTCTAGAAAGCTCTCCAAGAAGAAAGAGACTTTCATCTTCATCAAATGGAGAAAATGAATTAAAAGAAGTGAAGAGAGAGAGAGAGAGATTCGGCCAGCCATGGAAGCTCCACCAACGGCCAACTCCTCTATTTTCTTATACCATGAAATCCCTAAAGTGTTCTACATATCCACCATTAAGTTTCAAGTGAAGGAGAAACAACAAACTTGCCATGGAAGCTCTTGAAAGCTCACGGCCATGGCCATGGCGGAAGCTCCAAAGATTGGTGAGTAAAAGTAGTTTTCTTCAAGTGTTTCAACACTTTAGAAGGCCCCTAGAAACGTGATTTTTCAAAAAAAATCTGCACCAAAAACGTTTTCTAACTCTAGATAATTCTATGAAGGAAGAAGTGAGAAGTGTAGAGAGAAAGAGAAATAGACCAAACCTTGGCTTGAGAAAGAAATTAAAGGGTCAAATGTGGTGATTCTTCAAGGTTATGACAGCAAGGGTGGATTCTTTAAGACAACAAAAACATTGATGAACCAAGCCTCAAATTCCAAGCAAATTGGGTCATAAAAGCCTAAGGTAAGATTCAATCTTTTTCTACATATTTTAGAGGATTTAAATTTTTGTAGGTTGGTAAATTGGTGGTGAATGTATGAAATTATGGGTTTTGATCATTGAAACATGTGGGAGATATTGGGGGCTGTTTTGGTGCAGAAAATGGTGAATAATTTTTTCTTAGTACTTTGATTGTTATGGATATGGATTTTGTGATGAGAATGAAGGTATTTAGTTGTTAAAGTTGAAACTAAACTTGTTGTGGGCTGTTGTAATGATTTTAGTGGTAATAATGTTGATTATTTGCATTAATGGTTTTGTGTCTGCTGCTATGTCTCACAAAAATTGGAAGAAAAGTTAGTGCGAAATAAGGTGCAAAATCCTATAGTTTCCTTTGTGTGTTCACGAGTCATCGCAAGGTTTTGAGCCTCCTTATATTGTTGGTTAGGGGATGTTTTGACATGTTATTATTGTTCTTTTTGATATTGGAATGTTAATTATAATTAAGATTATACGTTGCATTATATGTTGGTTGGGCTGTTTTAGGATTGTTTCGATAAAACTACAAGACTATGGATCATTAAGGATAATTTGAAGATGTAGTAGTTGTATGTGGATTGGAATTTTTATTGACTGTTATGAATGTGAGCTGCCTTAACTTACCAATAATGTTATAATGAAGATATTAACTTGTATTAAATGGAATTGAAAGCAAGAAAACCCCATGATTAGTGTTAGTATTAAAATGGACAAATTTGGAGTTGTTTAAATTAGATTGGGTTGATTGTCGTTGTTGCTATTATTGTCATGAATTATGTATTAAAAGTTAAGGGATTGTATATGATAATATGTGAGACATATTGGGGCTGTTCTAAACTAAAAATAATGGATGAACATCGATTAATATGGTGGTTGTTATTGTTGCTTATTATAAAACGAAAATGAAAGCATACGACATGTCTAGTTGAAGTTTTAATTGATTTAAGGCCGACTTATAGTGTGTGGCTGCTTGTGTTAAGTTGAAGTTATGATTATACATTTTATGTTTAACCATTGGGCTGTTATATATCATTTTATTAAGGTGTGATGGATGCAACTTATTAGAAGTAATTTGATGGCATTGTAGTCGTTATGTTGGTAATAAACGGAAGTTAAATGTTATGTGGGTTGTTTAGAGTATTTTTGTATATCGTCTTGGATTATCTTGACATGGAATTTGAATGTGTGATAATTGATGTTATTTGATGATTGTATGGCTGATTTAGAATTAGAGAAAGTGAGCAATATAAGGGGGTTGTTGCCCAAAATTTTGTGTTTTGCAAACCCATTTTTAGATGGGACTGCTGTTAGTAATTTTAGCATAACTCCTTCTCTAAAGCTCCATTTTGATTGATTAAAGATGTTTTGGAAAGATATTTCATATAGATAAAACTTTCATTTTGTCTCAAAAACCCAGTTTTGATTTTATATACTCAAACAAATACTGATGAAGTTCAGTGGAGGTGCTGTCCAAATATTTTTAGAGATAACCTACTAACGATAGAGTACGTTTTATGCCTTTCCATAGCTTATCCGTAGTTCTTAACATTTTAATATAGGTTGAGACAATATTGGGAAGCATATATATATTGTGTGCAAGTAAACACTAAAGGTATGTAAAGCTAACCTTTCTTTATTTTGGAATGATTTATATAAAACAAACGGACGACGAAGGTATAAATTCCAAAGTAGCTCCTATTCTTAGAGACACTAGGATGTATAATGTTCGTAAATTCCTAGAAATTATATCATTATGTTTTGATACATGAGTTTGATTCCAGCCATCCTATTTTGGTATAATTCATCTTTTGATATAATTCATGCTTTGTTATAATTCATAATGGCAACCGAAGGTTATTTGAAATAACTATCGTTTTGATTTTTAAATGATAGTTATTTCAATTATTCAATTGATCCCTATATTATGTTTCGAATTATGGAAAATGATTTCTGAAAGACTATTTTGACACAGACTATTGTGACATCTGAAAGAAGTGCACTATGATTATAGCTCAGTTTCTTTTATATGACTTGTCATCAGGATTATGCTATTGAGTCTCTATAAATGTTTTATATTTTAAATTGCATTTAATTTCTCACTACTCTACTCATGCATACTGTATCCATTCTTTCACTGAGCCTGGGCCAGAATATGTTATCAAGTGTATCTCTCTACATTGTTCGCTATGCCCCGACGTGAGAGGGCAGATACACTTTGTACATAGGTTTGTGGAGTTATGCTGTGTCATTTACACATATGTTGATGTCTGATGGTATCATATGATATAATATAATATGATATGACATGGCCATCTAATATGATATGATCTGTTATGGAGATATTCCCTACTCTAGAGTTATGCTGTGTTGTAGCACAGGTGATGGGATGGCGACCACGTTTTGTTCATCGAGTCCCATAATGGGGATGGATATGACATATGTTTTTCTGTACGCATTATTTGCGCTTATGATAAACATTTTGATATTTTGGACATTTTGCTCATTTTAGGCCTATGTTGTTCGGGTTATAATTTTATTTATTACAGTTCATGCTTTACATATTCAGTACATTCTCTGTATTGACCCCTTGTCTTCGGGGGTATGCATTTCATGCTCGCAGGTACAAACGTTTGAGTTGCCGATCCGCCTACTTAGGACATCCATCTTGCTTGACAATGCTCCTTTGTGCAGGGCCCATATTTTGGTACTGACTTCCCTGTTGTGTACATGTATATGTTGTTTAGGGGTACGATGGGGCCCTGTCCTATCATATGATTATGTTATCGTTCTATAGAGGTCTGTAGATGTTTGTTGTGGGTTCTTTATATGATCTGGGTTTTTTATTTCGTGACGACCATGGCGGCATCCCTGTGCTACATCTATTTTTTTATTTATCGTAGTGACCTCACTTGATCTCTATATTTATTTATTTTGCTAATATACTAATTTGGGCTAAGGGTACATATGAATGTCCAACTTGGGCATGAGTCACGGCCTATGGGATTGGGTCATGACTAAAGTGGTATTAGAACTATTTGATCCTCGGAATATCTATAGACCGTATCTAGTAGAGTCTTGTTTATCGGTGTGTTATGTACCACATTATAAACAGGAGGCTACAAGATATTTAGGATTTTTCCTTTCTTTCATATCTAAGATCGTGCGATAGAGCCCAGCCATAGGACATGTAATTCCTTTTTCTACCTTTTAATTTCAGTTGGAGAATGATATCGATAAAACAAAGTGACTGATGATATTTGAAGCTACACAGTATATAGGTAAGTAATGGTGCAAAAGAAGCATGTTGGATAAGGTAAGAATATTGTAACATGATTGAAATGTAAAGTTAAAAATTGATAGGAAAAGTAGACAAGAAAGTGTAATGGGTGCAGTTCGAGTTGGACATACGAGGTAAGTCCATCATTTTCATGTTGTTGTTGATATTGGGCGCCCTGTGTGGCTGAGATATGATATGATATGAATATATATATATATTGGCCCTGTGAGGCATTGTTGGTATTTTATGCGTGCAGATTTTGGAATAGTAAGAAATACAGAGGAAACTCTGCCTAATTTTTCCTAAAGATAGAAAGAAATAAAAACAAAGAATGAGATATAAGTTCATAATATGTCTTGGAAGTTGATACCGACAAGTTAAATTTAGTATGTTGAAGTAAATAGTTAAAAGATACCCTTCATGTCATCTGTAAGGGGAACCATTCTAACTTGGGAAATTTTATTTCGGAAAAAGCCTATATGATCAACAAAGTTTAGAATTCATTTGAACGAACCAAGATACTTTCCAGCCACAATTTTGACTTAAAAGAACCTTATTTTGAAGGAAAAAAATGTCCGATAATTAAGTTTCACTTTTGTTGAAAATACAAAGCATGCAGCAAACAATTGATGGATTAGATAACTCTTTCATGACTCAGGAATAAACTTGGAGGTAAACCATGTAAATTAAGCACTGAGAGGTCCGGTAGTGCTTAGAGGATTCTAGTTTCCTTCTAGTGATGGTTGGAGAATGTCTTATGATAATATTTTATTAGTTATTAACCAACTAATTGGAGATGGAACTTGTGAATGGAAAACATACACTTGTGGGCTATTCAGGATCATGTATTTCATGTGTTGTTGATGAAGTGCTGGGATGATTTGGAAGGGCTTGTGATAATAAGGGATGATTTAGAAAAAGGTTAAGTCCTCTTACTCCACCAAATATAATCAACCCATAGTAAAAACCATGAATAAGGTTAAACAGTGTTATAATTAGGATCGTTATGAAAATAAGTAAAGCCTAGTAAGGAAGTACCTAATGGATAAGATGTAATTTGTGGGAAACAAAAAAGAAAATAGAGAACGAATAAGAAAGACTTATAAAGATTTATAGGGAAAAGTTCAGAATAAAAAGTCAAGTGGTAACGAAAGCGAAGGTGAGCAACAAGACAGAATGAACGCCAGAAATGAATGGTATGATAAGAACAAATGGAGGTGAACAAAATATGTTTTGAAAATGAGAAAGGGGTTTATGTAAAAGTAGTGTTTTCCAAAGGATATAGGGGTAACATGAAATTCCTTGTGCATAAAAAAATGGACATACACTAGAGAAATGAAAGGAATACTAAAGGAAGCACTCAAGATAGACATAATTAATTAAGTATGGGTATGGAAAAAAGTGATAAGATAAGACCTCTATTAGAACAAATTTGATAGGATTGTGAATAAGATTAGAAGTTAGCGTGTGGTATACAAAAAGGGTGAAAGCGCATGAAGCACTAAGGAGTATTGTGTATAGATGACTTCACCTCGGAAAAATAGTGAGATCCTTAAAGGACAAAGACTGTCGATTTGCGAAACAACTGATGCATTGTGAACTTATTGGAGTAGCAAATGAAATCCATTGGAATAAAGATAATGTTAAAACAAAGCTTGGACACCTTATCATCAGAATAGAAGTGCTACCAAATGAAGAATTTGATAAGGGTGAAATCAAGTGATTACATGATAAAAAGAATAAGAATTCAATAGAAACAATGTGATTACAATATTTTAGATACATCAAAGAAAAGTATAAGATGGTTTGAGGCAAAACTACTGAGATTTAATTAGTATTGAGGGCAAAAGTCATAGTTGAGCCCTTAAATCAATTGAAAGAGGTAAGAGAAAATATAAGGTTTGCATACAGACTAGTACGACAACGTTAAGATAATTTTGGGCTGATTTACGTACCTACACATATTCGTGTGAAGATTGCAATAGTATGCATGACAAGAAAGATGAAAGCACATTTTGAGAAAAAAAGGGGCAATAGAAATGGTTGAATCAAAAAATGGAGAAATAAATCAAGATAATATGCCTAAAGTATTACTAATTAAGGTAAAGAAAATTACGAAATGAGTCAACCAAGACAATCAAAACAAGTGGGTTACTTGTTACTAGATGACGGTAAGGTCATAATATGAGGAAACCCTAGCGCTAATTGATAGACAATCCAAAGATCGAGATCGAGAAATAAAAGAAAATGATAGACAAAGACCTTCAAGAAAAAGTCAGAAAGTAATACATGATGCTGATGACTTCAAAATACGGTCTATCACAGCAGAGTAAAGCAAGAATATTAGAGTACAAAAATGTTACCCCATGTAAAATTTTATTTTACTCATAGAACCTGGACTGTGTTATAATGAACTACAGTGAATCGACAAATGGAAGAGGTATATGAAGGGGGTAATTAAATAAGAGATTACCTGAGAAAATACTGAGAATTCAAAATCAATTAAACATTCGAGGATGAATGTTCCAAAGGGGGGAAGGATGTTACACCCCGAAAAAAATTGTTTTACTATGGCTATAGATGACTTAATTGTGAGCTAAGGTGGAGCCCACATAATGGAATTTTTATAAAAAAGATATATTATAAGTATATGGATAATATATGTGAAGTGAAACACAACTCAAGGAGGACCCTTAAGACAAATCCAAGTATCTACAGCACTTGGTCTTTTCATCTCTAGAAAGCTCTCCAAGAAGAAAGAGACTTTCATCTTCATCAAATGGAGAAAATGAATTAAGAGAAGTGAAGAGAGAGAGAGAGATTCGGCCAGCCATGGAAGCTCCACCAACGGTCAACTCCTCTATTTTCTTACACCATGAAATCCCTAAAGTGTTCTACATATCCACCATTAAGTTTCAAGTGAAGGAGAAACAACAAACTTGCCATGGAAGCTCTTGAAAGCTCATGGCCATGGCCATGGCGGAAGCTCCAAAGATTGGTGAGTAAAAGTAGTTTTCTTCAAGTGTTTCAACACTTTAGAAGGCCCCTAGAAACGTGATTTTTCAAAAAAAAATTTGCACCAAAAACGTTTTCTAACTCTAGATAATTCTATGAAGGAAGAAGTGAGAAGTGTAGAGAGAAAGAGAAATAGACCAAACCTTGGATTGAGAAAGAAATTAAGGGGTCAAATGTGGTGATTCTTCAAGGTTATGACAGCAAGGGTGGATTCTTTAAGACAACAAAAACATTGATGAACCAAGCCTCAAATTCCAAGCAAATTGGGTCATAAAAGCCTAAGGTAAGATTCAATCTTTTTCTACATATTTTAGAGGATTTAAATTTTTGTAGGTTGGTAAATTGGTGGTGAATGTATGAAATTATGGGTTTTGATCATTGAAAAATGTGGGAGATATTGGGGGCTGTTTTGGTGCAGAAAATGGTGAATAATTTTTGCTTAGTACTTTGATTGTTATGGATATGAATTTTGTGATTAGAATGAAGGTATTTAGTTGTTAAAGTTGAAGCTAAACTTGTTGTGGGCTGTTGTAATGATTTTAGTGGTAATAATGTTGTTTATTTCCATATGAATAAGGTGGTATAATGGTCTTTTGGCTGCTACTATGTCTCACGAAAATTGGAAGAAAAGTTAGTATAAAATAAGGTGTAAAATCCTATGTAGTTTCCTTTGTGTGTTCACAAGTCATCGCAAGGTTTTGAGCCTCCTTATATTGTTGTTTAGGGGTTTTGACATGTTATTATTGTTCTTGTTGATATTGGAATGTTAATGATAATTAATATTATATGTTGGTTGGGCTGTTTTAGGATTGTTTCAATAAAATGACAAGACTATAGATCATTAAGGATAATTTGAAGATGTAGTAGTTGTAGGTAGATTGGAATTGTTGTTGAGTGTTATGAATATGGGATTCCTTAACTTACCAATAATGTTATAATAAATATATTAACTTGTATTAAATAGAATTGGAATCAAGAAAACCCCATGATTAGTGTTGGTATTAAAATGGACAGATTTGGAGTTGTTTAAATTAGATTGGGTTAATTGTCGTTGTTGCTATTATTGTCATGAATTATGTATTAAAAGTGAAGGGATTGCATATGTTTATGTTTAGGACATATTGGGGCTGTTCTAAACTAAAAATAATGGATGAACATCGATTAATGTGGTGGTTGTTATTGTTGCTTATTACAAAATGAAAATGAAAGCATACGACATGTCAAGTTGAAGTTTTAATTTATTTAAGGGCGGCTTATAGTGTGTGGCTGCTTGTGTTAAGTTGAAGTTATGATTATGCATTGTATGGTTGACCATTAGGCTGTTATTGGTCATTTTATTAAGGTGTGATGGATGCAACTTATTAGAAGTAATTTGATGGCATTGTAGTTGTTATGTTGGTAATAAACGAAAGTTAAATGTTTTATGGGTTGTTTGGAGTATTTTTTAATATCGTCTTGGATTATCTTGACATGGTATTTGAATGTGTGATAATTGATGTTGTTTGGTGGTTGTATGGCTGATTTGGAATTAGGGAAAGTGAGCAATATAAGGAGTTGCTGCCTAGAATTTTGTGTTTTACAAACCCGTTTTTAGATGGGACTGCTGTTAGTAATTTTAGCATAACTCCTTCTCTAAAGCTCCTTTTTGATTGATTAAAGATGTTTTCGAAAGCTATTTCATATAGCTAAAACTTTTATTTTTTCTCAAAAACCCACTTTTGATTTTATATACTCAAACAAATGCTGATGAAGTTCAGTGGAGGTGTTGTCCAATATTTTAGAAATAACCTACTAACGATAGAGTACGTTTTATGCCTTTCCATAGCTTAACCGTAGCTCTTAACGTTTTAATATAGTTTGAGACAATATTAGGAAGTATATATGTATTGTGTGCAAGTAAACACTAAAGGTATGTAAAGCTAACCTTTCTTTCTTTTGGCATGATTTATATAAAACAAACGGACGACGAAGGTATAAATTCCAAAGTAGCTCTTATTCTTAGAGACACTAGGATGGATAATTTTCGTAAATTCCTAGAAATTATATCATTATGTTTTAATACATGAGTTTGATTCCAGCCATCCTATTTTGGTATAATTCATCTTTTGATATAATTCATGCTTTGGTATAATTCATAATGGCAACCGAAGGTTATTTGAAATAACTATCGTTTTGATTTTTAAATGATAGTTATTTCAATTATTCAATTGATCCCCATATTATGTTTCGAAATATGGAAAATGATTTCTAAAAGACTATTTTGACACAAACCATCGTGACATCTGAAAGAAGTGCACTATGATTATAGCTCAGTTTCTTTTATATGACTTGTCATCAGGATTATGCTATTGAGTCTCTATAAATATTTTATATTTTAAATTTCATTTAGTTTCTCACTACTCTACTCATGCATACTGTATCCATTCTTTCACTGAGCATAGGCCAGAATATGTTATCAAGCCTACCTCTCTGCATTGTTCGCTGTGCCTCAATGTGAGGGGGCATGTACACTTTGTACACAGTTTTGTGGAGTTATGTTGTGTCATATACACATATGTTGATGTCTGATGGTATGGAATGATATGATATGATATGACATGGCCATCTGATATGATATGATCTGTTACGGAGTTATTTCTTACTCTGGAGTTATGCTGTGATGTGGCGCCGGTGATGGGATGGCGACCACGTTTTGTTCATCAAGTCCCATAATGGGTAGGGATATGGCATATGTTTTTCTGTACGCATTAATTGCGCTTATGATAAACATTTTGATATTTTGGACATTTCGCTCATTTTAGGCCTATGCTGTTCGGGTTATGATTTTATTTATTACAGTCCATGCTTTACATATTCAGTACATTCTCCGTACTGACCCTCTGTCTTTGGGGGGCTGCGTTTCATGCTCACAGGTACAAATGTTTGAGTTGCTGATCCGCCTGCTTAGGACATCCACCTTGTTGGACAGTGCTCCTTTGTTCGGGGCCCATATTTTGGTACTAACTTCCCTGTTATGTACATGTATATGCTGTTTAGAGGTACTATGGGGCCTTGTCTCGTCATATGATTATGTTATCATTCTGTAGAGGTCATTAAATGTTTGTTGTGGGTTCTGTATATGATCTAGGTTTTGTATTCCGTGACGATCGTGGCGGCATCTGTGTGCTACATCTATTTTTTTATTCATCCTAGCGACCTCACTTGATCTCTATATTTGTTTATTTTGCTAAAATACTAATTTGGGCTAAGGGTACATATGAGTATCCAACTCGGACACGAGTCACGGCCTATGGGATTGGGTCGTGACACTACCCTACGAAAGTAGACTTCCCGGGCAATGTAGGGGGTTATGTTGGATTCCATGTAATAGATCACATGGTCTTAATATTGGTTAGAGTCAACTCCCCACAAACAAACATTTCAAATGCTATTTACATGATTAATCATACATTTATATATGCACATATGTGTGATCTAAATACTATCTACTTGATTTATTATGCATGCACTCAGTTATGTACTTTACCTTATAAATGTCCTAAATATTTTACTTTGTAATTCATGCCTATATACTTAGTGCATTCAAAGTACTAACACATACTCTTTTGACTACATGATATCACAATGTATGGACCGGTTCTCCTCCTCGTTCTCCTCTACATGGCTAGTTGAGATTTTGTTTGAAGGCTACTTTTGGTGAGTTCCCATGTTACGAGAATAATACTCCTTTATCTTTCTAGCTTATGATATGTTGAGATCTTTAGACACTTACTATGTCATTTCTTTTTATTTTGATTGAGGGTGAGCTAGGGACTTATCTTAGCCCTGTTAAATCTAAAAGTTAGAGGTATTGTTGGACATATGTAAGTTGAAGATTTACTATTATGATTTTCTATAGTTCATTTATTATTATTACCTATGAAAGACTAAAAGAAATGTTAAGAGGCTTTTTTGAGATACTTTTAGGTTCCTCATTCACCATGTCACGTCTAGGCCCTAGGCTTGGGTCATGACAATTATCCTTCTTTCTTTTACTTTATGTTCGAGGAAAAACATGGGTTTTAGTGGTGGATGATGTAATGACCCTAAAGGTCATTTTTTATATTTTCAACGAAATTACTATTGTACCCTTCTTGTTGGTTTCCCGAGTCACTTTTATTTGGGTTTGAAAGTTGGTTTTTGGAAAACTTGTGAAAAGTTGAGGTTTTGCTTGAAAATGAGTTTTAAAGACTTAAGTTGTCAAATTATGAGTTTCAGAGTCATTTGGAGTTTGGAGTTTGGAGTTTGGAGTTTCGAGTCTCAAAATGAAATATGTGGATTCCATCAGTTCCAGAATGTGAAAATTGGTCTACGAGAGTCGTTGACATGAGATTTGGAGTTGAAACGTGGAATTTAGGTCTGAAGTTGGAAATTGAGTTAAAGTCTGATCCAAATTTGACTTTGGTCAAAATTTAGGGTTTGGGTACTCGAATTGGATTCCTGATAGTTCCAGTGGTTTCTAGAGGTCATTTTAACACTAGAATAAGCTTCATTGTAATTTTTGGAAGTTCTGAGCTTATTTTGGTATTTTAAAAGAAAGTTAGTTTAGTTGAGACTATTTGAGTTTTATGTAAACAAGATCTCGAATTTGAATTTCTTCAGTTTCATTGAGTCTGAAATATTATTTCCAAGCAAGTAGCATAATTGGTTTGTGTTCGGGAAGTTCTGAATGAGTTGTAGGTGAGTTTTTATGCTTCTTGGGTGCGGTGAAGCTGTTTCAGCAAATTGTTACAACTAAAAGGTTCATTATAAGTTTTAAAGATCCAAAAATAATTCTGAAATGTCTGAAATTTTGACCATGAATTATAGGACTTATCTGCAAAGTTTGATGCATTTTAACTAAGCCGAGATTGATTTTTTATCGCAAAATAAGAAATAATTGGTTATCGAGCATAAATGATATTTGTCTGAGCAAATATGTTCACAAATTGAGTTTTGTTTGAAGGAGAAGACCCGTATCATTATTTAAGACATTTATAAATAAGAATCAGGTCATTTCGCTACCGTATGAGGGATTTAGTCTCTTTTAGTGAAAATATAAGTTGTAAATTTTCTAGTGTTGTGTTCCGTCATTTTCTAATGTTGGTGCATGGATCTATTAAGGAAACCAGATTTCCAAATGAGAACCTCCGCCTTAGCGAAGGGACTCACTTAGAAGGGGTTCGCAAAAGTGAACCAGGTTCTCGGAAACGAACCTCCGCTAAAGAGAAGATCTAGTTGCTTAAGGTATTTTCACCATTTTCAAAATTTCCAAGCTTGGTTTAGGCGATTTCTTCAAGATTTTTCTGACAAAACTATTAGGTAATGTATTTCAAACACTTTCCCCTGATTTCCATTGAGTAATTTCATATTTTAACATCAAATTGTGGATTTCAAATTGAAGATTTTGGGTTTTCTTAAACGTGAACTTTTGAAATAGAAATGGGGATTTTGAAATCATTTTGACCTCCTTTTTAAAATGGATTTCACCAGTGGGTTCCTAATTACTTGAGGAGAATTTTCATCTAAATATATTCAAATTTCGGGATTATTTTTCAGCATGAGATTTTTCATCATTTTACCCTTCTTACTCGAATTTCTTCATTTTAATGTCAATAGATTCGAAATGTGATTGTGAGTCCATATTTGATTAGATTGTGGTAATTTGGAGTATCGTCGGATAGGAAAAATGGTGATTTCGGATTATTCATGACTTTTTTTTCTAAGGCAAGTGGAATTCTAACATTTGTTAAGTATGTTGAACCTTGTATTTTCCTTTGTGAGGGGATTAAAGTGTGTTGGTTCATTAGATTGAATTGAATTATATGAGTTGATGTATGATAGTGGAATTTGAATAGAGGTAATTGTCTAAGTGTTGCGAATTATGAGACATTGATCTATTTTGTGATTGTGGAATATATGACATCTTATGTGAATATTCATCCTATTTCACTTATTACTTGTGCATACATTATATCTACGATGGCTGCGGAATGATGTGAGTGAGGTACTAGATATTGAAACTGAGGTTTCTATCAGTCGAGGAGATTTGCTGAGGTTTCTTCTAGAAGCTGAGGTTTCTTCTGGCGGCCGAGGTTTCTTTTGGCGGCCGAGGTCTTTTCTGGCAGATATTGACTTAGGTCTCTTCCGACAAATATTGTCTGAAATAATTTCTGGTGGATACATGATCTATGTGAGGCCCTCATGGGTTCTGATCTGAGGTGATCAGCGGATGTGTATCGTAGGATAGACATGCATCATAATATTTGACATTGCATTTTCATTCATTTGTTTCTGGGATTGATCATGGTCTGAAATTATATATGGTTGCCTGAGTATAATGGTGAGAATGTATTTGTGTCTTCTATTATGTACTTTATAGTATTCTAGTGCATTTGTGATATAAACTGTATAGATTAGACTGTCTGAGTGGAGGTGTGTAGCTATGGAGGATTGTGGTTGGGATGTAAGGAGTACCCCTATTCCTCATTGCTTTACTTAGGATTTAGTTTCTATTTTTTTTAGTACCGTGTTGTTGGTAGTCACCCCTTGCTTCTACATTTATGTAGGATTTGAGCCCGACACCTCCTGCATTTAGTAGTCCATTGGCAGACTCTCGTCGTCCATTACTTTATGTTGTGTTCTACTTGGGAACTGAGACATATATACTTGTATCTTTTCCTTTCTGTTGAAATAGTAGCTTGTACATGTGACACTAAGTCTTGGGTAGTTTAGAATCTAATTTCCACTTATCCTTATCTATATCGTCTTAGACTTGACATTTCCACTCTTATTTTTGCATATACAGAATTGTTCAGACTCTTAGGTTGACTCGTCTTGGTGGGTTGGGCGAGTGACATCACTCCCGAATTCGGGTCGTGATAGTTCTCTCATCGATCTCCCACCCCCAACCCCGACCACCCTAACCACCCCAATGCCTTCCAAGTTCCTCACATCGGTGCAAGCTCGCCGTCAAGCTCCCCACCCCGGCGTTGTCCTTCCACTCCAACAAACTCTCTCTTTCTCTCTTATGTTAAGGTTAGTTAGGGTTTTAAATTTTTTGTAATTTATGATTTTTTTGATTTGTTAGTTTGTTTATTTCATTTAGTTTTTTTAATTTATGTTATTAAAATAGTTAATTAGTATATTTTATTGTGAATTGGTGAATGAAGTTATAGTTTGATTTTAGGGATTTACTTTGAATTAAGTTTTTTTTTGAATTAGATTATGAATTGAGTATTTTAATTTGTTGTAGTTTATTTGTATATATTGGATTGTAAAGTTAGTGAATGTAGTTATAATTTTTATTTTAGGGCTTAAGTTAGATTTGGCGTTGTTGAATTAGATTGTAAATTGGATAGTAATTTGTGATTTGTTTGTTAGTTAATTAGTTTATTCTATTTAGTTTGTTGTAGTTTATTTGTATATTGGATTGTTAAATTAGTGAATATAGTTATAGTTTTGATTTTAGGCTTTAATTTAGATTTGGGATTTTTGAATTAGATTGTAAATTGTATAGTAATTTGTGATTTGTTAGTTAGTTAATTAGTTTATTCCATTCAGTTTGTTTGTATATTGGATTGTAACTTTGGAAGTTTTGAAGTTTGAAACTTTGAGGAAAATATTGAAACTTAGAGGCTTGAATTTAAGTACTTTAGAACTTATAATTAGAATAATTTAGATACTTGAATTTTAGGATACTTAAATTTAGAACTTGAATTTCGAACTTGAACTTAAAACGTAAATTTGAACTTGAATTTTTTTGTTAACTTTAGAAATGTTGTTGAATTGTATTCCTTTTGACCTAATTAAGCTAATTAGAGTTAGATATTTCAAAATCATGAAGTTGAACTTTAAGACTTTTGAAGTTAAATTTAGATACTAATTTTGAACTTTAATTTAGGTTTGTATAATTTTTGAACTCTTTAGACTTTAGAACTAATTCGAATAATTTAGAAACTTGAATATAGGAAGTTTTGAAGTTTGAAACTAAGAAAAATATTGCAAATTAGATACTTGAATTATAGGACTTTAATTTAGAAGTTATAATTAGAATAACTTAGATACTAATTTTGAACTTTAGGTTTGTATAATTTTTGAAATCTTTAGACTTTAAAACTAATTAGAATAACTTAGATACTTGAATATATATAACAAGTTTTGAAGTTTGAAACTTAAAAAAAAAATAGGAACTTAGATATTTGAATTTTAGGACTTTAAAACTTATAATTAAAATAATTTAGATACTTGAATTTTAGGATACTTAAATTTAGAACTTGAATTTAGAACATGAACTTAATTAGAACTTTGAACTTGAATTCTTTTGTTAACTTTACAAATCTTGTTGAATTAGTATTTCTTTTGAACTAATTCACCAAATTCATGTTAGATATTAAAGTCATGATGCTGAAATTTAGGACTTTTGAAGTTAAACTTATATACTAATTTTTAACTTTAATTTAGGTTTGTACAAATTTTGAACTCTTTAGACTTTAGAACTAATTTGAGTAACTTAGATACTTGAATTTTATGGATATTTGAATTTAGAACTTCAACTTGAATGTCATGAGCTTTGAACTTAATTATTACTTGAATTAATTACTACATGAAATTAAGTATAACTTGAATTAATTAGAACTTGAATTTAATTATAACTTGAACTTAATTATAACTTGAATTAATTATAACTTGAACTTAATTATAAGTTGAACTTAATTATTATATGAATTAATTAATTATAACTTGAATTAATTATACATTTGAACTTAATTATTATATAAATTAATTAATTATAACTTGAATTAATGACACTTGTAGTGTCTATGAATCGTAGTCTTTATGAACTAATTAAACATGAATATATATAATTTGTAGATAGATCATCATTTGTGGATATATAATATGCATTATGAAGATGGTGCCAGTTTGAAACTTGAATTTATTATCGGTGTAAGAAGTTTTATCGATCATGCAATAACACTTGATATTTTTAAGACAAATGGATTGATTAGGTGTTCTTCTCGTGAATGTAGGTGCTGGAAAGTTTTTAATCTAGATATAATTATGGTTTATTTGTACTGTAATGAATTTAAGCCTAGATATTTTGTATGGGTTGATCATGGAGATATAGATAGATTGAATAATATATTTTATAATTTTCTTTTTGTGGATGAATATAATATGCTTGCACCACATGGTCAAATTAGGGTTGAATATGATAGGGTTCTAAATGATAGAGCTCAACATGATATCTTTCAACATGATAGAGTTTATGAAATGGTCAATGATGCCTTCAGGGTTCAAGGTGGGATGAAACCTGAAAAATATTTTGATAAAGCTCCTAATGAAGAAGAAAGAATCTTCTATCAACAGTTAGAAGAGGTTAGTGTCCACTATGTGAAGGGAATCCGCATTCTTCTTTCTTAATTGCAGTTAGGTTAATGAATATTAAATTAAATTGGAGTTTTCCTCATGCGGCTATGGACTCAATGGTTGATCTTTTGGGAGAAATGGTTAATTCGGAGTTTAACATACCTAATAACTTCTATCCGGCAAAGAGATTGGTTTCTAAGTTAGGATTGTCATATGATAGAATTCATTATTTTGTTAATGGTTGCGTGTTGTTTTACAAGACTGATAGTGAATTAGAAAATTATAAGTTTTGTGGACATGCTCATTATAAGAGGACTCCTGCTGGAAAGATGGACCCCATTAAGGCAATGCATTATTTACCACTTATGTCTAGATTAAAGAGGTTGTATGCATCAATGAGGTCTACCCCACATATGAGATGTCATCGTGAATATAGAAGGTTGTTGGGTGTCTTGTCTCATCCATATAATGGAGAAGCATGAAAATATTTTGATAACATGTATCCAAATTTTTCTAGTGAACCAAGAAATATAAGATTGGGATTGTGTGCGGATGGCTTCACACCATTCTCTAATGCTACCTCACCTTATTCTTGTTGGCCTGTATTTCTTACTCCTTACATTATTCCTCTTGAAATGTGTATGACAAGTCCATACATCCTTCTAATCTATGTTATTACGGGTCCTTGTAATCCTAAAAGTTTGATTGATGTCTATCTACAGCCATTGATAGATGAACTAAAACTATTGTGGTTTGAAAGCGTAATGACTTATGATATATCAACTAAGCAGAATTTTGTTATGCGTGCTTCTTTAATGTGGAGTATGAATGATTTTCATGCATACGGAATGTTGTCTTGTTGGATGACTGCTGGAAAGCTTACTTGTCCTTATTGCATGGAAAATAATAAGGTATTCACCTTAAAACATGGAAGGAAAAATACATAGTTTGATTGTTATCGTCAGTTCTTGCCAATGGACCACAAGTTTAGAAAAATGAAACATGCATTCATAAAAAAATAGGGTTGAAAATGACCCTGCACCTCCATCACTGACAGGGCATCAAATTTGAAAGAGAGTTTCTCAATTGTCTAAAGTTATAGAAGCTTCATCTTCTAGGCTTCCCGGATATGGTGTTGAACATAATTGGACCGAACATAGCATATTTTGGGAGTTGTGATTTTGGGAAGATAATATCCTATGACATAATCTTGATGTGATGCACATTGAGAAAACTATTTTAACAATTTGTTTAACAAAGTGATGGATGTTAAGGGTAAAACAAAAGACAATGAAAAAGTTAGATTGGACATAAAGAAATATTGTACGAGAAAGGAGTTGTGGCTGCAAGAATTATAAAATAGTAAAATAGTTGATCCCAAAGCTAGTTTTTTATTCACATTGGATGAGAAGCGTCAAATTTGTGAGTGGGTTAAAAATTTGAGTATGCCAGAGGGCTATGCTTCGAATTTAGGAAAACGGGCAGATATGAATGAAGGAAAGTTGATAGATATGAAAAGTCATGATTTTCATGTATTCATGAAAACTTTAATTCCTATTATTTTTAGCCATCTACCTGACAGGATGTGGAAATCAATCATAGAGAACCATTTTTTCTATAAAGATTTGTGTTCAGGAAATTTGTTGCATAGTAGTTTAGACAATATGGTGTAAACTATTCCTGTTATTCCCACTAAGTTGGAGAAGATCTTTCTATGTGGTTTCTTTGATGTGATGGAGCATCTTCCAATCCACCTTGTACAAGAGGCCTGCCTCAGAGGCCCGCCTCAGAGGCCCAGTTCAAACAAGATAGATGTATGCATTTGAGATTAAATTATATTTTTGTATATATACTATAATTAGTGGCTAACTGAAAATTATATACACAAAAAAAAATTGGTAGTTGCAAACAAGTAATTAAGCTAAGGGGAAAGATCGAAGGATCAGTTGTTCAAGGTCATATTGCGAGGTAAACTGGTGATTTTTATTCTTACTACTTTGGGAATAAAGTACCATGTAGGAGAACTAGGCCCAATCGCAATGATGAAGGTGATACTGATCCTTTGTTTTCCCCAATATCAATTTTTAATCAAAATGGTCGGAGATCTAAAAAGCGTAGAAATTGAGGCTTCACTAATATGGAAATGCCATCAGCTGTGACACATATTTTGCTTAATTATCCAAAGATTCGACCATATCTCGAGTAAGTGATAAAATATATTATAAAATTACATACTAATTGTTTATAAACTAACAAAAAATCTGAATGTACAATTATCAGCTTGTTCATAAACATATAGGGTAGTGAAGCCATATATACGAGGTTTTCCAAATAGCTAAAAGAATATGTAAGTATGAAAGCTTACATTGAATCTATAAGTATAATAATGTATTCCATTTATACTAAATTGTATTATTTGAATACGAATATGTAGGTTTACGATGAATATTCAAATGTCGAACAATTGCAATTAGTAAGAGGAATTACACTTGGACCTAAATCTCAAATTCAAACAATGAATAAGTATTGTATGAATGGTTTTAAATTTCAAACTAAACAAGTTTCTAGGTTTAAGAAAACTGGTAATAGCGGTGTCTATATACAAGGTGATGCTGATGGTTCTGGCCAAACTATTGACTATTTTGGTGTTATTCATGAGATTATTGAAGTAAGATATTCAGGCTAGCAAAACAAAGATCGTATTATTTCGGTGTAAGTAGTTTGACCCATCACATAGATGCACAAGGTTGTACCAACAAAATAACATAATTGAAGTTAAGTACGCCAAACAATACAGAAGTTATGATCCTTTTATCATTGCAAAAAATCCAAAAAAAGTCTGTTACGCTCCATATCCGTTGCATAGAGACAAGGCTGATTGGTAGTTTGTAATAAAGAAAAAGTCTGTGGGAAGAATTGAAATTAAAAATATTTTAGATGTGGCATACCAAAATGATGTCTCACATTTTCAACAACAAGTGGATGTTGAATTGGAAACTACACCAGAACATCCTCAACGCATATTAGAAAAGGTTTCCGATGATGAGATAATGGCAAATGTCGAGGAAGAAATAAATGAGGACAAAGAATGTGATAAACCATTCGAGGAGGAATAATGGAACGATGAAAATAAAACAACTGAGGAGGGAGAATGGGAGAATATGATGAAAATGAAACAAGAGAGGAAGAAGAGTGGTAGAATGATAGTTTGTAGTGACTATGTAAGTTAATTTATTTTGCTAAAACTTATAATTTTATTTATTGGAAGGGGGCCTTGGAGTAACCGGTAAAGTTGCTTCCATGTGACCAGGAAGTCATGGGTTCAAGCCTGGAAACAGCCTCTAGCAGAAATGCAAGGTAAGGCTACGTACAATAGACCCTTGTGGTCGGGCCCTTTCTCGAATACTGCGCATAGTGGGAACTTTAGTGCACCGAGCTATCCTTTTTGCTCCTTTATATAATTTTATTTAATAATTTTATATATTTTAATATAATTTACAGATGTATGGTGATGGGGATACATCTCGGGATCATCTTGGGATGATCCAAGCTAGTTCGAGTAGGAAAAAGAGGTATAGGAGACCTATAGAGGCTGATGATATACCTAGATTTGTTGCATCTTCACCGGAGCATGTAGAGAAGCGTAGTATGGATACGCACATATATGTTATTCCATTTGGGATAGCAAATCCCTTTGATTATCACCCTCATTATCGGAGAGCAGCGGGTGCTTCTTCTTCATCTCAGTCTTTGCCTCCACGTCACTACACCATCCTACCTACAGAAGCTTGTCATTAAGTACAACCATTATCGGCCAATAGGATATCCTCTGCGATGCTATTTTCTTCTTCATCTCCCCCAGATTTGGACTCCTCACCTATCTACCATGAGACTTAGGGCATGAGTATTGAGTCGGATGCTATGGCTGCTAGTCCTCCATTGACTTAGCATTATGTGACTTCTGGTGTATCACGTTCACCTCCAACTCCTCCAAATGCTACACCCGATGAGCCTCTTGAGCTAGCACCTGGGCAGAAGGGCATGCTCGATTGAGTCATGATTGAGCTCGATGGATCATCATAAGTTTCTTTATTTTATTTATTTATTTACTGTTAATTTATAATACTTGAACTAACATATTTGTATTACAGGTGGAATCCTTCTAACCCAGCTGTCAGGGTTCTACAAGAGAGTGTTTGGAGGCTCTATACAGATCCCTATCACTCTTAGAGCGTGATTCCAAATAGGATACGGAAGGCCATATTTAATGAATTTAAGTTATATATATGTTTTCTTATATATTTTTTAGTTAATTAGCTTATCTATTTCTTAGTATACTTTATTAATTATCTAACACTACTAATTATTTTTTCAGGCTTCGTGTACTTGGCATCCGAAGTACAATATGGTCATTGCGACCATATTTGATAGAAAAGCGAGCGCTAGATTGTCTAGCTAGCTTAAGGCAGCCCGAGACTCCATGACACCTCCTAGTTTGATGTTGCCACATGTTTTTGAGGAGTTATTTCTTTATTGGGAGACCGATGAATTCAAGGCTATGTCTGAGCAAGCAAAAACAGCTAGAGCCAGTTTAAAGGGTGGCTCATTGCACATCGGAGGTACAAAGAGTGTTGGGACAATTACAAGGGAGATGATAAGTTTTCTAAATTTAAAATTTTAATTCATATAATTTAGTTCCTTAAATATTATTTGATTAATATCATCTAAAATTGTATTCTTAATTATAGGAGAAAGAATTGGGGAGCCCCCCTTCGTTGCAAGGTATTCAAGAAGACTCATGTTAAGAAAAAGATCAATGATTCAGGTCTGGATAAGTGGGAGGAGGAAAGGTCTCACAAAGTTATGTAAGTTATTTAAAATAAGTAGGTCATATATATGAATTAAAATTTTATGATGATAACTTTTATTTTTATGATAAATTTTATTTTTAAATGTAGTATATGTACCAGCGGTGCATTGATGAGATGGGAGATTTTGTGCAGCTCATGCCAGAAGATTCCATGAGACATTAGACTGCAAAAAGTGGTAGGAGGGATGCATAAGGGCAGGATCTAAGGGATGGACTCTCAAAATGATGTTCGACGACTCCAATCAGGTCTACAAGGTATTGGGTCATCACGCTAAGTTGAGGCACTTAACAGTATTCAATAGCTGAGATGTCTAGGAAAATCTCAAACCTTACACGTGTATTGGTAGTGTCTGAGGAGAGAAGGCTTGCTGAACAAAAAAGAACGGATTAAACCATCGAGAAAATCAAAGAACAAGTGCTCAACCTCTCTCATAGGTCATCCCATTCTTTAAGAGCATCCACTTATGGCAATGATTCATCAGAGGATGAAGAATACATAGCCCCCACTCCTCCTTAGCTACATTACTCCCATTATTTTTGGATTGTTTTTGTTAAGTTTGGATATTTTACTAACTTTAGAAGATTTTTACAAGTGTTGAGTCTATTAATTTTACATATTTGAATGTTTTTTTAAGCCGTGGAAGATACATTGAATTGGTTATGTTGTTTGAGCTTATTGTTGATTGTGTTGTTTAGGATATTATTGATTTAAATTAATTGAGCGAGTTGGGAAGCACAAATTGTAGAGTTCTGCTCTACAAAAATGAAGAAAACACGACGGATAGGGCTTTATTATTCGTCATTTTTTTACTTTTTTTAAAAAATATTTCCAAAAATTATGACAGACTGTGTCGCCTTGTACATCGCTTTGTTCTTCATAATTAAGAACAGTGAATAACAAAGAGACAGACATATCAACACTTTTCGTCACTTTCTAAAAAAATTTGATTTTCAAAGTTGCAACAAAATGCGCCGTTATGTTCATCATGCTAAAGAACAAAGCGGCGCAGTCCGTTGCAATTTTAAAAATTATTTTTTTAAAAAAAATATTGATGGAATGCATCACTTAGAAGCGACGCAGTCCGTCGCTTCTTGAGAAGCGTCGAGCCGAAAAGAGATGGAAGTGATTGCATTGTTTTTTCATTGATTTTGACTAAAAAACTGACACAATTTGTCGCTTGTTGACTGTTTTTTAGTAGTGGTTATTTTTGCAACAAAAGCATATGTTCCAAAATAATCAACATCTTACTTTTGTATAACTCATTTTCCGACCAGCCTTACTTTAATGGTTTGTATGTGGACAATGGTATCATATTTTCTTATAAAGAGCCATTATGACCTATAGATTTGGAACCAATAGAAAAATCAACAAATATGCAAGTGTTGGTGGATAACATAGAATCCATCTCATCATATAAAGCTTCGTTCGAAAAGTTGTGCCAACTCAAGAAGATATTTCTTCATTAATTTTTTTGAATGAGTTTGAATATTTAATAAAAACGGGTACACATTGATGTTTGTTTCTCCTATTTAATTCTACAAGAAATACAATTGCTTTGTAAAGAAAAAATATTTGTCAAAATTTCACATGCACGAATTCTACAATAAAAATTATTTGTAGATTCAAAAATCTATATATTTTGAGTTTTGTATACCACAACAATAACAACCCAGTGAAATCCCACAACATGGGGTCCTGGGAGAATAAAGTGTAGACAGACCTTACTCCTACCAAGGTAGGATGACTGTTTCTGAAAGACCCTCGTCTCAATAAAAGCATAAAAGGAGGTTAGATAAGGCTAAGAAGTTCAAAGCGATATGGGAAAGAAAATAACGAGAGTGTCACAGAAAAAATAGAGCAATCAATGTACAAAAAGTAATTGATAATAACAGAAATCAGAGCACAAGAAATTATAGTGCGCTAATGCGCCTATTAATACGGAAGCATAACGAGACTATATACTAGACTTCTATCCTAATGTGGGTCCTCCACACCCTCCTATCTAAGGTCATGTCTTCGGTAAGCTGTAGCTGCGCCATATCCTGCCTAATCATCTCTCTCCAATATTTCTTTAGCCTACCCCTACCTCTTCTAAAACCATCCATGGCCAACCTCTCACACCTCCGAACTGGGGCATCTGTGTCTCTCCTCTTCACATGCCCAAACCAACTCAGTCGCATTTCCCACCTCTTGTCTTCCATCGAGGCCACTCCTACCTTGTCCCGAATAGCCTCATTTCTAATCCTGTTGCTCCTGGTATGCCTACACATCCATCTCAACATTCTCATCTTGGCAACTTTCATTTTTTGAATGTGAGAAACCTTAACTGGCCAACACTCCGTCCCATATAACATAGCCGGTCTAACCACCACTTTGTAAAACTTTTCCTTAAATTGTGGTGGCACCTTCTTATCAAATAGTACACCGGAAGCGAGCCTCCATTTTATCCACCGTACCCCAATACGGTGTGTGACAGCATCGTCAATCTCCCAGCTGCCTTACATGATAGACCCAAGGTACTTGAAACTACTTTTCTTTTGGATGACCTGATCACCAAGCCTAACTTTCCAGGCAACCTCTTGAGGTGTCTCACTGGTCATCGTCAATATTTTGAGTTTTATATATAACCAATAAATATTCTCCTAATATATATTGGACCTAACTTCGATCATTGAGGGTTACAAATCTTGTAAAAGGCTAATCATTTTCAAATAATTTAAGTTAGGTTTTCTTTTGTTTCATAACTTATATAGAGATGTTTGAATTTTCTTATTAGAAACTCTATTAAGAGTTTGTCAAGTTTCTAATACAATATTTTTTCCCAAATGCTGAGGTAACTGAAAATTCATCAAAAAGAGCATTAATTCTTTTGGATAAATATATTCTCCTCTATCACTTCTTAAGATTTTGTTCTTTTGGTCCTTTTGGTTTTCCACAATAGATTTAGATTTCTTGAATTTTTGAAAAGATTTATCTTTTTTTTTTAATTTCTAGAATAATCATCATTGAAAGAGATAAAATATCTCTTTCATCCTCTAGTTAATATTCTATTTAATTCAATCACATTTCAAAATGTATAAGTTCAACCAATTGTGAATTTCTTAAAACAATACAAAAATATTTATTTTTTCTTTTTGCTTGAATGCAAATTTTTCACTTCTCTAATTTTTCATGATTGTATACTTAGTATTCAATCATTAAAATAAATTTGATAAAAGTAAAATTTTAATTTCCTAATCTAGAATGTCAAAACATAAAATTTGACTCAGAACTCTAAGCATTATTATTAATAATCATCTTAATAGTATTATGACAATATTATTCCTTTTGCACAGACATAAAATTCTTAGAAATAATAAAACTATCATATTTTATGGTATCCTCAATGTCACACCTCGCGAGGGTACCCTAGGCATGACCGTCACTCAGATACTATTGCTAGTACCCAAGCGAACCATGTCCTATTCACACAATCATTCAATCAACTCTCTATCAGCGGAAGACTTAACTCATCAAGATGATCAAATAACTACTTATATAATAAGGCCAAAGACCAACAATTTATCTAATCCAATCAACAAGACTAGTACGAATGAAACTAGATAAAATACAATCTCGAATCAACAAGTCAAAAATATAATGTATGAAGTCTCTATCACTACTATCTAAATGGTGTCAATGATAGGTTCATGTACACCTCAACTCAAATGAAGAAAATTAAACTCAAAAATTAGAAAGACAAATGTGGCATTCTCCTGAAGTAGGGAGGACACACCAATCAACTAAATAGGAATAGATCCTCAATGATGTGCCTGTTGATGACCTCTATTACTTGTCTCTGCATCATAAAATGATGCAAGCCCAGATGGACGTTAGTACGTGGAATGTACGAGTATGTAATATGACAGAATGAAACATGCATAAGGTAGAATACTATCAATTCAGATAACTCAAATCAAGAAGTAAGAAGGTCGATTAAGATGTCATAAGTCTAAAGCAATAGTAAGGTTTATACAGAGACCAATCATATAAAATCCAACCCAATCAAATCAGATTACTATCAAGACCTATATGGGAGTTTCTCTTATCCAACAACAATTACTTATGAGCTAGTGATCATACAATAAACTCATTGCTATTGCCACAACCGTCTAATGCCTTGCCAGGGTAGAGGACAAATCTATCAATTTGGATCGAACAATCAATCAAGTCTTATATTTTTAGGACAATAAAATAGGGAAACAGCTGATTTTAACTATTCAATCGTCTCCTACATTTAGCGATGTAGTTATTGAGTTTGAGTTATTATTTACTCTTACCCGATTTGGTGATCGATACTCCTCCCAAGACTCAATTCTCATAAGACAATCAATCCCAATCAACTAATGAACGAGCCTCATATGTACCTTTATTTGTTCATCGGTTCTATCCAATATTGCTTATGGACAATCAATCTTCCAATCATTCCCAAATCATTTATTTATGAGTAGTTGGGACAATCATTTAAAACAAAATTTAGTTGAAACCATTCAATTTAGTTTAATAAGGAAGATGCGAAGACTATCAAGTTTCATTAAGAATATCATGATGCTCACATCCCAATCAAAATTATACATTCACAAGTTCAAGGCTCTAAACTCAATCCTTGATAGTATTCATCCAATATTAGTCAAAATATCTTGATGGTTTATGAAGTAAATAGTCAAAAATCATTTATTCATAAATAAGTTCATAGAAATCATCAATTACGGGATATTATGTAAAAATATGTTAAGATTAAAGAAGATTCTCAAGAACACAATCATGGGGACTCAATTCATTATCAAATCAACCTATCACAATCTAGGGAACTCAATTCATTCAAAAATTAATTTATCACAATCGTAGGGCACATAAAAGAATAAAGTACATGCTTTAGTTTAGTCTTACATACCTAGGATAAAGACAAGTCAATCAATCTTGCAAGATATTGCTTGAAGCTTTTGAACCCTAGCCTCTTCTCCACTCCTTAGCCGTAGCTCTTAAGTTAAATTAGCATAAAAGACTAAGAAATGCATTTAGGAACTCCTTTAAGGTCAAAAATAACATATATCAGTCGTGGGGTAAGTATGGAAGGGGCGGGGAAAAGATCGAAATGCCCTACCTGAGAATAAAAATGGCAGAAAAATGGACCTGTGGGGGACTAGGTCTGCGATGCAGACTAGTTCCCTCATAGTGCCATTTTTTTCTAAATTTCCTGATCGAATTCTAACCCTGTACAAAATAACTAGGGTAGAATTAAGTCCAATCCACAGAAGATCCATGACATAAACCTGTCGCCCACTTCTCTGTTTTCGTCGCTTCACTCTGAAATTTGTTCTTTTAATCCGGTTGGCCTAAAATTCTACCAAGACAATTTTCCCAAACAAATTTTCACCCTGATTAATATTTTGTCCTCGGATTGACCCAAAAAATTAAGAAATATGCATTAAACGAGCAATCTCTCATCTCAGGGTATTTTGATAATTTTACCGGATGTAACATTATCTCTCCCTTGGAATTATTTTTCCTGGAATAAAGAGCCCTTAGAAATGGACTCATGAATAACAATTGAGACTCAATCAAATTGACCAATCAATCAAATCAAACTATCTAGACAATAAATTATTCAGACTCAAGAATAGATAAATCAGTTCAAGTCAAGAATAGAGATATTACCTTCATCATTGTCATCATTAGGCACATATAGATGTGGGTATCTATCTTTCATATCTTCCTCATCTTCCCATGTGGCTTCCTTAACAAATTGATTACCCCACAAAACTTTGACAGAGGAAATCTCTTTGGTCCTCAACTTGCGAACCTGACGATTAAGGATTTTAACCAGAATCTCTTCATAGGACATGGTATCTTTTACTCCAATTCTATCAATGGGAAATACTAATGAAGGATCTCCCAAGCACTTCTTTAATATCGGAATGTGAAATACCATATGAATATTGGCTAACTCAGAAGGTAACTCCAATTCATAAACGACACTTCCAATCCTCCTCACAATCTGGTGGGGACCAATGCATCGGGGGCTAAGCTTTACCTTCTTTCCAAACCTCATAAGACTTTTTATTGGTTATACTTTCAAGTATACCCAATAATTTACTTCAAACTTTAGGTCTCTCCTCCTCACATTAGTGTAAATGTTTTGGTGGCTTTAGGTTGTCTTCAGCCTCTGTCGAATCACCTTCACCTTCTCCAAAGGTTGCTGAACAAAATCTGGCCGAATTAACACACTTTCACCAACTTCAAACCACCCAATTGGTGATCCACATCTCCTTCCATACAATGCTTCGTAGGGAGCCACCCAAATACTCGCATGATAGTTGTTGTTATATGCAAACTCAACGAGAGGTAAGTGGTCATCCCAATTACCTTTGAAGTCAAGTACACATGCCCTCAACATATCTAAAAAGATCTCTAAAATTTGAAAGTGAATTGAGCTCCTCTGTCTGACATAAAAAACAAAAGAACTACATGCAATCTGACAATCTCCCGAATATACAATCTTGCATAATCCTCTTCAGTGTCAATAGTCTTAACTTCCAAAAAGTGGCTAATTTAGTCATTTTATCCATAATTACCCAAATCGAATCATGTTGATTTCATGACCTTAGAAAACCTTCAATAAAGTCCATATTGATCATCTCCCACCAATAATTTGTCTAATCCAATCAACAAGACTAGTACAAATAAAACTATCCAAAAGACAATCTTGAATCAACAAGTCAATAATCTAGTCTATGAGGCCTCTATCACTACTATCTAAATAGTGCTAATGACAGGTTCATGGCTATCTTAATTCAAATGAATAAAACTAAACTCAAAACCTAGAAAGAAAAATACGGCATCCTCCTAAAGTAGGGAGGAATCACCAACCAGCTGAATATAAATAGATCCTTAATGATGCACATGTTGATGACCTCTAGTACCCATCTCTGCATCACAAAATAATGTAGGCCCAAATGGATGTCATTATGTGGAATGTAATAGTATGTAATATGGAAGAATGACACATACATAAGGTAGAATACTATCAACTTAGATAACTCAAATCAAGAAGTAAGAAGCTCGATCAAGATGTCATAAGTGTAAAGCAAGGGTAAAGTTTAGATAGAGACCAATCATATACAATCCAATCCAATCTGTATGATAATTCTCTAATTATTCAAATAATATGGAATATGTTACAATCTGTATGATAATCCTATGATTCTTCATATAATACGGAATTTGTTGGACTTGAAGATTATTTAAATTCAAAGGATTGAATAGCTTGATCTCGTATCTTCGTCTTCAAATTTGAATTTGAATTATTCATCACAAACACTTGTATGGTTATGATGAATAATGAACTTGATTTTGAATATCTTGATATTTTCCTTCATTCTTGATGTTGAACTTGAACTTGAACTTGTTGCTTGTACAGAATTTGCGGCCTTTGGTTCACGAGTTCTCTTCTTGCTTCTTGTTTTTGTTTTTTGGAAACCCCTACTTTAGAGAATGATGAATACCCCTATTTATAGTTGTAGGGAGTGATGTACTTGTGTGATTTGATTGGTCGGTTTGAATTGACCAATCGCATTCCACTAGTGAAAAACTTTAATTTGATTGCTTAGAACATATCACATATACATGTGACATTATTCTAATGGATTATTTAATTTGACATGAATTTCCACATAACTTTGACACGTGGCATAATTTTAGTAGCTTATTTAATTTCACATGGATTTCTACATAAGTGTTACGCCCCAGGAGGGTACCCTAGGCGTGGATGACACTTAGAGACTATTGCTTGTCCCAAAGCGAACTACTTGGCATTTTCACATATGCATTCAATTAAAAGTCTATCAGTGGAAGACTTGATTCATCAAGATGACCAAATAGATAAATTATAGAATAAGGCCAAAGGCCAACAATATTACTAATCCAATCATTAAGACTAGAATGAATGAAACCAGCCAAATAACAATATCCAATCAAAACATCAACAATCTAATTTATGAAGCCTCTATCAACTATCTAAGTGGTTCCAATGACATGTTCATTTCTACCTTAATCAAAATAAAAGTAAAAGTCTAAACTCTAAAGGTAGATGATAAAAATGTGGTATCCTCTAAAGGCAGGGAGGACTCACCAATCAACTGGAATATGGATAAAAAGATCTTCAATGGTGCGCTTGTTGATGATCACTAATACCTATTCCTACATCATTAAAGGATGCAAGCCTAAATAGACATCAGTATGTGGAATGTACGAGCATGTAATATGGAAGAATGAAACATGCATAAGGTAGAATAACAAAAACTTAATAACCTAATCAAGAGTAAAGAATTCAATCAGGACGTCATAAGTCTAAAGCAAGAGTAAACTGTAGACATAGACCAATCATATAAAATTCAATCAGAATACTATCAAGACCTATCTCAGAGTTTTTTTATCTGACAACCATCACTTATAAGTCAGTGATAGTACAATAAGCCAACATTATTGTCACGTCCGTTCAATACTTTGCTAGGGTGAAGAATGAGTCAATCAATCAAGGATCCAACAATCAATCAAGTCCTATAATGTTATATGATACACCCAAATTACACCTCGACAAAGAGATATAAAGAGGTCGTTGTCAATTGTAGAACCCAACTAGGTTGGGGTCGAATTTCACAAGAAATAAAGTGACGACTAAGCCATATGCAGTTATTTTACTTTTAGTTACTTATTTTCGACATAAAGTGGAAAGGTGGGGTGTTAGAACATAGTTCTTATGAATTAATAGTAACCGAAAGTGATTTATAGTAGCTGAAGATTAGTGTTTATGAGGAAAACTACCCAGGTTTGTGTTCACCAAGACCAATTGACCGATATTTAGGTTAGTATAGAATGACTTTACCCATTGTAGATTTGCATCAGTTTATCTCACATTTATTACACTTAAGTGTTTCCCAACCATCTTAAGTATATGACCTTTTTTATTCTTTCGAACTAAAAATGTTTCACTCAAAGTAGTTAATCTTGTTATAACATTAACTATTAGATGAATTTACAATTCGAATTACTGTTGTTAACTCTTTTCTCCAGGTTTTACTCTTTTACTCAAATAAATCAAACTTAGGGCAGGATCTAATGTTTGCAACCATTAGAATTCAGTTAATACGAAAGAATTAGGAAGATGCACAATGAAATAACCCTAGGGGTTAGGATTTAGCCACTCATGATTGTGAAAACAAGAGATATTATTGCATTCATCTAAATGATAGAAACTTACAAAAGATGAAATAATCTACAACTTTGATTTCGTAATTCACAGTTTTCATTCAATAAACTACACTCCATGCATATACTGCATTTAGTGTGTTCTCCTAAAAATAAGATACTAAAATAAAACCTAAAAGTTGGTATTTATAGTCTCAAAAAATAAGAAATTCAAAAGTCAAAATGTGGCTCTCCGACGTCCGTCTGATGGTACCAATGATGGCCCATCATAGACTCGACGGTCCGTCATTTGCATCATCAATGCTTACTGATGCTGATAGATTTAAACACTTGTTCTAACGACGTAGATGATGAGGTATCAAAATTGTGATGGCCCATTGAATATTTTATCATTACTCTTCCTCTTGGCTTCACTTATGTTTAAGGCTGACTATAGAATTGACGATTTGTCAGTAATGCGATGTCTCATCAGATCTGCCATCATAACTATAAACTTCTACCTATCTTATGATTTAGCTTGATGATGGGGTTGACGACCCATTGTGAGGGTGACGGTCTGTCATACCTATTGTCGGTTCTCCATTTTGCAACTCTTTGCTTTGTTTTGCCTTCTTATTCATTTCTACTAATTCCCTACCTTGATATAGTAGAAAACTATTAAAATACCTTATTGTTACTTAAGGACTATAATTTATTCATTTTTAAATGCATAAGAAGTGTCATCAATATTTGGTACATCAACACCCTCAACTTAGAATTTTTGCTTGTCTTCAAGCAACTCTTATCAAAAACTTTATAGACCTGCAACTAACCATGTTTACTGCAGTATTAATCTACTCATATTTTTACAAGTATGCATATTCATAAAGTGTTACATTAACTAAAAAGGATCAAGGATTGGCATCTGGATATCAACATCCAACTTGGCATACACCATTTATGTTTTCTTCGATCATTAATGTAGATAGTGCAAACTCATGCCATCACAGCAAAGAAGTCCCTCTCCTACATGTATCCATAATTATTCATATGGGACGACAAAGAAACTCACATTCAGAATGAAGGTCAATACAATGCACATCCAACCTATAGGCTTGCCTATATTATTTTTACAAAAACATTACAGACATTTGGATTAGGATCACTATAGTACTTTATTCGGCTTGTAACATAAGCTCGACTTAAAAGTAGGATACATATGGGAAATGTGACTAAGCTCTCCTTAACATCATCTTTTCTTTGTTCTCCAATTATTTTTCACAATCCACTTGCTTCATCCTGTTGACTCAATCTTTGTATTTGTTGACGCCCAGCTGATTTGATTGCCATTTACTTTTCATTTTTATATTTTTTATTTTTTTTCGTGGTGCATTCCTAAGTTCTGATTTCTATCAATCCATATTTATTCATACCCCACAATACTTTTTCTTTACTAGCAGTAGCCACCTTCAACTTAGGCATTTTGCCTATGTCGAGGTACACAATATCCAAGGAGCGACCATGGCCAAATGAACAATTTCAAAATAAGAAGAGAAGGTAAGCAAGTTAACATAATCAGGTTTTTATTTAGGCTTGAAACAAAAAATTTGGATCAAAGGATTTATACACTTCTTTTGGTGGTTTTATAGGCTTAGCGAATATAAATTCAAAGATGACCTATGATCCTTTCCTAATCCACTGTCTTCTAGCCAGTGCAATATAAACGAGGTAAGTTCTTGATGCATATATAGAGAATGACTATACAAGAAGCTCACATTCAGACATGGCATGTCATGCACTATCAATATTTGACTAACCAGTTCATACAAATAGCTTAAACATTATTAATTCATTCATGGTCATCAGATGTCACACATAGATCCTTAACAGTCAATATAAACCCATAAACAAAATCATACCATAAATATTTGTTGTTCCAATACCTGCTAAAAACAGTTATAGTACAAGCCCACTAACAGATATTTACATTGTTGAAAATCATAAACATGTTGGTTCTACTAGATAACACCTAAAGGAAAAGAAGCAAGGCAACAAAAAGCCTTAGGCGGTGTGATAGACTCACAGTTGCACCCCCTCCCCTCTAAAAATATATGCATTTCCCTAAATCCATTACAAAACACAAACTAAAGCTATGAGAGATGTATTTACTGTTGAAACTCTAAGCTACGGAGTCTGGCATTGGTGATGGGGCCTCAGACGCCCCAATAACAATAGTAGAAGTAGTGGTGCTGATAGTGTATAAAACCCTCAATGACTCCAATAGAGATGTCTCGACAGTAGGTGAAGGAGGAGGGTGAGTGTGTGACGCCAAAACAGCCTCAACTCCCCTAAATAAAGTAGCCTCAACCGCCAAAGTGCTAAATGATGCCCTAGAGGCAGGGGCTCTCAACTCCCCATAGCTGATCTCTACATCAAGAAGCGATAATTGGGTAGCCTCCTCAATCTGCTTCCTCTCAATCCTCTCCAATTCATTCTCACTATGATGCCTATTCTTTCCTCGACACCTCTCGTCCTCATCTCCACCTGCCGGGAGCTATTTAGAGGCTTTAGGGACTGTATTAAGAAGATCAATGAATAGCTATTCCCCCTCTGACTCCACAACATTCTGAGTCAAGAACACCTCAAGTCGCCTCTCATATTAAGTCTGAATATCATCTTGAGCCTATGCCAAATCCACTAAAATTTTGGTCAAATCTGGGACGTTCAGTTCATGCATCCTTTCATTCACCCTAGCCTCCATATCATCCATCTAGACATGTAAATCATGGTATAGGACCAAGGCTGCTACAATCTCTCTATCAATAAAAGGACTAAGTAGCTCGGTAAATTATTTTATCTGTTTTTCCTGTCTATCCACCCGACTCCCAACCTAGTGAAATTTACCATTGTTAAACCATACAATGATGGCTGTGGAAATGAAGACTAGTATCACCAGTATCATCTGGTGAACCAAGAGTTTTGGAGGCCGACAGAGTGGGAGTTGCAGTAGTCGTGCCTTTGGATGTTTCTGTCTACATAGACGTCGTAACCCCAATCAAAAAAGCTGGTCCAAATACCTATGGCATCGGCTTATGCACTCTCATCTCAAGCCATTGATCATCCTCAATCTTCTCAATATCGAACCTCTTTGTCACCTTAATCTCTTCATCAATGTCCACCAAAATAGGTACCCCTGCTAACTTACACAACTCAGTAATCAGGCACGGGAATAGGAGAGATGTCATCAGCCACCAGAACCTGTACAACATTTCCTCAGCAATAATCCATCTGAAGTTCATTAGGAGTCCGGACATCAGACTAGCCACCGCGATAGATTTATCCTCAGCCAGCGTATTATCATCACTAGTGGTAATAATCTATAATGCACAATAGCCCACCAAAATATTGCCAAAAATGTCAAGGATGATTTTATAATCCTTTCTCTAGCATTATTTAACCATATATAATTTCCCTCTATCATCACCTATGAAAACCATGGCCTCTGAAAAAAAGATTATGAATTAGATGATCAAACTCTGTCGTCCTAGGTAGTGCTGTATACTCAGGTCTAAACACAAACCTATTGATTGTGGTGGCATCAATCTGGACCTACATATCGCGTACCGGAAGTTAATTCAGCATATTCAACTCCCCTTTTGGTGGCTTACCATTTTTATCTAGTGTCGCCATATAATTCACATAGATCTCACGAACCATGGTTGGGTAGTATGCACCAAGCCCTTATGTCATCCAATCCAGCTTGTATTCTATGAAATAGGCCTCGATCTCAGGGTATTCTAGAAAATCAGATGCAAGAATTTGGGCCTCCTTTACAATGCTTCACTTCAAACCCCCCTTTTTAGTGTTAACTAACCCATGTCTATAATACTACACAACCCCGTTAATGGACCACCGCATATCCTCACCAAACCCAAGGTTCTTTATCTTAATGGAATCACCCCAAATAGGTTCTGTAAGGTTAACCCCTGCTGCATCATTCGGGGTGGTTGTTCCTTAGCAGGCTTGTTAAAGGACAAGATAAAACTAGAGTCAGTACCCAATTTGTCTCCTTATCAGATTTTGGAGCTTCCTGATGTTGTCGAGTCAAAGATCTAGTTTAGGTACTGGTGTGGTATTTCTTAGAACGAGGGCCTGAGTTTCCTCCTCCGACCTGCTGGACTCATCTACCAGGCTTTTTTCGATCATTTTTTCTTACCCTGTGGAATTGTTTCATCATAGACAATATTGGTACCTGTTGATGAAAACTGTTAGTGCCAATGATCACAGTAAACCAAAGAAAGAATGCAAAATTTTAAGTGCCAGGAACATATGACGACAAAGATGACAGACCATCAAAGGTGCGACAACCGTTAGTTCTGCCATCATTGCTTAATAGTGAAGGGACCAAATATTTGACGGTGGAAATGATGAGGCATTAGTGGTCTGACAGACCATCATATCCATCGTCACTAGTAACCAGTGAACCCATTTAATGGAGACAGTTATAATGGTTAATCTGACGGCCCGTCGCATATGCAATGGTCCGTTAGGTTCAAAGTCATTGATAAACAGAGTTCTTATTAATTAAAACAACAATGATGATCAATATGACGTTCAGTCATACGTGCGATGGTCCATCCAATTCATCATAACTTCTAAATAGTGACATCATTTAAATTTAAGGACTGCTGATTCATACGATGGGCCATCACATATGTGATGGGTCATCACATGCTTCGTCACAAGCTGTAGTCACAGTTATGGGTACTCAGACTGCATCCCACACTCATATTATCGACAACACTAATGGGTACCCAGACTTCCCCTGTGTCCTATAAACATATAATTACAAACATGACGATCTCCCTTAAGAACGTCGTCACTCGATCTATCATTGTGAATCATAACAAAAACGGCACAAACGGGTACTCAGAATTCCCCTGTACATGAAAAATATCTAGTTATAAAGGCAACAATTTCCCTAAAAAATGTCATTACTCAATCTATCATTAGGAACCGTCACTTAGTCAAATAAACAAAATCTTTTTGGTATTTTGAATTATCATATTTACAGATATAGCAACGTCCATCCCCTCAAACCAACCATTTATAGGATTTCTCATACCTACATCAGCACCCATAACCTGGCAAAATGTAAGGCTTCTTAGACTTCACTATTTTTTAAAATGTTCGAATACAATCAGCCCATAACGTCAATGTTGTTGCAACCTACCCATAGATAGAATCTCACATAAATTTCCCCCCTCATATGTAAATATCACCACTAATTGTTCCAACGACTTAACCCAACCCAATTCATATAGCTAAAGCTTCCTAATGGAATTTAACAATCAAAACAACCCAATAAGGGATAAGAAGTTACTCAACACTTCACTTCATATCACCCATACTTCAACACAAATTTATCAGAATCCAATATAAAGAAATTAGAATCACAAGACATACCTTTAGAGCTTAATGAAATACTAAATGTAACTTCGAACTTTCCCAAATGTTACAATCCACCTATGAAATCAAACGGACAAGCGAGTTGCTAGGATAAGGTATCTGGTGTAGGGATCATGGAGTTGGTATGGTGGGTTTGGTATTCATGTAGTGGGAAGGGTATGGGGATCGGACTTTGGGAAAGAAGGAGTGTGGGATTTGTATTTTGGAATTTGGGAATTCCTGGTATTTGATTATAGAGTAATTATTTGGGTTTTGGGTCTAAAATAGGTAAAGTGATTAGGGTTTAAAGAAAATGGGGTGGTTCGGGTAGAAAATTTGGGTTAGACAACTTACATAGTGTGACGATATAAGTGATGGCTCGTCATATCTGTGATGGGCATCAAACTTTTAAATTTATGGCGACATCTCAAAGGTTTGCTCTTTTGCACGACTAAGGTATGACGGTGGGTATAATGTTCCGTCACACATGTGACTATCTGTCAGTTCTACCATCATCCTTAACTAAAAGCTCATCTTTTGGAGGCTAATCTGATGGACAGTCTGATGGTCCATCAGAACCTCGACGTCTTTTCAGACCTCGTTGTCAAATTTTTGTGTGCCCTTTTTCTTGACGTCTTTTTCACCTATACACTTAAAACATTTTTCAATTATATCAACCCAACATACACACTATACAAAATTAAATATGTACAATAATTTTGGGTTTCCTCCAAAATATCGCCTGATTTAACATTGTGACACGACTCAGGTTCTTTGATTACTCAAACTTCATCAAAGTAAACCAACTCTATTACCTTTACCTCCTCCAGAATGCCAATGTATTGCTTTACCTATTGGACATTCACTTTGATATGCTCCACTTTCTCATTTTCTAGTTTAATTCTTCGGATTAATACACTTGCACTACTCAAAAAGGAATAGACCATTTAGACCTTAATTTGCCTGGAAATAACCAAAGCTTTGAATTGAACAAAAGTACCAAATCCCCCAGAATGAATTTCTTTTCTGGATTTGTCATTCATAGTATAACTTTATCCTTTATTTTTAGCGAGCAGACCTTTCTTATGCCCTTAAATGACATTTATCCATTCATTTATCTATTACAATCACATGTTTGCAGCATCACTCCAACTCAGATTCAACTTTTTAAGAGCCCATAGTGCCTTATGTTCTAACTCTACAGATAAATGACATGCCTTTTCAAACACTAATTGGTATGCTGACATACGAATGGGTGTTTTGAAAGCTTTCTAGTATCCCATAATCCATCATCATGTTTCCTTTCCCAGCAAGTCCTATTGGCATTTACAGACTTTGCCAATATTTCTTTAATCTCTCTATTTGATACCTCAACTTGCCCACTGGTCTGTGGATGGTAAGGAGTGGTCACTTTATGTTTTTTCACCCTGTACTTGGTTAGAAAAGTCCTAAACACATTATTGCAAAAATGGGATCCCCAATCACTAATGATTTCTCTAGGTGTACCAAACCTAGAGAAAATGTTCTTTTTCAGAAATCCTGCAACACTCTTACCTTCATTGTTTGCTAGTGCTAGTGCTTCCACCTATTTAGAAACATAATCAATAGCCATCAAAATATATTTTTGACTGTAAGAACTAAAAAAAAGCCTCATAAATTGAGGCCCCAGACATCAAAGATCTCAACCTCTAGAATTGGAGTTAGAGGGAGCTCATGTTCTTTTGATATCGCTCATTGTCTCTGACATTTGTCACATCCTTTAACCAAATCAAATGTATCCGGATGAATAATGTGCCAGTAATAACCACATTGAAGCACTTTTTATGCAGTGTGGGCTCCACCATGGTGTCCTTTAACAGGAGAAGAATGACATGCCTCTAGTATACTCAACATTTTGGCTTCAGGCACACAACACTTGATCAAATTATCAGCACACAACCTGAACAAGTACGGCTCATCCCAGTAGTGTTTATTAAAATGATGCATAAAATTCTTTCTCTGTTGGAATGTCAAGTCTTCAGGCATTATGTCGCTAAGTAGGTAATTAGCAAAGTCAGTATACTAAGGAATAAGATCAAGAGTAGCGGCTAATACTTGCTTATTTTAGAATGAGTCGTTATCTCCAGCCCATCCCCATCTCTTTCCTCATATTCTAACCTCGACAAATGGTTTGCTACTTGATTTCACACTATTTTTGGTCTTTGACTTCAAAGTTAAACTCATGTAGCAAAACACCCATCTGATCAACCTTTGCTTTGCATCTTTCTTTGCCATTAAGTTTCTTAGAGTTGCATGGTCATTAAGCACTATCACTTTCGTACCCAACAAGTATACCCTGAATCTCTTTTGTACATTCAAAAGCTTTCCTACATTCCTCATCAAAATTAAACTTCATCTCCTTCTCTAATAGAAGGGTGTGCAATTTTAGAGAAATCCTTGATAAAATACCGGTAAAACCCCACATGTCCCAAAAGACTTTTGATGCCTTTCACTGAGATAGGTGGAGGTAATTTTCAATCACTTTAATTTTCACCTTGTACTTCTCAAGGCCCTTTTCAGATATCTTGTGACCCAATACTATGCATTCTTTGAACATGAAGTGACATATTTCCTAATTTAGCACCAGGTTTTCCTCTTCACATATTTGAAATGCCCTGCTAAGATTCAACAAACAATCATCAAAAGAATACCCTACCACATATAAATCATCCATAAATACCTCTAGAGTATCCTCAACCATATCTGAAAAGATAGACATCATGCATCTCTAGAATGTAACTGGTGCATTGTGTAATCACAATGGCATGCACTTAAATGCACAAGTGTCATAAGGATATATAACTAAAGTATCCATGTAGGAAAGAAATAACACCCTTTACCAGCTAATCTATCCAGCATCTGGTCCATGAAAAGCATTGGGAAATGATCTTTTAATGTCCACTTGTTGAGTTTTTTATAATCCATACAGACTCGCTACCTGATGACTAGCCTCAACGGAATCAACTCTGTTATACCCCGTACTATTTGTACATAGGAACATTTATTTAGCTTCTCTAAAGTTACTATGTGATCCATGTTATTCATGACAGTATCAAAAAACTCTAAGGAAGGGAGGATGTAATGCCCTATATTTTGCATAGGCTAGTTCTATGTGAGTAGTGATATTTTGAAGGAGGTTTGGAAGGATTTGAAAAGAGTTGGAAGCCAAGTAGTGAGTCGTGGTAATCGACCTACTTGCGTAATATACAAATTTAGATGTTATACATAATCAAGCTACTTGAGTACATATCGAGCTTAAGTTGCAAAGATTACATAGGTTCTTAAAGTAAGACGAGATTACGAACCTACGAAAAAGAGTAAGTAGGTGATGCACCTACTACAAGCAGGTGATGCACCTACTACAAGCAGGTGATGCACCTACTTAGAAAGTAGGCCCACCAAGCCACGTGGCAGCAACTGGTTGGAGCATGGAGGGGATGGAGAAATAGGAGCTGGACACGTGTCACCTTTAAAAGTGGTATATATAATCAAGTTATGACAAAGACTTGTCCATAATTCATCCTTTTCTTAAATATAACCTTAAAGAACCTACAGAGAAAACAAAGAGAGTTCAAGCCATGACATTTTCAGCCATAGCTAAGGCAAGGTGGAGCTCCGAGTCTTGCTTCATAAATTAATTCTCTAAGGTAAGTTTGACCTATTAGAAGATGATTAACAACGTAAATTAGTCATTGGGGCAGCAAGGAGGTCCAACGAAAAGTCCATCAACTTTCAGCAAGTTTTGGAAGCTCGTTTGTTAAGGTATGACTTGACTCCCTTTTCATACGTGTGAGTAAGGGTTTAAAAAGGTTATGGATATGTAAATATGGACTGGAAACATGAAATTATGCACATTACTATTGAAGGGTATTAAAAACGTGTAGAGGTTGTTTTGAAGTTATTCTAGTGAATTAACATTTGATTAGTGCTGTCATGATTATGGTGTTGTATTTGAAGGTGGTTTGTATGTGTTGAATGGCCGAAAACTTGGTTAGAAACAAGTATAATTTTTGCTGCTTTTAGCCACGTTATACCCCTTTTCCGGGTGGTTGTAATTTTAGGAAATAAAGACCAAAAACCGCATTTTGATGTCGTGATTTTGAGTGGGTTGGTTGGAACTTGTATTGAATAATATTGAAGTAGTTCAATTATATAGGGATGGTAGTTGTTGTTATTGGTATGGATGTACTAATCGAAGGTTAATTGGAAGTTTGAATAAGGAGAGTTGTAGGGGAAATGTTGTCTGATTTCTGTTAACTTCTTAACTAACCAATATACTAGTCAAGAAGTGTGAACAAGGAAGTAATTCCTATAGATAATTGTATGTAGATTTAGAAGCTGGAAAGTCAAAGGTTATTAATAATCATGTTACTTTTGTGTTAAATAGGTCAAAGGGGTAACGAAGTAAGCTTGGTTGCGGTTAGTCTATAGAAGGTATGTAAAGATAACCTTTCCTTCTTTTTGTATGATCCATATAAAAAAAACAGACGACGAATGCTTAAATTCCAAAGAAACTCTTATTCTTGGATATAATAGGATGGCTCATATCCTTTATCTCTAGAACTTATGTCGTTGTATCTTGATTCATGCGTATGATTCCATCCATGCTAGTTTGGTATAATTCATATTTTGGTATAATTTCTATTTCAGTATAATTCATATTTGGTATAATCCACAATGACAATCGAAGGGTACTTGAAATGACTATTATCTTTATTTGCAAATAACGATTCATTTTGATATAAGTGACAAATGATATGTATATGAAGCTTGGGGTAATTCTATTCATAAGCTCTGAACATGATTCATGATTCCTATTCATTTCTTGACAATAAAACTCTTAAAGTAGTTGAGCTACTACCCTCGAGCCTTCTATATATTGAATAGTAATTGGATGTATAAGCTCATATTCCTAAGGACTCTACGATGATAAATGTCTCTGATTCCCTAAGCTATTTAGCATTGTCTTGATACATGTCTATGATTCGTGAGGCTCTATATGATATGATACCTAATGAAATTTAGAGGGTACTTGTCATGACCCAACCACGTAGGCCGTGACTCTTGCCCAAATTAGACACCCATACGTACCCTTAGCCCAAATTAGTATATTAGCGGAATAAACAAATATGAAAGTCACATAAAGTCGCTAAACAAATATAGTACATGGAAGCCAGTAGGGTCATCATGGAACATAAAAGCCCAACGCATTTACAGAACCCATAATATATATATATGTATGTCTATAGACCTCTACAAAATGATAGCATAATCATGTGAAGGGACAAGGCCCCGTCGTACCTTGAACAACATATAAATTATTAATGGTATAAGATTTATGCTAGCTCTCAAATCACATAGTGCCTTTGCGAAATTAAATTCACCAGTCGTGCATGTAATAGTGAATGCGCCTAGATCCTCTTTCTTCTCAACCAAAAACCTTGTAGAAATAGCACTATAATGATGGAGGTTATCTATCAGCTCAAAAGTAACTGTTTTCTTCTTTGTAACCAGATCCTTCATGAATTTTACATAACCTAGAATTTGGTCTAATGCTACTACCAAAGGGATGTTTTCAGACAACTCCTTCAGCATTTAGATGAATTTAAGAATCTTTCCATCCTCAGCCTTTTTCTTTAACCTATGAGGGAAAGAAGGAGGTGCCTTAGGAATTCTTGATAGTGGTTGTACCACTTGTGTCTCAACTTGCTCCTCACCCTTCTTTGTTTCATTCAACTTTTTCTCTACTACTTGATCTCCCCCCTCGTCATCATCATTAAAGAGAACATCCTCATTTCCAGCATTTTTCCTGCTCAATAGTTGCATGTGTTGGCCCCAGAAGCATTTTTCTGCTCTTTGTCTTGATTGCCATACACTGCCCATCTTTTCTTAGGTTTTTAACTGTGTCAGTTAGCAGGGTACCATTCTCTCTCTTGTTCAATGTGGCTGACAGTTTCCTTATTTGCTACTCTAACTACTTAATGGATGTAAAGTGTGAATCCACCAGCTGGCTCATATTAGAAAGATCACCTTTTTATTTCCCTCATTCCTAAGTCGGTAGATTCCACCTTTTGTAACACCTTGTATAGTATATTGTTACACCCCATACTTTGGTACCTTGAAACACTTATTAAGTTTCTTAAGTTTTTGGGAAGGCTCTTATGTTTCTTAGAAGTCTTCATGTGAGTCGGATAATCTATAACCTATCAAAGAACTTTAAAGAGGGAAGAATGTGATACCCCATAATAGGGAAGGTTGGAAATAGGGTTATAAGAATATGGAAGGAGTTGGAGGCCAAGTAATGGGTCATAGGACTCGACTTACTCACGTACACCACCAACTTGGACGTCTTACATAACTAATATACTTGAGTACACGTCGAGCTTAAGTAACAAGGAATACACAAGCTCTGAAAGTGAGATGAAATTACGAACCCACGAAAGAGAAATAAGGAGACTTAGCACCTACTTGAAACAAGTAGGTAATGCACCTATTTGGACTAATTAGGTGATAAACCTACTTGTACCAAGTAGGTGACACACCTACTTGAGGTGAGTCCTACACTTCCATGTGGCAACTTCAGATTGGATGCATGGATGAGGTGGCGCCCTAGGGGGATGCCACGTATCACCCCTAGGGGCTGCCACATGTCACCTCCTAAGAAGGTATATATAAGTATGTTTTGATGAATCGTAAGTCATTAATTATCCAATTTATGCTGAAATTTGGAGAGAAAAAAGGAAAAGAAACCCTAAGCTAGAGAAGGAGAGAGCTACGGGTTTTGAGGGGAAAAAGAGGTAAGTCCCGAATTTCGTTCCATGAATAAATTATCTAGGGTATACCAAGATGATATGAATATTTTAATAATGTAAATTTATGGTTTTTAGCATCGCTAAACGGATAGTAAACAGACACAACATTTCAGCCGCAATTAAGGAACTTCCGAGGTGAGTTTTTAGCAAGCTTTGGCCAATTTCGGGTAAGGTAAGAGTTGTCTTTAAATTTGGATATTATGGTGTTTTTATGGAGTGTATTACACTTCCTATATGTGGATGGAAGTATAAAATTTCACAATGATGCATGATGTTAGAAACAAACTAAACTAAGGTCGTTATAGTTAAATAGAAGTCGAGTAGTGTGTTGTGGTTGTTGTGCTGCACTTGCAGGTGGTTTGATTGTGTGTTGCAGGGTTTTAAAGTGTTATAAAATGGGTTTAGGTTCTGCTGGTTTCATCCACATGACCCTCCATTTCGTAGGGTTAAATATTTTATGAAATAGAGACTAAACACCCTATTTTGGTATCATAGTTTTGAGCTAGTCATTTGAAGTTTGTATTGTGTAATGTTGGAGTGAACTTCTTGTATATATTCTATAGGTTGTTGTTTATTTTTATTGGGGATGTAATTTGAAATTCGGATAGGGCATGTTATAGGGGAGGTACTGCCCGATTTTTGTTAACTCCTTAACAAACTAAGGAACTAGTCGAGAAGGCGAGCGAGGAGATGAGTTCTATGAATACTCATATGTAATTTAAGATGCCGGAAATTCCTTAGAATTACTTTCATGTGAAATAGATTCAAAACATGATGAGGCAAACGTGTTAAGAGAAATCCGTAAGAGGTTTGTAAAGCTAACATTTCCTTCTTTTGGCATGTCTTCGGCATAAGTGTATTAAGCTTATTCTATCTCTTGGCATGTTTTGGGCACAAGTATGTAAAGCTAATCTTCCTTTTTGGCATGGTTTTTATGAGTCAAGTATATGACTTGTATATGATTCCAAAGAAGTTCCTATGCGTAGAGCCGCTAGGGTGGACAACTTCTTAATTTTCCAAAAGATATTTTTTCATGCCTTGATACGTGTATATAATTCCCAAAAGTTCTATTTTGATATAACCCATAGTAGCTTTTAAAAAGGTACTTGATATGACTCTTGTCCTGATTTTTGAATGATAGCTCATTTTAAGCACCTCATCGAGTCTCAAATATGATTTAAATTGTATATAGTTTCTCACTACTCCCCTCGTGGATGCCTTAATGCTTCTTTCACTGAGCCTGGGCCAGGTTTGTTATCATGCGTACTTCTCTGTATTTTTCACCATGCCCAGACGTGAGGGGGAAGGTATGACCTATACATGGGATTTGTAGAGTTATGATATGCCATGTACACACATGATATGATATGATCTGATATGACCATCTGATATGATATGATCTATTACAGTGATATTCCCTACTCTGGATGTATGTTGTGTGGTGGCAACAGTAATGAGGTGGCGATCACGTTTTGTTTCACCGAGTTCCGTAATGGGGCCGAATATGGCATATGTTTTTCTGCATGCACTATCTGTGTTTATGATAAACATTATGATATTCTAGATATTTCCCTCATTTTTGCACATTCTGTTTTGGTAATGACTTTACTTATTACAGTCCATGCTTTACATACTAAGTACATTTTCCGTACTAACCCTCTTTCTTTGAGAAGCTGTGTTACATGCTCGTAGGTAAAGATGCTCGGTTTGCTGATCTGCTCATTTAGGATATCCACCCTGTTGGTTAGCAGTGCTTCTTTGTCTGGAGCCCTATTTTGGTAATAACTTTTCTATTGTACGTTTGTACATGTTGGTTCAGGCTACGACAGGGTCCTGTCCCGTCATATGACTAGGCTATCATTTTGTAGATGTCTATAGACTTGTGATGTGGGTTATGTATATATGTTTTGGGCTTGTGTTCGGTGACGGCCTTAACGGACTTTGTATGCTACACCTATTTTCGTGTGCTCTCTAGTGATCTCTTTTGATTTCCTTATTTTTTATTCTGTTAACATACTCAGTGGGGCTAAGGGTACTTATGGGTGTCCAAATAGGGCACCAATCACGGCCTATGGAGTTGGGTCGTGACATATATCTTCCAAGTTGGAGTTTTTTATTCCATTTTCTACTCTTTCTCTATTACCTGAAGGTACATACACACCACTTCGATCATTCTTAGCATTGCCCTTGTTTTGCCAATTCCTTTGATCACAGTTTCCTACTCGGTCATAGTAACCATCCTTTTGAAATTTCCAACCTTGGTTTCCAAAGTTGAAATTCCGAAACCCCCATAATTGTTCAGAAACTTTACCTCTTCATCATAGTTAAAATATGGATCATCATAGTGGCTTGCAATCTTAACTACCTTTATTTTTTAGCCCCACCTGACAGCAGACGTTTAGTTAGCAAACCTATCTAAGTTTTTATATGGGCCATATCCTGGTCTCACTCATCTTCTCTCTTTCACTAATCTGCCGATATCTCAAAAGTATACCCCATACTACCTATATCAAAGTCTCTCATATTCCAAGATCTGCTGGTTTTTGAGACTTGATATAAAATAGTTTATGCTTCAGTGAAAGTATTAGACATAAATGATCCTTATAAGCCTGATCAGCAACTGGTCTAGTGACGAAATTGCAAGATCGGTTGAATAGCTCCATCAAGTGCTCATCTATGAGATTATAATTTGGACACTATTTTAACTTTTAACTAAATATTGACCATGATTCATGTAGAGCTTTATGAGTTAACTTCTTGTATGCATTGATCTCATCCTTAATCAATAGCTTTCTTTTAAGGTGGGAAGAATCACTCCAAAATTCCTTCCTTCAATTTTCTCCAGTTGGTAATCGAATCATGCAAGAGTTCATTTAGCCACTTTATTGCCTCTTTAGACAGAGACAATGGAAATAATATCAGGCGGATTGCTGTTTGGCTATCTCTCGGGATATAAGAAGACTTACATGGGGCGATGAAGTTCATCAAATTTTGATGTGCATCGTCCCCAACTTCTCCCCGAAATAATCCTTTAAGTTCAACAGTTGTAGTGAGGTGCTAGTGATAGTGAACTTTTTCCCTGGTGGTAGCGAAGGAAGAACTATGGCCCCAGTGGCTCCAATCCCATCCATATTTTGATCATTATCTTCCATAGCAAAATCAACAGGTGGTTGGCCTCTACCTCTGGCATTGTTCTTTGATGTTGAGGTAGTAAATCATTTTCCTCCTTATGTTCATCTCTTTATTTGTTATACCGCCATTGTTAATATTATCCCAAGCGCGAGTTTCAGTAAGCTCTCTCTGCCTCTGATCTTCTCATTCTGGCACATTCATCTTGTGGGCTGACCTTTTGATTTCTGTATCATAAGAAATCAATGTTCACCCTTACTTTGGGTACTTGGCATGCACTAACCTGTACCCTACAGAAGCACAAACACAACAAACAAAAAGTAAAATTAGAAAATAAGACTAATAGTCAAATAACACACACTTGACTTAATAGACAACTGTATTCCCCGGCAACTGTGCCAAAATTGGATACTCCCAAATTATCCCTTGACAATAAGATATAAAGCAGTTGTTATCAAATATAACACGCAACTAGGTTGGGGTCAAATCCCATAAGCAATAACGCGATGACTAAGGCGTATATGGTTATTTCATTGTTAGTTACATATTTTTGACATAAAGTGGAAATGTGAGGAGGGGGAGTTTCAAATATAGTTTTTATGAATTAATAGTAACTGAAAGTGATTTACAATAGCTGGAGATTCGTGTTTATAAGGAAAACTACCAGGTTTGTGTTCACCAAGACCAATTGATCGATATTCAAGTTAGTACAGAATGACTTTAATCATTACAGATTTGTATTAGTTTATCTCTCATTTATTACACATAAATGTTTCTCAACCATCCTAAGAATATGACATTATTATTCGTTTGAACGAAAAATGTTTCAAGTCAATCATTGAAAATTACTCAAAGTAGTTAATCTTGTTACAACATTAATTATTAGACAAATTTACAATTCAAATTATTGTTGCTAACTCTTTTCTCCATGATTTACTCTTTTACTTAAATAAATCAAACCTAGGGCTGGATCTAATATTTGCAATTATTAGAATTCAGTTAGTACGAAAGAATTAGAAAGATGCGCAACGCACTACTTAGCCCATTCCATACAAAACCATAGATTTAGGTCAATTCGTCGTGGATTCCACAACCCTAGGTTATGAGATTTAGCACTCAAGATTTTGAAAACAAGAGATTTTATTGCATTCATCTAAAGGATAGAAACTTACAAAAGATGAAATAATAAACAACTTTGATTTCTAATTCACAGTTTTCATTCAATAAACCACACTCCAAGAAATACTATGTTCCTTGTGTTCTAACAACAATAAGATACTGAAATAAAACCTGAAAGTTGGTATTTATAGTCTTAGGTAATAAGAAATTCAAAATTCAAAATGTGGCACTCTTACGTCTGCCTGATGGTGAACATGATGGCCCATCAAAGACTCAATGGTCCGTCACCTACACTGTCAGTGCTAACCTGTGATGGTAGATTTGAATGCCTGTTCTAACGTCGGAGATGACAGAACATCAGAAGTGTGACGGTCTGTCAGATATTACGTTATTACTCTTTCTATTGCCTTCACTTCTATTTAAGTCGAACGGTGTAATTGATGGCCCATGAGTGATTCGCCGTCTTGTCAGATCTACCGTCATAACTATCAACTTCTTCCCCTCTTTTGATTTAGCTTGACGATGGGGTTGACGACCCATCGTGAATGTGACAATCCATCATACCAGCCGTCAGGTCTCCATTTTGTAGCTCTTTACTTTGTTTTTCCTTCTTATCTATTTTCACAAATTTCGTGTCTTGATACAGTATAAAACTATTAAAATACCCTATTATTGCTTAAGAAATAACATTTATTCCTTATTAAATGCGTCAGATGTACCGTCAATTTTTGGCACATCATCATGACAAGAAAATAGGGAAACATCCGACTTAACGGTTCAATCCTCTCCTACAATGTCTACGTATTTATTGATCTTGAGTTGTTAATTACTCTTGCCCAATTAGGTGCTTGATACTCCTCCCATGACTCAGTGCTCATAATACAATCAATCCAAATCAATCCAATTAATAAGTATCATATGGATTCTTATCAGTTCATCAGTTCTATACAATCAATTCTTTTAACCAATCAATTATCCAAATATTCCCAATCATTTATTTAAGAGTAGTTTAGACAATCATTTATGACAATATTTAGTTGAGACCATTCATTTGGTTCAATTATGAAGATATAAAGGACTATCAAATTTCATCAAGACTATCATCATGGTCACATCACAATCACAATTGTGCATTCACAAGTTGAATGCTCTAGACTCAATCCTTACGTATATACATACAATATTAGTAAAATTACTATTAGGGTTTATTAAATAAGTAGTTTAAATTATTTGATGAAGAAACAAGTTCGTAGAAAACATCAATTAAGCAATATTATGTAAAATATGTTAAGTTTAAGAAAATTCTCAAGAAACACGATCACGGGGACTCAACTCATTCACAAATAAACCTATCACAATCATGGGGAACATGGAAGAACAAGGTCTATAATTTAGTTTAGCCTTACATACCTGGAATGAAGACACACAATCAAACTGACAAGATTCTGGTTTGAAATACTTGAACCCTAGCCCTTTCTCATCACCATAGCCCTAGTTTTTTTTTGCTTGGGTTTAGAAACCCTTATAAGGTCAGAAAAGGACTATATCATTCATGGGTTAAATGTAGGAGGGGTGGGGGAAAGATCTGGATTGCCCCTCATTAAAATAACAAATTTTGAACTATCGTAAAGCACTCCTCGTCGCGTCGGGGCTTCATTTTAGTTCATTTTTTTACAAAATCTTTCGAAAAACATCTAGGAAAGTTCAATATTCGAAAATAAAATTTTGACCTATTTTTGGGCAGCTCCCTTTGTAGAGATTTCGCCTATATTCTAGCCTCGGATTGCCAAAAAGGTTTTGGATGCATCATGCGAGCAATCTCTCGTCTAGGGCTAATTTGGTAATTTTTAGGGTATAAAAACTTTGGAGGTCCCTTATGACCTTAAACTACACACGATACATTTCAAATACTTAGAAATGGTCCTTAACATAAATTCACAAATTAGAAGTCATTTGATGTCCTAACTTTATAAAATCTCATATCAAGACCCGATCAGTAACAAAGGTTTCAACTCAACTTTGTACTAAGGGATTCTTGTGACCTTAATTCATCTCAAATCTATTATCACGCTAAGTAATTGACCTTAAAACTTGTATGAAAAGTTATAATCACTTAGTATGATTCCATATGTATAAGATAGATGATCCGGGTCTTAGCTTACAAAATTTTAGGCTATTACAATATCTCTCCCTTGGTATCATTCATCCTCGAATGAAGAATAATCTAGGAGTGGACTCAAGGCATGAATTACAATCAAAAATCAATTAAATCAATAAATTAACAATCAAATCATCTCATTAATCAACTATTCAGTCAATAATAGACAAATCATTTCAAGTAAAGAGTAGGGAAATTACCTTCAAACCAGTTCGAATCATACTACTTACGGGACCTTGGCAAACCTATAATGAAGTCCATATTGATCATCTCCACTTTTACTATGGAATCTCTATATTTTGAGCTAACCCATATGGCCTTTGATGATCAACTTTAATTTGTTGAAAATTTGAGCACTTGGAAACAAATTTAGCAATATATCTCTTTATTCCACTCCACTAATATAATTCTCTCAAGTCATGGTACACTTTGTAGAACAAAGATGAATAGAGTATCTGGAACTATGAGTTTCATCCATAATCCTTACTCAGACATCATGAATATTCAGGACACACAATCTATTCGGGTACCTCAACACACCATGTCCCCCTTTGGAGAAAACCATCATCTTTTATTTGTGAACAACTTACTTTAACTAAAGTATGATGGGATCTTGATTTTGCTTTTCTTTCACCTCTTCAACAAGGGATGACGCAGACTGATTTTGAAGATTAACTCTACCATTATTATTCTCCTCAAGCTAAACTCCCGATTGAGTCAATCTATGCACTTCTTTAGCCAATTCTTTCTTTCCCTCCTCTATATGGGTAGTGCTACCCATAGACAACCTTCTAAGAGCATCCGCAACAATATTAGATTTACCTTCTAAGAGCATACGCAACAACATTAGATTTACTTGGGTGGTAGAGAATGCTCATTTCATATCCTTGAGCAACTCTAGCTATTTTCTGTTCCTCAAGTTAAGCTCCTTCTGACTGAAGACTTATTGTAGGCTCTTTTGATCATTGAACAAATCAACATGTACTCTATACAAGTAGTGGTGCTAAATATTAAGAACAAATACTATAACAGCCAACTTAAGATCACTGGTTGGATAGTTCCTCTCATGAACCTAAAGTTTTCTCGAAGCTTAAACTATCACCTTTCCCCTCTGCATCAACACACAACCCAAGCCAACTCTGTACGCATCATAATAAATGATAAAATCTTATGTTCCATTAGGCAAAGTCAAAACTAGAGAAGTAGTTAACTTATCCTTCAATTTCTAAAAACTCTCCTCACATGCATTAGACCATTGAAACTTATCCTTCTTTTGGGTCAGCTTAGTCAACATTCATGATATGGATGAGAATTCCTTGAAAAATTTGCGGTAGTATCCAACCAAACCCAAGAAGCTCCTGATATTGATTAGGGAGATGGATTTGGGCCAATTCCTTACTGCCTCAATATTTTGGGTGTCAACCCGAAGACCATCTCCACATATTATATGACCCAAGAAACCAATTGATGCAAGATAAAACTTTCACTTGGATAACTTTGCATATAATTCCTTGTCTTTCAGAGTTCGAAGGATAACTCTAAGGTGATAGGCATGCCCTTCCTCATTCTTTGAGTAGACTATAATATCATTAATGAAGACAGTCACGAACGTATCAAGATATAACTTAAACACCCTATTCATGATATCCATAAAGGTTGTAGGTGCATTTGTCAACCCAAAAGACATGACCAAGAACTCAAAATGGCCATAACGGGTCTAAAAGGCTATTTTTGGGATATCACATTCTCACACTATCAACTGATGGTAACCCGATATGAGGTCTATCTATGAAAAATAGGAGGCTCCCTGAAGTTGGTCAAATAAATCATCTATTCTAGGGAGAGGATACTTGTTCTTTATTGTGACCTTATTCAGTTTCCTATAGTTAATGCAAATTCTTAGAGACCCACCTTTCTTCCACACGAATAGGACCAAAGCGCCCCAAGCGAAGACATTTGGCCTAATGAAACCCTTAATTAGAAAATCTTTCAATTGCTCTTTCAATTCTTTTAACTCAGTAGGATCCATTCTATAAGGCAGAATAAAGATTGATAGAGTATTGAGAAGAAAATCAATCCCAAAGTCGGTCTCCTTATTAGGAGGGACTCTAGGCAGATCCTCAAGAAACACTTCCAAAAACTCATTCACAATCAGAACTAACTCAAAAGTATAAGACTTAAAACTATCATCCTTGACTCTAACAATGTGATAAATACACCTTTTAGAGATCAAATTTCTGGCCTTAAGATAGGAAATAAGTATACCCTTAGGCACAATAGGACTACCCTTTCATTCTAAGATAGGATCATTCGAGAATTTAAACTTAACAATCTGAGTCCTATAATCAACAGAGGCATAACAGGCATAAAGCTAGTCCATGCCAAAAATCACATCAAAATCAACCATGTCCAACTCAACTAAGTCGGCCATTGTATCCCTATGACAAATTGACATAGTACGATCTCTATAAACCTTCTCAGCTAAGATAGACTTACCAACAAGAGTAGACATAGTGAAAAGCTCAAGAAGACCAACTTTGGACATTCTCTCTGAAAGTGACCAACTTGGACACATTAGTAGCACCCATTACCTCCATCATGATATTCACCCAAGTGAAGTTTTCCATACTTTCCACATGGTGTCTTACCCTTAGAACCTTAAGATACACTAGCCTTTGACTGAGATCTCTGGCTCTGAAGTTTTGGTACCTCTGTTTCTTTTCTTATCCTAGGTACAGGCGCACTAGAAGATGATCGAGATGGCACAGATAGCAATGTCTGAAAATGGCTCACATTCTCATTTCCTCTCTTACCAATCTCATGGCTGGATGTCTTAGCCCTCTTACTCTTAAACTCCTCCCTGTATTGTAGCTTATCCTCTTCTGTCTATTGCACATAATTCATCAACCTACCAATATCTATGTCTCCAACCAGTATTGCTACCCTTCAATCTTTCTTTGTCAAATGAACTAGTCCAGCCACATAAAAACACATCCTTTTTCTCATATCAGTAACAATCTTTGGAGCATAAAAGATAGTTGTGTGAATTTTATATTGTATACCTTCACAACCATAGAGCCCTATTTTAAATTCAAAAACTCTCTTACCTTAGCGTCTCCCAGCTCCCTCAGGAAGAAATGCCCCAAGAAAGCTTTCCTAAACACTACCCAACTCAGAATTGGTGCACCCTCTTCTCTAACCTTTCTTCACTGGTCAAACCACAGTCTAGAAACATCCTTTAACAAGTAGGCATCCAACTCAACCTGATCAATATAATTCTCTAGATCTTCATTAGGTGTAGACCTTGTTAACTCATGTGGATTTATCCTCCATAACTCACGGATCTTGGATTTGTACGACATCTTATCTACTTTCTCCCTATTAGGCCACTAGTGTTGTCACTTCCTGAGCCAAAGTATGAATGGCCTGGCGAAGCTCAGGATTTGAGATGTCAGCCTATGGTGGCTACTCTACAAGTACAGTTGGGTCTCTTTGCCCCTCAAGAACCTGCTATTCAGGTTGGTTAATATTCTGCCTGGCTGGGTGTCCTCTGCCCCTAACTGGTTTGGTAGCTCTTCTTGGAGGCATGAACTGAAATCAAAATATGAATGCACAAATTATAAAATAACTTTCATAAAGTTAAACTCTATTGATCGAACTTAAAATGTGAAGGAAGTAAAATAATTCTTAATATCCTATAGCCTCTTGATTATATGTGTGGTGTAAAACACACCCATAAGCAAGACTCTACTTGATATGGCTTTATAAACTCCCTAGGACTCTTGAAACTTGTGCTCTAATACCAGGTTTGTCATGCCCTGGGAGGGTACCCTAGGTCTGGCCGGCACTCAAAGACTATTTCTAGTCCCTAAGCAAACCACTTGACCTGTTCACATATTCATTTAATCAACATTCTATCAGTGGAAGACTTAAGTCATCAAGATATTCATATAGATAAATTATAGAATAAGGCCAAAGGCCAACAATATATCTAATCCAATAAACAAGACTAGTATGAATGAAACTAGCCAAAAGACAATATCTAATCAACACATCAATAATTTAGTTTATGAAGCCTCTACCAACTGTCTAAGTGGTGCTAATAACAAATTTATGGCTGCGTTAATTAAAATAAAAGTAAAAGTCTAAATTCTAAAGCTAGATGATGAAAGTGCGGTATCCTCCAAAAGCAAAGGGGAATCACCAGTCAGCTGGAATATAGAAAAAAGATCTTCAGCAGTAGATTTATTGATCATCACTAATACCAGTCCTTGCATCATTAAAGGATGATGTCCCAAATGGATGCTAGTACATGGAATGTATGAATGTAATATAGAAGAATAAAATATGTATAAAGTAGAATAACATCAACTCAAGTAACTCAATCAAGAGTACATAACTCAATCAGGATGTCATAAGTCTAAAGAAAGAGTAAAGTTTAGATAGAGACCAATCATATACAATCCAATCCAATCCAATCAGAATACTATCAAGACCTACCTAGGAGTTTCTCTTATCCGACAATCATCACTTATGAGCCAGTGATAGTACAACAAGTCAAACATTATTTCAACGTCCTTTGAATACTTTTATAGGGTAAATAATGAGTCAACCAATCAATCATCCAACAATCAATCAAGTCCTATCTTGTCAGGACAATAGGAAAACATCCGACTTAACAGTTCAATCCTCTTTTATGTTTGGCTACGTAGTTATTGAGTTTGAGTTGTTATTTACTCTTATCCAATTTGGTATTCGATACTTCTCTCAAGACTCAATGCTCATAATATAATCAATCTCAATCAAGCTAATAAATAAGTCTCATTGGACTCTTATCAGTTCATCGGTTCTATCCAATTAGTCCTTTCAACTAATCAATTATCCAATTATTCAAAATTATTTATTTAAGATTTGTTTAGACAATCATTTATGGAAACATTTAGTTGAGTCCATTCAAGTGGGTTCAATAATGAAGATATAAAAGAATATCAAGTTTCATCAAAACCATCATCATGCTCATAATCAAATCACAATCATGCATTCACAAGTTCAAGTATCTAGACTCAATCCTTAGGCATATATATCCAATATTAATCAAAATACTATTAAGGTGTATGAAATATGTAGCTTAAATAATTTTTTCAAGAAATAAGTTTGAAGAAAATATCAATTATGTAATATTATGTAAAATAAGTTAACTTTAACAGTAATATCTCGAGGTTTGCAGCGATAACTCGGTAGGATATTCTTAAGAAACACAATTATGAGGACTCAACTCATTCATAAATTAACCTATTACAATCATGTGGCACATGAAAGAACAAGGTTCATGATTTATTTTAGCCTTACATATTGAGATGAAGATAAACAATCAAATTGGCAAGATTCTGTCTTAAAATCATTGAACCCTAAACCTTTTTCCTCTCCTTAGCCCTAGTTTCTTTTGCTTGAATACGTAAAAAGTTTAAGGCGTGGGTATAGAAACCTTTATAAGGTCAAAAATGACCTATATAATTTATGGGTTTAAGTATAGGAGGGGTGAGGGAAAGGTTTGGAATGCCCATAATTAAAACTATGAATTTTGAACTATTGTAGAGAACCTCTGCGTCACGCCGAGGGTTCATTTTACTTCATTTTTTATGAAAACTTTCGATAACAATCTAGGACTATCGAAAAGTCATTTTTTTCATCTAATTGACCTAAAATTTGATGACTATTCGACTAACTTCAGGGTATTATAGTGTTTTCTAAGATTTATTGGAGGTCTGGCTATCACCATTTGAGGATTAGGATAGCAGACATCCCTAAGTCCATATTTAGGACTTATTACGGCCACTATAAGTTCTTAGTGATGTTTTTTGGGTCGACTGATGACCCGGGTGTTTAGGCCATTCTTTGACTCATTTTTCATAGTCTTCATCAATGACATTCTAGTATACTTGCAGAGCAGGGACAAGCATGAGTAGCATTCTAGAGTTGTGCTCAAGACTTTCAGAGATCAATGGATTATGCCATGTTCTCAAAGTGTGAGTTTTGACTCGAGTATGTAGAATTATTGGGGAACATAGTGTCCAATGATGGCATTATGGTAGATCCAATAAAGATTAAGGCTATTCGTGATAGGTCTAGACCCACCTTTATGACAGGAATTCATAGTTTCATCTAATTAGTAGGATACTACAAGTACTTTGTTGAGGGGTTCTCTACTATTGCGGCACTAATGACTTGGTTGACTCGACAGGATGACCTATTTATGTGGTCGAAAAAGTGTGAAAGGAACTATCTGAGGCTCAAGGAGTTGCTTACTACCGCTCCTATATATATATATATTTTTTTGGGGGGAACAGACCCTACACGAGGCTCCCACCTCTCGTGCATAGTCAGGGGTTGAGCAACACCCCCAAGCCTTAACATAAATAAAATAAAGTAAAAATATATGGAGGGGGACATAAACCTTACCTCCGATCCTATGTTGGTTCATAAGTCGGCTAACCTACTAAGGTCGGCTAACTCATTCCCGTTACAAAAAAAGCCAACTAAAACTAGAAAGCATTAAACCTATAGGAAGACTCCTCTCGGTACAAGTTGACTAAGTAAGCATAAATGAGGGAGACTCTCCCCTTCCATGAGAAAAACAAGAAAGTAACCTACACTAGTCCTATTCAACTACGCGACGAATCACATAGCTAAATTGAAGCAGAACAAGTATACAAAACTTCTATCTCGCATGGGATGAGAAAGTTCTATTCATCTTGCCCTTTTTAGTCTTGTCATACCAAGTAAGTCCAAATGGAGAGATACATCAACTTCAATATCATGATTATAGCAGCTATGGAGGATGAAAGATGGAAAAAAGTGTATCAGTCAGCTGCTTTGGAGCTGTATTAGTCAGCAGGTTTGGAGATGTTGTGGATTGGAGATCCAGCTGCAATCTTGTAGGAGGTTTAAAGGAGGCTTCAACTTCCTGTTGCCTTTCTAAGCTGTAGTATCCTACAGTAGAAATGCACATTAAGAGGTGCAATTCTGCTGATTCATACTGCAGTTTTGCAAGCTTCTTGGATGCTGCACGTTGCTGGAGGTGTTGTGTATTGAGGCTTGCTTGATTTAGTGTATCTCCAGTTACCTGCAAATGCATAAAACCAAGCCAACAAGACCAAAAACAAAGATCCACAAACAGAACTGGATTGCTGTAGATGGACCAATTGTTGTGGCTGTAGCTCCTCATGTTGTTATTGTTGTTGAAGCAGTTGTACCTGTTGCACCATGCTTTTGCTGTTGTATGTTGCAACCTGTAGGAGAAGTAGCCTTGGCTTGATTTTTTAACTGATGGAGCCTTGCATTTTGGAAGGTTCCATTGCTGCTGTATTATGTGTCTGCACACCAATAAATAAACAAACAAGGAGTTCCAAGTAGCTTGGATGTAATGGTGTTGATGCAGGTAATAAAGGATGGAATCTGGCATGGTTGGATTGTTGGTGAAGGCTGGTGATGCTCCTGCATCTCTAGCATTTGTCTCCCTTTGTTTGGATCTCTGTGTACCTGCACAAATAAGTAGCCAAAGAACCAAACGAATGTGGGAGAAGTATAGGCTGCTGCAAACCTGTAGCCAGCTTCCTGGTGCCTCAATAGTGGAAGTGCTCAGTTGTTTGTTGTTGCAAGTTACCTTCAGGAGGAGACCTTTCCTCATGATCAGTTCCTTAGAGCACCTGCACATACAAACAAACACAAAGCAAAGAAAGGAAAAGACCTCAAAGAGTGCTTTGGAGCTTGTTAGCTTTAAATCGGCTAACTTTTTCAAGGCCGCTCGACTAACGTCTCCAATTATCCGATTGAGGTGAAACTTCTTGGGCTTTGCAACTACTATATTTGCTGTATTCCTGCAACATTTGGGGGTCTTTTGGACAAGATGGAAACTCCAGGTTGTGAAGTGCATCAGTTGGAGACTTAAGTCGACTAACTTTTTCAAGGTCGCTCGACTAACGTCTCCAATTATCCGTTGGAGGTGAAACTTCTTGGGATTTGCAAATACTGTATTTTATGTATTCTTGCAACATTTGGAGGTCATTTGGATGGGCTGGAGGCTCCAAGTTGTGAAATGCTCCATTTGGGGACTTAAGTCTGATAACTTTTTCAAGGTCGCTCGACTAACGTCTCCAATTATCCGTTTGAGTTGAAACTCCATGGGATCTTCAGGAATTGTATTTGCAGTAATCCTGCACAATATGGAGGCATTTTGGTGATGCCTGATGTATTTGTTAAGTATTGCTGGTTGCTTTTGGTCTCTGGTGCTGCTGTTAGAATGCTGCTGTTGTTTATCAATTGGAGTCACTGCTGCTTCTGTAATGTGGCTTATGCAAAGTCTGCTAACATTTGAATTCCTATACCTGTTAAGCCAAGAAGGAAGAGAAGACAAAATACAAACTATTCTACTCCTTACCTCTAAGGTTAGACTAGTTATTCTAAAAAAATAATAAAGATAGTAATAAGGAAGGGAGATTTTCCTTTTGCCAGGAGTTCTAACTGTGAGATCTTCAAGGTATTTATAGCTATGCATAGACAAAACCATGTTGAAGTTTGAGTTAGAACCAAAAATGGAATGAGTTAGGGAGGTTTCTTTATTCTCCTGAGTTTCTTTCTTCTGAAAGAAGGCATTTCCAGCTTGTCCATCTCAAGGTATGCCTTAGCTTGTTTGGGGAGATCATGCACAGTGAAATAGAGTTCAGGAGATTTGCATTTGTGGCTATGTTTGGATAAGACATCAGCTGTGTAGTTTGCTTCTCTAAGGATGTGTTTACAGCTGAAAGTTTGGAATTGGTTGATGATGTTGTTTAAATTGTCCACCGCTCATATATTGACTCTACCAGTTGAGGGAAAGGGATTCGCCATTATTGTGATGTATTTGATATTATTTTGGGTTGTGTACTGATGCAACAGGGTCAGGTTATTGTTTTTGCATCAAGGTAGCTTAAGCAGCACGAGCGCAACTACCTCACTCATGACTTAGAGTTGGCGATGGTAGTTTTGCACTTAACATTTGAAGGCACTACCTATATGGAGTTAGATGTGAGATGTACAATGATCAAGGAGACTTCAGTACATTATGATCCAGAGGGATCTTAATTCGAGGTAGCACCGCTGGATTGAGCTCTTGAAGGACTATGACCTCTTCATTATTTACCATTCGGGTAAGGCGAATGTAGTATCAGATACCTTGAGTCAAAAAGTGGTAAGTATGGGTATTTTAGGCTTTCTTTCTACTATGGAGTGACCATTAGCTTTGGACATCCAGTCCTTAGCTAACCGGATGATTTGACTTGACATCCCTGATTCCTGGTGTGTGTTAGCTTATATGGAAACTCATTCATCTCTATTGGACTGGATTCATAGTCGTCAGTTTGAGGATGAGAAGTTAGTTGCACTTTGAGATTGGGTTTCGAGAGGTGACACCATCTTGGATACCTTAGATTTAGATGGGGTATGGAGGTTTGGAGATCATCTTTATATTTCGAGATTTGGGGTTTGATTCAGTTAATCCTTAGCGAGGCCCATGATTCTCAATATTCTATCTATTCGAGCACTCCTATATTGTATCGTGACTTAAGGAAGCACTACTGGTGGAGCAGTATAAGAAGATATATCACGGATTATGTGTCAGGTTGTTTGAGTTGTTAGAAGGTTAAGTCCAAGCGTTTGAGTGGAGAGGTTCAGAGATTACCCATACCCATGTGGAAATGGGAGCGGATCATCATGGACTTCATTGTGGGGTTGCCTCACACTTTTTGAGGTCTTAATAGTAGATGGGTCATTGTAGATCGATTGACCAAGTCAGCACACTTTCTTCCCATTCATACTTTCTACAGCGCTAAGAGGTTAGCCCGTATTTACATTCAGGACTTCCGTACTCAAATTCTCATGCTGATTGATATTTTGACCTCAGATTTGCTAAAAGGTTTAGGATGACGTGTTATGCTAACAATCTCTCATCTAGGGGTATTTTGGAAATTTTAATGTATAAAATCTTTGGAGGTCCATTATGACCTGGAACCATATCTGATACACTTCAAATACTTAGAAAATGACCTTAACATACATTCACAACTTAGAAGTCATTGGATCTCCTAACTCTATAAAATCTCATATCAAGACTCGATCAGTAATGAAGGTTTTAACTCAACTTTGTGCTAGGGAATTCTTGTGACCTTAACTTATCTCAAATCTATTATCATGCTAAGAAATTGACCATAAAACTTATATGCAAAGTTAGAATCACATAGTATGATCCCATATGTATAAATAAGATGGTTCGGATCTTAGCTTAGAAAGTTTCAGAGTGTTATAATAAGTATGATACGTGGTGTGATTCTAGTGGCTCATTTAATTTGACTTGGATTTCTATATAACATTGACACATAGTGTGATTTTAGTGGTTGAAATAACCCTCATTGTTATTTTCGTGCTTTTACATACTTTTATTGTTTTTCCCTTACCCGTAGCTTCTGTGTGGCATTTATAAGGTGTTGGGATGAGTGGCATGTATTTTAAGGAGGTTGGCTGAGTTTTTAGTGAGTTTGGCCATTTTTTAGGCCTAAGGCTTGAAAGAGTTGAATTTAGTCAATATTTAGAAATAATAATATCTGATGAGGTTCCATCAGCTCCAAAAGCGTTATTTTGGTCTAGTGTGATGATCTATTTAGGATTTGGGGCTATCGTTTTGAGTTTATATGATTAGAAATTTTAGTTTTGAAAATTTGGCCAATATTTTGGTAAATATGCTCATATTGAAATTTTGATAGCGTGGTTAGTTTTGAAATACCAAGTTATATCTAGAACGACCTTTGGTTTGGTTCCCGAGGCTTCTGAGGTAAGTTTGTGGATGTGGTTGTATTGTTTGTGAATTTTTTTAAGTGTTGAATTTGGTCAATATTTAGACAAGACGACCTCCATTGATCTTTTCGTTGATTTTGTTGAGTCTGGAATGTCATTTCCAATAGGTAGCTTGGTTTGTTTGTGTCGATCGAGTTCCAAATGAGTTCTGAGGCCCTAACGGGGAATCTTTCATCCTTGAGAAGTTGTTGATGTACAATTATTGGGGTAGCTAACATTTTTTCTCCGTGATCATAGGCCTTTGGCCTCGTTCTCGAAGGGCTATTGTTTGTTCTTCGCATTTATGGGAGGAGCTCCCCATTTGCATAGTTCACTAGATCAGTGCTCCATGTTTGCAGGCTAGCCTGTGCATTTGCGGAGGGTTAGTTGACTGACTTCCTTATTTGCATAGCTAGTCTCTGCATACGCGATGGCCAAAATGCCTGGCACTTCAGTCTATTAAACACGCATTTTCAGCATGCAATTTCCATTCCAAGAACTTGATTTTGAGAGCTATCCTTGATCAAATTTGTTGATTCTTATTGGTGGGTGTTGGAAATTCATGTGGGTACATTTCAAGATCGTTAAATCTTTCATTTCTCTTGGTAAGTTTTGTTAATTTCTTCTAAATTTTAGTTTTTTTCATCATTCTTTTCTTCTTATGGTGGTGGGACTGTTTTGGGTTGATTCTTACTCAGATTGTGTTCATTTTTGGAGCATGAATTCTTTGAGCTCATTGGAACCCTGTGATAAAGTTGTTTTTGCGATTTTTTGTGTGGGTCCTAAGGTTCAAATTTAGCCCATTTATAATAAAAAATTTGTAATTTATAATATGGGTATAAGTTCTCTTGCTTTGATATTTTTTCTGCTAATTTGATAGCGTGGCACCATTTAGAGGCACTACGGAAAGGGAAAGCTCCAGAGTAGAGGTTTGGGTACAGTTTTGGCCTTGATGTAGGTTACGGTTTCTCATTTAGACTTGGCTTGGATAGTTTATGTATATTTATAAGAGTAATTAGATCAGTAGAAAGGACTATAAGTTACGATTTTGCGATTCCATGACTCTTAGTATTGAAATGACAATGTCCAAAAATATTAGCTAGTATCTAGCCGTTTAGCCTTAGTTTAGGTTGCTTTTCTTTGCTTGATGTTTTAACTTCTTAGAATGCTTTTAGGTGATATTAAACTTAGTCTTTGCACGTTTTGAGCGTTTGAGTTGTTTGGTTCCCTTGGTTTGGTTATCTTTTTTTTATCACAGTGCTTGATACTTGTTGGGCCCGAGGCCTTGAACTTGGACTAGCGGGAGTCCTAGGTTAGTACCTCTACTATGTGACTAGTGTTTGTCTTATGTTGGTGTGATGCTTATGTGGTGTGGATTGTGGATTTTTGATGGGTTGCATTCATGTGATTACCTATGTTAGTGGCATGGACTTTTTAACACGGCCTAAAATGTTATTGATTCATGGATCCTTTCATTCATGAAGTCCAAATGAATTATCAATGTTTTCTATTTAAATCAAGCATGAAACCTTATGGGTTTTCATATCATGATTCCAAATGCATACATTATTAAATATTTGATGTTTAATCACCTATCTTATATTAGCTTATGTTGGCTCTTAGCTGCATTGAAGTGTTGATTTATCGAAGGTGTTTATATGAAGGCATGAAAAAGTTTTAAATTATTTTGATTATAATCATGTTTTCTCATGCCTAGAGTATTTATATTATAATTATGTTCTCTCATGTCTAAAGTATTTTTATTATAATTATGTTCTCTCCCGCCTAAAGTATTTTAATTATAATTATGTTCTCTCATGCCTAAAATATTTTGATTATAATTATGTTCTGCCATGCCGAAAGTATTTTTATTATATAAATTATATTTATTTTCTTTAAGCTTTACCCAAAGTATGTAAGACTTCAATGAGAGTATTTCATATTTATTTTCTTTAAGCTTTACCCAAAGTATGTAAGACTTCAATGAGAGTATTCCTTCATGTAACACCCCTAAAATGTTGTATGTCGTATTTCAATTCTAGACGAAAATGATATTGTTTCTGTATTTTGGGCATACCTTTTCATACAAAAGTCTGAATTAGGTGATTCAAATTTTTGAATAACCTCAACGACATTACCTACAACTTTCATGAAGATCATATCTCAAGATTCATAGGATAAAGAGGTAAAATAAGTTAAGTTGTACAAGACATGGTGTTGTGATGAAATGGAGTGTTTATAGAAGAAAAACTATATCTCACGTCGGATGCTCAAAATTGGTTGATTCTTGAACGACATGAAATTAGACTTCTAGGTATACAATTCTTATTAAGACACCAAATCCTAATGAGGAATTTATCTTGTTCAAACGCAGCTCAGAATAAGGATATTTCGTTAAAAAAGAGTTCATCTCTCCTACCATGGAAAGATCTAGAACTATTTTACACCATCCATGCTATCAAAATCATCGATTGAATTTTTAAGATCATTCTTTGTAATTATTTTTATTTATTGTTAGGTACCTCCTTAACACCTATAAATACCACCTTATTTCCTCATTTTATTCATCAAGTTTTCTCAAGCAACTCTTCTCTCTATACACTTCTTTACTCATTCTCAAATATAATTTTAGTTTTCGTAGTATAGAAATACTATTCTAGTGATTTTTTATACTCTGGTTAGTACACAAAATGCTCCGATGAAGAGAAATAGTTGGGGGTTTAAGAGTGTTCCAATTCGGAGTAAATCTTCAAATTTTAGGTATGTAAGGCTATTCATAGCATTGGATTGAGTTCGTCCATGCGCCCAATATTTAAATTCAACATAATTGAGTTATAGTTGTGTTTTATCCTAATTTTTAAATTCTAAATGAGTTAATTTTTCTTCTATTGAATTATATATTTATGTATTAAAATTATTATTATTTTTCCTCATATTATTGGAAATATTATTCGTGGTTACTTTCTCATTAATTCTAATTGATTTTATGTTTATGAATATTTTATGCTTGTTTGAGTAAAGATGTTGCTTTTAATATTTATTGACAAAAAGAGTGATTAGAATTAATACTATATATGTATTTTATTGAGTTTTTAAAGATCAAAAGAATTGAGTTTAAATAAATTTAATTCTTTGGATTAAATGATGTTTTAAGCAATATGTTTTGATGAGATGTAAATGATGTTTTTGAAGTATAATGATTGATGAAGAAGTGATGAGATAAGTTTGATGCTTTCAATTAAAGTCCAATGAGACTAGAGATGAGGTTAATATGAGCACATGTTTTGGGAGTAGTATTAAGTATTGAGTTGGGTAAGAGTTTAATTGACTCAAACCCTAGAACTACTTAGCCAGTGTAGGATGGAGGCTATGCCTCTTAAGTTCCAAAAAGAGGACTTTGATGATTGGATACAAGATGATGATTTCCTTTACCCTGGCAAGGTGTTGGATGGATGTGGCAATGACATCGCTTCGTTGTATCATTATTAGCCCATAAGTGATGGTTATCGGTTAGAGAAACTCCCAACTAATTAAGCATTGCTTATTATTATTTTTAAATTTGCATTACAGATTAATGTTGAAATGGTGTTGAGTTCTAAGCTAAGTCTTCCTGAGAGGAGTTTCTTGATATATGTCCTTACTTTTCTACCATTTCACATACTAGTACATTCCATATATTGACGTTATTCGACCTACATCATTTTATGATGCAGATACAAGTGTTAGATATCCTCAATAGGCACATCATTGAACATCATTATTTTTCATCTATTTGGTGAGTCCTTGTATTCGGAGGAACTCTTTATATTTTTATTATTGTTGAATATTATGTTTCTTTTGAGGTAGCCATAGACATGTCATTGACATCGTCTAATAGTATTAGAGGCTTGGTAGACAGAGTTTGATGATGTAATCGGAGTAGTTCTCCTTTGTAACTACTTCTTCTAAGGGTTATTTTTTTATTTGATGTTGATGATGGAAAGCTCATATTAGTATTCTTAATTATTCCGTGTATGAATAAATTAGTGATGATACCAAGTGGTTCTCTCAAAGCCTAGAGATGGTTTCTGAGTGTCGGTCACGCCTAGGGTACCATCTCGGAGCGTGACAAACTTTGTATCAAAGCATAGAGTTCAAGAGTCCTAGGGTGTCCATCAAGCCATTTTTAGTAGAGTCTTGTTTATGGGTGTATCGTGCACCATATTTATAATTAGGAGGCTATAGGACATTAGTAATTGTTTCACTTCTTTTATAATCTGAGTTCGTGCGATAAAGTTTAATTCTATAAAACTTCCTTTCTAAATTTGTGCGTTTACATGTTGTATACTATGCCTCCTAAACGTACAGCCAGTAAGAGGAACACTGCTAATACTATGGTTCCACAGTCAAAGATACCTCTACTGAGAACTAGGGGCCAACCTGCAAGGTTTACTGAGGTATCCCAAATACCTAATGTTCAGACCATTCCTACTTTAGAGGAAGATTTCCGAGGAGCTATTTCTATGCTCACTCAGTTGGTGGCTGCCCAAAATGGTATCCAAAGTTCACCAACTCCTAGATCTAGTTATCAAGATCCATCTGCTTTCATGAGGATTAGAAATTTTTTGAGAATGAATTCGCCGATCTTCACTGGTTCAAAGGTTGATGAGCACCCCCAAAATTTTATTAATGAGATATGAAAGATACTAAAAGCGATGCATGCTACGGAGATCGAGGGCATTGATTTGGTGTCTTATTAGCTCAAGGATGTGGCAAATATCTGGTATACCTAGTGGTAAGAAAGTAGAGGTGAGGATCTAGAGCCTGCTATTTGGGATGAGTTTGAGAGAGCACTCATTGACCACTTCCTTCCCCAAGAGCTATGGGAAGTGAAATTTAAGGAGTTTGTGAACCTCAAGAAGGAGAGTATTACTATGAAGGAGTATAGTTTAAAGTTTATTCAATTGTCCAAATATGCCCCAGAAATGATTCCTCAAATGATGGCCAAGATGAGAAAGTTTGTCTCCGGCCTGGGCAAACATGTAAAGAAAAACTGTAAGTCAATGTTAATGATTTTTGACATGGATTTTTCTAAATTAATATTGTATGCTTAGCAGGTTGAGGATGACAAGAAAAGGGATCGAGAGAAACACCTAAGCAAGAAGGCTAAGTCTGTAGGGCATGAGAATAAGCAAAAGAAAGGAAAGGGTAACAAGTCCTTCTTTTAGAAGAGGTATTCTAATTTTGCATCTTCCTCAACAAGTACTTTTTACCTAATACCAGGTATGATCAAAGGTTTTTGAGTCACCAAAACTTTCGAGCTTAGGTTTCTCAGTTCTAAGTAAGTGTAGATTAAGTTTCTAGAGGAAAGTCACTATGTGCTAGATATAGGAAGCTCCATTTGGGAGAGTTTCATGTGGGAACTAATGTTTGTTACGAATGTGGAAGACTGGTCACTTCCAGAATAAGTGTTCTTCAAAGAAACAAGGAGATGGAGGTAGTAAAGCTCAGTTTTCTTCTACAGTACCACAGAATAGAGGTAATCAGAGAGGTGCAGCTTTAGGTGTAAGCAGGGGAATAAACCATCTGTATGCTATGGGTAGTCACCAAGACTAAGAGAATGTACCTGATGTTATTATTGGTATGCTCCGATTACTTTCTTTTGATGTGTATGCATTGCATGATCAAGATGCTACGTTATCTTTTGTGACTCATTACTTGGCTAGTAAATTTGAGATCCTTTGTAAGTGTCTTCGTGAGCCTTTTAGTGTGTCTACTCTTATTGGTGAGTCTATCTTAGCTGAGAAGGTCTATAGAGATTCTACTGTGTCAATTTATCACAGGGATACCATGGCTGACTTAGTTGAGTTGGACATGGTTCATTTTGATGTGATTCTTGGCATGGACTGACTTTATGCTTGTTATGCCTTAGTTGATTGTAGGACCCAAATTGTCAAGTTTCACTTTCCAAATAAGACTATCTTAGAGTGGAAGGGGAGTTCTGTAGTACCTAAGGGTAAATTTATTCCCTACCTTAAGGCCAAAAAGTTAATGTCTAAGGGATGCATATATCATATAGTCCTAGTCAAAAATAATAATTATTAGGCTCCATCTCTTGAGTCAATTCCTGTTGTGAGTGAGTTTCCCAAAGTCTTTCATGAGAATCTACCCAGAATCCCTCTTGATAGAGAGATAGACTTTGGTATTGATTTCCTTTCTGATATATAGCCTATCTTCATTCCTTCTTATAGGATTGCTCCTACTGAGTTGAAAGAGTTGAAAGAATAGTTCAAAGACCTCCTAGATAAGGGATTAATTAGGCTAAGTGTCTCACCGTGAGACGCGCATGTCCTATTCATTCGAAAGAAAGACATGTCCCTTAGAATGTGCATTAATTATCGACAACTGAATAAGGTCACAATAAAAAACAAGTATTCTCTCCCCAATATAGATGATTTATCTGAACCCACTATGGTCAATTTGAGTTTTTTGTTATTTCCTTTAGATTAACAAATGCTCCTACAGCTTTTATGGATCTCATTAACCGGATATTCAAGCCATACCTGGATATGTTTGTGATTGTCTTCATCGATGATATTTTGGTCTACTCTAGAATTAAGAGTGAGTATGCTAACCACATTAGGATTGTCCTTCAAACTCTCAAGGAGAGGAAGTTGTATGCTAAGTTTTTGAAATATGAGTTTTGTCATGATTCTATAGCATTCCTAGGCTATATTATATCTGGTGATAGAATTCAAGTTGATACTCAAAATATTGAGCCAGTTAAGAGCTGGCCAAGACCCACCCCTCCAATTGACATATGGAGTATCTTTGGTTGGCTGGTTACTACAAGAGGTTAGTTGAGGGAGTTTCATCCATATCCTCACCATTGACTAAACTGACTAAGAAAAAAGTTAAGTTTCAATAGTTTGATGCTTGTGAGAAAAGTCTTCAAGAATTGAAAGCTAGATTGACTACTACTCCAGTGTTATCCCTACCCGAGGGAATGAATGGTTTTGTAATCTATTGTGATGCTTCTAGAGTTGGGTTGGGATGTTTCTTGATGCAAAAAGGTAAGGTCATTGCATATGCCTCCAGACAACTTAAGACATATGAGAAGAACTACCCCACTCATGACCTTGAGTTGGCAGTTGTAGTCTTTGCTCCTAAGATCTAGCATCACAATATTTATGGTGTATATGTGGATGTATTCACAGACCATAAAAGCTTATAGTAAATATTCAGCTAGAAGGAGCTGAACTTGAGGTAGAAGAGATGGCTGGAGTTACTCAAGAATTATGACATGAGCATTCTCTACCAACTAGGTAAAGCAAACATAGTTGCTGATGCTCTTAGCAGGTTATTCATAGGGAGTACAGGTCATATGGAAGAGGAAAAAAAGGAGTTGGCAAAGGAAGTGGATAGACTTGTACATTTGGGAGTTCAACTTATTGACTCTAGTGAGGGTTTTACAATAGTCCGGAATGGAGATGAATCATCTTTAGTTGCATAGGTGAAAGAAAAGTAAGATTAGGATCCTATTCTACTTCAACTAAAGGACAAGGTTCACAAGCAGAAGGTAATGGCTTTTACCAAAGGGAGGATGGATTGTTGAAATATCAAGGGAGATTATGTGTTCCAAGTGTTGATGGCATGCGAGAAAGAATCATGGCAGAAGCCCAAAATTCCATAAGTTTCATCCATCCAAGTACGATAAATATGTACCACAACTTGAGAGAAGTATACTGGTGGAGTGGAATGAAGAAAGATATATCATAGTTTGTGTCCAAGTGCCCAATCTGCCAACAAGTAAAACTTGAGCACCAAAGGCCTTGTGGAGTGGCTTAGAATATAGAGATCCCAAAATGGAAGTGGGAAATGATCAATATGGATTTTATTACCAGTTTACCATAAACCCGCAAACACCATGACTCTATTTGGGTGATTGTGGATACAATAACCAAATCGTCCCATTTCTTGCCTGTTAAGACTAAGGACACTGCAGAGGATTATACCAAACTGTATCTTAGAGAAATTGTTAGACTGCATGGAGTTCCTTTGTCTATCATCTTAGATAGGGGAACTCAATTTACTACTCAGTTTTGGAAGTCATTACAGAAGGGTTTGGGTTCAAGAGTGAGCCTTAGTACTGCTTTTCATCCGTAGATAGACGGCCAGGCAGAACGTACGATACAGACTTTGGAGGATATATTAAGAGCTTGTGTCATTGACTTCAAAGGTAATTAGGATGATCATTTACCTCTTATTGAGTTTTCATACAATAATAGCTTCCATTCGAGTATTCAAATGACTCCTTATGAAGCTCTATATAGGAGGAGATATAAATCACCAATTAGATGGTTTGAAGTTGGTAAAGCTGAGTTGATTGGACCATACTTGGTTCACCAAGATATAGAGAAGGTGAAAACCATCCAAGAGAGGTTGAGGATTGCTCAGAGTCACCAGAAATCCTACACTGATGTTAGGAGGAGAGATTTGGAGTTCGAAGTGTATGATTGGGTATACTTGAAAGTTTCACCCATGAAGGGTGTGATGAAATTTAGAAAGAAAGGGAAGCTTAGACCCCGCTATATTGGTCTTTATTAGATTATGAGGAGGATTGGTAATGTAGCCTATGAATTGGAGTTGCCCATAGAAATAACTGTTATTCATCCAGTGTTTCACATCTCTATGATCAAGAAGTGTTTGGGAGATCCTTCACATGCTGTCCCGACTAAGAGCATTGGGGTGAAAGATAGTTTGAGTTATGAAGAGATTCCAGTTCAGATTCTTGATCATCAGGTTTGCAAATTAATAACTAAGGAAGTCGCATCTATCAAAGTCCTATGGAGAAATCAATTTATTGAAGAGGCTACATGGGAAGCTGAAGAAGATATGAAGGCTAAATATCCTCATCTATTTGTGCCTTCCGATGATGATGTTCAAGGTAATATTCCTTACTTCTACCTTTGGGTCGATGTGTATTCTTGAATTTGAGTCATTGACCATTTGAGTATCAGAGTTTTTGAGAAATTAATGTCTTCATGATATTCATTCTTGATGTCTCCTAGTTTCATCTTCATTCAGGTATGAATGATCCCAAGGGGGAGATATTGTAACACCCCCTAAAATGTTATTGATTCATAGATCCTTTTATTCATGAAGTCCAAAGGAATTATCAAAGTTTTCTATTTAATTCAAGCATGAAACTTTATGGGTTTTCATATCATGATTCCAAATGCATACATTATTAAATATTTGAAGTTTAATCACCTATCTTATATTAGCTTATGTTGGCTCTTAAATGCATTGAATTGTTAATTTATCAAAGGTCCTTATATGAAAGTATGAAAAGGTTTTAAAGTATTTTAATTACAATTATTTTCTCTCATGCCTAAAGTATTTTGATTATAATTATATTCTCTCCTACCTAAAGTATTTTGATTATAAGTATGTTCTCTCATGCCCAAAGTATTTTGATTATAATTATATTCTCGCATGCCTAAAGTATTTTGATTGTACAAATTATGTTTATTTTCTTTAAGCTTTACTCTAAGGTATGTAAGACCTCAATGAGAGTATTCCTTCCTGTAACAGCCCCTAAAACGTTGTATGTAGTTTCAATTCTCGATGAAAATGATACAGTTTCTGTAGTTTGGGAATAACTATTCATAAAAGAATTAGGTGATTCAAATTTTTGAATAACCCCAATGACATTATCTACAACTTTCATGAAGACCATATCTCAAGATTCGGAGGATAAGTAGGTCAAATAAATTATATTTTGCCAGACATGGTGTTGTGATGAAATGGAATATTTGTAGACGAAACATCATATCTCATGGTAGGATGCTCCAAATTTGTTGATTCTTGAACTACATAAACTAGACTTCTAGATCTACAATTCTTATGAAGACACCAAATCCTAATGAGGAATTTATCTAGTTTAAACGCAACTCTAAATAAAGGTATTCCATTAAAAGAGAGCTCATCTCACATACCATGGAAAGATTTAGAATCATTTGACATCGTCCATGATATCAAAATCCTCCATTGAATTTTCAAGATCATCCTTTGTAATTATTTTTATTTGTTGTTATGTCCCTCCTCCACACCTATAAATACCACCTTATTTCCTCATTTTATTCATCAAGTTTTCTCAAGCAACTCTTCTCTCTATACACTTCTTAGTTTTAGTAGTATAGAAATACTTTTTTGGTAATTCTTATACTCCGGATAGTACACAAAAGTCTTCGGTGAGGAAAAAAAGCTAGGGGTTCAAGAGTGTTCCAATTAGGAGTAATGCTTTGAATTTCAGGTGTGTAAGGTTATTCATAGCATTGGATTGAGTTCGTCCATGCGCCTAGCATCTAGATTCATTGTAATTAAGTTATAGTTGAGTTTTACTGTAATTTTTGAATTCTAAATAAGTTAATTCTTCTTATATTGAATTAAATATATTTATGCATTGAAATTATTATTATTTTTACCTCTCATATTATTGGAATTATTGTTCGTGGTTACTTTCCCATGAACTGTAACACCCCAAATTTTTTTCTGTCAAGATTCGAACCATTTTTTATGTGTGTGTAGGCTTGAACTAGAAGACTTCAAATTGTATATATGATTTAAGATCAACTACTAAGTATTTGAAGTGTATTATAGGTATTTTAGGGTTATAAATGATTTCTAACACCAAGCCGAGTCCAAAGAATTTCTACTGGCTAAGTTTTCCGATGAATCTATATAAGGGTCAACTTTAAATGACCATATATCCTAAAATATAATGAATTGGGTGTCCTATAACCTATAAAATTAAAGGTCTTTGAGTATTCTTTCTAAGCCACCAATTTTGCCTCATTTGAAATTTAGAGTAAAAAGTTATGACCATTTTACTGGAGACGCTCTATCCTGGAAGAAGTCCGCGATGGATCCGCGATAGTGGACACAGACTCCACTGCCTAAGACGAACGATGCCCCCTTTATATTTTTAGGGTATTTTTTTTTCCTATAACCCTTTGGGGAGTTATTCTAATGTCCCTAAACTAGTATAAATCAGTTTTTCTCATTAAAAACCCTCCCATTCACTTCTAAACATCAACGCTCAAGAATTTTCAAGAAAGCATCAAGTTAGGGTTCTTTTTTCAAGATTCTTCAACAAGGTAATTCTTTCATAGATTTAAAGCTTTCCAAACCAAACTTCTTCATCTATTCATAAATCGTTAAGAGAAATCTTCAATCCTAACTATAGGGTTTTCAAGAAAACAAATCCAAGAATTTCAAGAAAGGGTCTCTTGATTTTTCTTCTTCAAGTTAAGATTTTTCATCAAGACTATGGAGCTTTTAATGTATGTAAGGATAACCTAAAATATGGATTGAGTTCTTCCATATGCCCCATAGATGTGTTGGATAGAAATTGTGAAAGACTTGAACCCTCTATGAATGTTTTCTTGAATTTTCCTAAAACCCTAAAATATCTTCACATACTATTAATTGATTGATGATTTTCATGACTTGAATTCTTGAATAATTTTTTTTCATTTTTATTTCACAAACCGTAATTACATATTGACTATAATGATTTTTTGTATATAAATTCATATGTATTGATGGTGTTCTCGAGTTGAGTTTTGTTGAGAGTATGGATTCATGTATTCATTCACATGAACCTATGATGAGACTTCTTTTTGTTATAATTTGTTTTGAGGTTGAGATTGATAGTTTTTATGTAAATATTGCTTTCAAAGGAAGATGATGTATTTTTGTTAGTGAGTGTAAATAAAATTGAATATAGAGATAAATGGGAATTTTGGAGCAAGATGTTTCATGATGATGTGAATAATGGTTATCTTTAACATAGGTAGAATGATTGATGAAGAGGTATGTTGATGATGATGTTTGAGATAAAATGGATTAGAGTCTAATGTGACTACATGATATGTGATTTGCATAATTTGATTTGATTGGAGTCATATAAGTATAAATAATTGTTTGAGAAGGAGTTTTAAATAAATAATTAGTGAACATTTTTGCATAAACTATTTATACATTATTTTGAGTTTAAAGAATGATTATTTTTATCTTTGATTTAAAAAGAATTTAAGCATGATTTGAGTTTGAGAAGTCTCTAAATTATCATTTTTTTGAACATGAGTATTTTGAGTATAAATGAGTTGAGCATTTTTACATAAAAAATGTCTAATTTGAGTTTGAGTTGATGAGTTAAAATTATGTTTTAAATACATCTAATATTTTTTGCATTCATTGAGTTGAGATGGTGTCAAATTCAAAAAATGAAAAGTTTGATGATTGAGATGAGTTGATTGTGAATGAAGGTCCAATGAGACCAATTGATTGAGTATTGAAAAGGGTCCAATGAGACTAAATGAGTTGATTTGAAACTAAGTCCTAAGATACTAAATGAGTATTTTACTCACTTAATAGATATGAGGATATTGAGTCTTAGGAGAAGTATTGAGCACCGAATTGGGTAAGAGTATAGTCCATACTCGAATCAATAACTACATCGCCAAACGTAGGAGAGGATTGGACTATTAAAGTCGAATGTTTCCCAAATTACTGTCTTGATATGATAGGACTTGATTGGTTATGGATCCATGATTGTTGATTCGTTCTTACCCTGGCAAGGTATGAATGGATGTGGCAACAACATCGACTTGTTGTACTATCACTGGCTCATAGGTGATAGTTGTCAGTTAGAGAAACTTCTAATTTAAGTGAATTGTGCATGATATGATTGGTTGATTGAGATTGTTGATGATTGAGTTTGATTGTAAAAGATTGCTAAATTCAAATTTGCATATCTATTGAATCGAGTCCTTTGACTTTATTATTGAATTGGATTGTATATGATTGGATTAGATTGTATATGATTGTTTTCTCTCTAAATTGTGTTCTTACTTTAGACCTATGACACCTTGGTTGAGTCTATCTTATCTTTATGACTAGAGATATTTGAACCGATATTGTTCTATCTTGACACATGTTTCATTCTACCGTATTACATACTCATACATTCCAGGTACTGACGTCCATTTGGACCTGCATCATTTCATGATCCAGAGACAGGTTTAAGAGATCATCAATAGGTACACCGTTGAGAATCTATTCACACTCAGCTTATTGGTGAGTCCTCCCCTACATTCGGAGGACACCACTTATGTTATTCTTGTGTCGAGTTTAGTTTTTTCATTTCGATTTGAGGTAGCCATGAACCTGTCATTGGGACCAATTAGATAGTAGTGATAGAGGCTTCATAGACTATATAGTGATGGGTCGATTGAGTATTTTATGTTCTTTAATTGTTCTTATCAGACTATTTTAATGACATAGAGTAAAGTTTGATCTTTAGCCCTTGGCCTTTATTTATTGAGTTAGATTGATGATTTGAGTTATCCACTAAATTATTCCTTTATTTTAAGCCTGCTGCTGATTGATTGAATGAAAGGATGTGTGATTTGACCAAGTGGTTCACTTGGGGACCAACAATGGTCTTCTAGTGTCGACTACATCTAGGGTACCCTCCCACAGCGTGACATGAACCCTAATCAATTTGATGTTCATAAATATTTTTACGCGTGTTTGAGTAAAGATGTTGGGTTTTAATATTCATTGACAAAAAGAGTGATTAGAATTAATACTATATATGTATTTTATTGAATTTTGAAAGAGCAAAAGAATTGAGTTTAAATAAATTTGATTCTTTAGATGAAATGATAATTTGATGAGATATAAATGATGTTTTTGAAGTATAATAATTGATGAAGAGGTAATGAGATAAGTTTGATGCTTTCAATTAAAGTCTAATGAGACTAGATGATGAGATTAATATGAGCACATATTTTGGGAGTAGTATTAAGCACTGAGTTGGGTAGGAGTTTAATTGACTCAAACACCAGAACTACATAGCCCGCGTAGGATGGAGTCTATGCCTCTTAAGTCCCAAAAAGAGGACTTTGATGATTGGATCAAAGATGCTGATTTTCTTTACCCTGACAAGGTATTTGATGGATGTGGCTACGACATCGCTTTGTTGTATAATCACTAGCTCATAAGTGATGATTATCGGTTAGAGAAACTCCCAACTAAGTAAGTATTGATTATTATTATTTTTAAATTTGCATTACATATTAATGTTGAGATGGTGTTAAGTTCTGAGCTAAGTATTCCTGAGAGGAGTTTCTTGATATTTTTCTTACTTTCCTGCCATTTACATATTCGTACATTCCACATACTGACGTCATTCGACTTGCATTATTTTATGATGCAGATATAGGTGTTAGTTATCCTCAACAGGGGCATCTTTGAAGATCATTATTTTTCAACTATTTGGTGAGTCCTTTTTGTAATTAGAGAAACTCTTTATCCTTTTATTATTGTTGAATATTATGTTTCTTTTGACGTAGCCATGGACATGTCATTGGCACCGGCTAATAGTATTAGAGGCTTCGTAGGTAGAGTTTGATAAATTAGTCGGAGTAGTTCTTCTTTGAAACTACTTCTTCTAAGGATTATTTTTTTCTTTGATGTTGATGATGGAAAGCCCACATTAGTATTCTTATAGTTTCCGCTGATGAAAAAAATGAGTGATGAGACCAAGTGATTCTCTTGGAGGCCAGAGATGGTTTTTGAGTGTCGGCTACGCCTAGGGTACGCTCCCGGGGCATGACAAACTTAACTTTTGGTAATGGGAAAAGGGTAAGATCGGTATTTATTTATTTATGAAATTTGTTTTTGAAGGAAAATATACATATATATGCTACTTTCATGGTTTCTACTTAAAATAGGACTAACATTGGTTAAATAGACTAAAATGGAATTTATTAGGTTAACTGAGAAAAATTCTTGAAATAAGCATGGTTGTGTGGCATTGAACATATTTAGGTACATGGATTTATTAACGCACCTTTGATTATTATTGATAGTCAGAGGTATCATTTTGGGTGGCCCGTCGACTTAGGTTCGGACTACATCTTATCATTTTACTATTGAAAAGTGAAAGGTATCATTCCAGGTGGCCCATGGACATGCATTCAGGTTACACTTTCACTATTGATAAGTCCAAGATTTCATTTCAGTCGTCTTGGAGAGTCCTCCGAGTTTTACTTGTCAACATATGACCATTACATTGCATAATAGTGTTTTTTAATGTGAAGGTACTCTTTTGTGTACTTGGGTGCTCTATTCGTGATATTTGTGTGATACTGACTTTTCAGTTAGTAGTTGTAATTTCTATCTTACTCTTATATATATATATATATATATATATATATATATATACCCCTTGTTTTGGTACTCATACTGTACTTTTGAATCATTTTCTGATA